>NC_139516.1:126564335-126911835 GCF_947247035.1 Vipera ursinii
TAGTATTTCTTCTTCTCATAATGTGGATATAGTGACTGAGCCCTTTCCAGACCAATAATAACATTTAAAAAAAAATTGTTACTATAAAAAGTGTTCCTGGATATTGTCGCCACATGGATCTTGCTGTCTTGGTGAAGAATGTAATTTTCTATTGCTCTGTACTATTCTATTTATATGATTTTTGCTTTTTATAAAATTGAGTGTTGTTCTCCACTGTGCAGCTGGGTGAATCCTTTTATATCTTGCAAACAGTCATAATTCTTTGCTTCTTAATAACATTTACTATTATCATTTGTTTTTGTAGACTATGCTGACTGCAATATCAATGAGTGCAATAGCAACAAATGGTGTAGTTCCAGGTAATGACAAAATACAATTTTGTCTTAAGATATTTCATGCACTTTGTAAACAATCCTCCATTATTGATGAAATATTTATCACTGTGATTAAATGAGACATATGGAAGGTAGGCAGGAAGGAATTGCTTAACGTGTAATGTAAGATAATAATGCTGTCATGAAGAAAATGGTGTTTATGAGAAAAGCACAAAAAAATGAAAACTTGGCCTGATTTATTCCTGTTGTCTGTTTTGCTAAGACACAACGAATGGAACAAACAAGACAGGCCACGCAAAGGACATGATAATGCCAACTGTCCTTTAGTATCTGCCGTGCAGCTTCTGCCAGATAAGTTGGGTGGGTACAGTGATATGTGAGCCCACCCCTTTGTTCTTCAAATAACAACAGAGAAAAGCCAAAACTAACATGAGAGATATCCTATCTGTTTATCAGTTAGCAGCAGATAACCAGTTAGGCATATGCCTTCAAGAGAATAGGTGGAACTCTAGCCCTGAAATCTCTATCTCTAGCCCTGAATCCAAAATAATAGAAGTCAGGCATTTACTCCAAAGTGTATTTTACTTCAGAAGAAAATCTACTTGGTTTTGAACAGAGAAGTAAAATTGTTCTCTCTTCTAGAGGGGAGGGGATGGAATATTGCATTAAAAGGATCTTTTCATAATCTGGGTTTATAATGTACATTACCAGTGAACTTAATCCCTGACTATTACTTATTTGTTTATTTTAAAAAATAATCTCTGTATCCCCTTTCTCTACAAAATAGTTTATAATATCCATTTAATCATTCTAGTGTAAAAGTAGTTTAAATACAAATAGCAGAAATGGAATTGTTAATGAGGATTAGTGGCTTAGGAAGAAGGTCAGAATATTATGGAGTTTAACATATCTAAATATTTAAAATATCTAAAGAGGAGGACCTCCCCACAAAAATCCTAAGTACAATACCTGGTAGCGGGGGCAATGTCACCACTGGATGTTCTTTAAGGAAACCTGCCTCTAAGTCAGGGCTTTTCAACCAGTGGTACGGGTACTGCCTGTGGTACATTGGCACCTGGCAGGTGGTACACAACCATCCTAGAAAAGTGGTAGTGGGGGAGGGGAATGAGCTGAACCAGTGGCAGCACCGCAAAGGCCTGAACGAGAGATGGCTGGGGCTGCAGGGCTGTCAGGCTCAGCGGAAGCGCCAGGATCAGCGCCAGGCTCCAGCTGGAGCTCAGCACTGATCCTGGTGCTTCTGCTGAGCCCAGAAGAAGCGCCAATCAGCTGGAATGTTGCAGCATCTCCAGGATCTTGTGATTTACAATCAGATGCTTGGCAACTGTTTCATATTTATGATGGTCACAGTGTCCCAGGGTCATGTGAAGTGATCAAAACCTGCTGCAACCACCCAGAAGATGGGGGGGGGATAAAAACCAAACACCACCCCACCCCAGCCCCGCTGCCAATCCTCAACAAAAATACTCACAACAATGAAAACCTTGGTCAGGAGGAAGAGCGCCGCCGGGCGGGCAGGTGTCTTGCTCAGCTGTGGCTTGGGGGGCACTTTTTTGTAAGTCGAGGACTACCTGTACTTCATCACTTTTTCACTATTTTTTTTTTTGGTCATCAAGTTTTTGACACCTTGCTAGGCGACTGGTGGTACTCGGATGCTGCCATATCCTGAAAGTGGTACAATGAGTGAAAAGGTTGAAAAGCCCTGCTCTAGGTGGTATAAGACTTTGTATACTGGTATCAAAATTTTGATTGTAGCTTGATACCAAATAGGCAGCTGGTGCAGATCTTTTAGTGCAGCTGTAATGGGCATGTAAAGGGTAGCCCAGTCTGATACTTTACCACTGCATTTGCCTTAGTTGTGAGTTTCAAACCGGTTTCAAGGGTGGCCTCAATAGACCACATTACTGTAATTTTGAAGTGATCTCTATATGGGAGTCTTTGTGACTATCTTTGTTCAGGAGAGGGTACCAGCCTGTTAATAATAGGCACTTCTGACCGTAAAAAATCATCTGCAGTGCTGATGAGCACTGCCAGAATGCAAACCTGTTTGCAGGGGTGTCAAACTCAATTTCATTGAGGGCCGCATCAGCATTGCAGTTGCCCTTCTGGGCCAGGTGGGTGTGGCCTGGGTGGGCATGGCCTACTGGGTGGGCATGGCTAGAGTATGTATGGCCTACTGGGTGGGCGTGGCCAGCTCTACATCGTTCGCATCAAGGGTGCCTATGGAGGCCTGGGCAGGAGTGGGACAGATCTGAGGGTCTCTGGCAGAAGGAGGGTCTCTGGGCCAGGGCCAAGGCAGTGGGGGCCGTTCCCTCACTGTTTCCAGGATGGCTTTGCAGGCCACATGAAACCACTTCGCGGGCCGAATCCGTCCCCCGGGCCTTGTGTTTGACATGTCTGATTTAGAGGGAGTCAAACATCCCCCAGAGCAGATTGGTCTTTACTTTCTAGAGTAGAGGTATCCTTCTATCAGGTACCCTCCATCAGGTACACTGCTGTTGCCTTACCAGGAATCAGCTTAGTTTCTTGAACTCCAGAAACTCACCACCATATTCAATCATTAGTTTAGATTAGACATTGTCTTTCTTGATTGCAGTATTACAGAAAAATTGAACTGTTTTTTGTCATAGAGTGGTGACCTTTTTCCAAATCTAATGACATCTGTAAACATGCAGTGAAAGAAATTAATTATATTGTATTTTTCTGTGAATTCATAAAAAAAATAATAATGTCATAAGCGTTTTCTTTAACGTGAAGTACAGTTAGTGTTTCCTTACATGTTTACCATTGCTCCCAGCCCCGGGTACCCACACTGCCCTGTAATTCCCAGGATCTGCCACTTCACTGCTCACCTTCAGAAACTTTAAAAGAAATGTCCTTCCTGAATCCAAGACTGGCAGTATGTAGAATTTGTCATTCATGCATCAAGAACGGTTCAAGCTCAAGCCATCAACCGGCCAACATTAAAATTAGGATGAAAGAAACTTAGTTCAGATGATCTATTTTTCTCTCTCCCTCTCTTTTCTCTCTCTTCTTCCTCTCTCCTAGTCCCTACATTCATCAGACTTGGGAGAGATGGGGGCATATCTGAGTTGCAACAGTTGATTCACAAATGAGGGATAATCACCCATTCATTCTCTCCTCCTCATGGTGCCATTAAAACAAAAGCTCAAACAATCATCTTGAAACAATAGGATGATATGTTTTGTACTGTTCCCAAATTTTAGCATACAAGTTACCTTGTTCTGACCTCAGAGTGCTTGAAATTGCTATTCTATACTCAAAGTATTTAACACATTTTGCCTATGAAATATGTCAAGAGATGGAACAAGCAGTCAGTCACTCTTCTTGAGGTTGATAGTTCTGACAGGTTTTTTTAATTTAAATTATTATGGCTCTCAGATTCATAGCTGAATGCCACATTTTTGTACAAATATTAAAATATACTTGAGGTTGATAGTTCTGACTTACGCTTTTTATTTAAATTATTCTTACAGCTCTCGGGATAATAGTTGAATGCCATGTTTTTGTACTAATATTAAAATATACCGTTCACACAGATTGTATCAAGAGAATTACAGGTAATCCTCGACTTACAACAGTTCATTAGTGACCATCCAAAGTCACAAAAGCACTGAAAAAAGGGATTTACGACCATTTTTTCACACTTGCAATATCCTCATAGTCGTGTGATCAAAATTCAGACACTTGGCAACTAACTCATATTACGATGGTTACAGTGTCCCGGGGTCATGTGATCAACTTTTGCGACCTTCTGACCAGCAAAGTCAATGGGAAAGCCAGATTCACTTAACCGTGTTGCTAATGTAACAACTGCAGTGATTCACTTGACAACTGTGGCCAGAAAGGTTGTAAAATGGGACAAAACTTACTGAATATCTGTCTCACTCAGCAACCAAAATTTTGGGCTCAATAGTGGTCATAAGTCGAGAATTACCTGTGCTAAATATTTTATATTGCTAGAAAATTAAGTTAGAAATAGTTAATTTACACTAATAAGTCTTTTGGGAGACAGTTCAGTGTAGTGATTAAGGCGCTAGACTAGAAACCAAGAGTCCGTATGTTCTTGTTCCACCTCACACATGAAGCCTACTCGATTACCTTGGGCCAATCACACTTTCTCAGGCCTAGAAAGGAGAGAATAACAAAGAATTTTTTAGGACTAATCCAGGCAGTTGCCAGAATTCAAAACTGACTTCAAGATGCAAAAATAAATAGTTTTAAAGATAAGCCTGCCTCCTTGATGCATTGGTGTCATATTAATCTGTACATGGGGTTTGCATGCTGACACTTAGGATAGCCTTTGAAATAGCCACACAAGTCCTCCAAAGAAGGCATCTGCTTTAACTCTTTGAGGGAATACTTCTAATCTGTTTTGTGGGATACCCCTTCAAGAGTGAATGGCAAACTTTAGTGTTTTCCATCATTGTTAAGCAATGCTTTCTTGCTAAAATATTTCCCTTAGTCTTTCAAATCAGATTGACGTTCTGGCATGCTTCATCTGATTTAGTGTTCCAATTAGTTAAGCAAGATAAATATGCTTTGAATATGGTTAATGTGTTCTCTACCACGCTAATTTGTGTCTTTTCAATTTTAATTTCACAGCTGGTGGTTCGTATTATATGATTTCACGGTCATTAGGGCCAGAATTTGGTGGAGCTGTGGGACTTTGTTTCTACTTGGGCACAACCTTTGCAGGAGCCATGTATATTCTTGGCACAATTGAAATTCTACTGGTAGGTCTTTCATTTAAGGTTATGTTTTCCTCTTAATGCCAGTGGTCTGTATCTGTTTACACAAGTACTCCATACACAAAGGCAACAATATTTCCAGTTACTTCAAAACGCCAGAGTTAAACACAAATGTTTATGTAAATGAGAGATGGCAATTTATTTTATTTATCAAACTTATGCCCCACCACAATTTAATCTGACTTCTGGCAGATTACAACAAAAATAAAACTTATCAACGCACACACAAAAATAACCCCCACTGACTAAAGTCTAGAAGGTGAATTTAAAGCATGTTCACCTGCAGTAAAGTAAACGTCGAGGGAAATACAAAAGTAGATTTCCTATGTAATAAATCCCTTACCCCCTTCTCATTGTAGGGGTTGCTAACTCTAGGAGAAACAGTCCTGAAGATTTCAACCTGCCCACTCTAATCAGTATGTGTGTATTTGCTTAATCGTGTGTGTGTGTGTGTGTGTGTGTGTATCCATATCTATATCTACATAGGTAAAGGTAAAGGTTCCCCCGCACATGCGTGCTAGTCGTTTCCGACTCTAGGGGCCGGTGCTCATCTCCGTTTCAAAGCCAAAGAGCCAGCGCTTGTCCGAGGACGTCTCCGTGGTCATGTGGCCGGCATGACTAGACGCCAAAGGCACACGGAACGCTGTTACCTTCCCACCGTAATGGTCCCTATTTTTCTACTTGCATTTTTACATGCTTTCGAACTGCTAGGTTGGCAGAAGCTGGGACGAGTAACAGGCGCTCACTCTGTTACGCGGCACTCGGGATTCGACCCGCCAAACTGCCGACCTTCTGATCGACAAGCTCAGCATCCCAACCCACTGAGCCACCGTGTCCCTTATATCTACATACATACATACATATCTACATACATACATAGGGCAGGGGCAGAACAAAGAAATCTATTTTGTTTAAATTAATATCAAATAATTATTTCATTAATATTAAAATGAGTTGTCCCATTTGCAGAATTAATTGATCCCCATCTGCTTATACCAGCCATTCTTTCTTAAGAAATACACAGACCATATTCACATACTGGTACATAGAAATACTGAATGCACACAATCCACCCCTCCATCCAGTAAAAATAGCCAAGAAGAAATACAGGATTGAGCTCTTGGTAAGAGAAAAGTGTAAACTGCATTGGGATATGAAACAAAGGCGGAAAGGAACAAAAGTGGGTGGAGATGAGTCAAGGTGGAGAAGTTAAATGAGGAAGAACAAAAGGCAAGGGAGAAGCCCCATTTAGGCAAAAACATTGAGCAAGAGCCACTCCCAAGCACTATCTAATCCTCAGCATAATTTGCTCAGTGTAGTATGCTTTCATTTTCATCAGTTGCTTCTCTTCTCTCAGATGACTCCTCAATTTATAAGAAATCATTTGGAGATAAAATTAACCTTCCTATTTCCTTTATTATGTATTGATATATATTTATGTGTATATTCATAGAGCATTCTGCTTGTCCTGGTCTTCGACCATAATGAATTGAACTGAACCAGCTATTTTATTTTTTATGTATTAAATTTTTATGCTACCCATGTCACTGTCCAAAGTGACTCCGTTGAGGTGACAAGGTTACCAGTTATCTCCTTTTTATTTTAAAACTTAACATTTTAGTCTGTAATCTTGTTGTTGATTCTTATTGCAGTGGTTTTAATCATTTCTGTTCAATATTTGTCTTACAGAAATATATTTCTCCTAATGCTGCTATTTTTCATGGAAGCGAGGAGGCCACATTAAACAATATGAGAGTTTATGGGACGTGTATTGTTGCTCTGATGGCGATAGTTGTTTTTGTGGGAGTCAAATATGTCAACAAGCTTGCATTAGTCTTCTTGGCTTGTGTAATCCTTTCAATTATGGCTATTTATGCAGGGGTTATTAAAACTGCATTTCATCCTCCGGACTTTCCGTAAGTGCATGACTACATTTAAATTTCAATGATATTTATAATATTTTAATCTTGTTAAAAGGTAAAATATAAAATATGTCCAGTAACAAATAATACTAGTGATGTATGCATTAGAAAGGGCTAATGCAAGATCAGGTCAAGCCCTTGAAACATGTCAAAAAGTCATGGTAGGTTTTTCGAAAAGATTCCATTCAAGTGTAACCATGGATGGGAAAGAACATTGTGGAATAGAGTTTCAAAGCCTGATTGCCATGTTTTCTGATGTTTCAGATCTTTGAACCACTAATCTATCAGATGCATAATAGTAGTTAATTAAATTGTTGCGATCTGAGCTTTCATGAAGATGCACGAAGAAATGTGATTGGAGTTTTTAGAACACAGTCATTCTTTGTAAAAGATATTTAAATGAAGCTTATCTGTGGTAAAGCCTCACATTTCAGTGTTTTAAAATTATTTTGAATTTACCTTTTAATCCATATGTTCCTATACCTTTGTTTGGATAGATCCTACAAAATAATTCAAAGCACTCATTAGATGTCTTCTGCATTCTTTTGAATGCACAGAGCTTTAAATTGAATAGTGCATAGACTGCACACACTGTTACCTCAACTGGCTAAAGATAAAAGCTGTATTTACATTTGCTTGAATATGAGTATATCTGTGGGGCCGTAAACTTTATTAAGATCCCAGTTCACATAGAGAAGGATATTTGCTTCTGACTCTGAGAATACACAAATCTAGGGACATTTGGGAACTATAGGTTCTGAAACCCCATTCTGTACCTAGAATGAAGCCTTTTTACATGTTGAGGTAAACGCTCAAAGAGGGCCAGTATTTCTCTTGTTGTTGTCAACATTTTAGTTTCTATTGCAGTTCCTCTAAGCATATGATTGTGCCTTCCACACACTCCCTAATCTCTTACGATCTTCATAGATCATAAATGATCTTCAATCATTTATTCAATTCTCAATACACATTTCAGTTTGTGGAAACGTTCCCTTACTCCCTGATACTTCACTACCTAAATAATAACCCAAATAATAGACAATTACATTGGGAAGAGATCAAAGTATCTGTGCATCCCCACTCATACAGACAACCAGAAGGAGCTTTCAAAACAGCCACATGGGCCTTACACTACACTAGCCTTGTACATAATACTGTTGCTTTAGTGATTCCAAAGAGGTACACTATACTTGCATCCAAATTTTAAGAAGGACCTCTCTTGAAACCTTGTTCAACCCAAGTAAAGAAATGTGAACACTTATATGAGTGCGCATTCAAATCAGTGTTGGCTCTGGGCAACCCGTCTGGATTACTCCCTGCAGTTTTCTTGACTAGATATTCTGAAGTGGTTTGCCGTTGCCTCTTTTCTAAGGCTGACAGAGGAGGAATGGCTAAAAGTTACCCAGCAGGCTTTGGGTCTAAATTGGGATTAGAATTTACAGGCTTTGGGTTTCTAGCCTTCTTCCTTAACCATTACACCAAATTGGCTCTCTGCGAACACTTATATATCCTTTAACAGCAACAATTCCAGAAGTTACCATTTCTAGCCCCTCCCCCTCCCTTTGTTTCTTTTTTTTTAAACAATTCCCCAATAACACCCTGTTTGAAATATTTTGATGCCACATGATATTAATAAAAAGTAACTCAAGATATTTCCTTTATAAGCAGAGCTGATAATATAAGCTAGAAGTAGGACATAGATGTCAACAACAGTTGAAAGATTTATTGTCTTTGTTAAGTGCCCTTTAAATTATTTGTTTAATTGTATTTTCTAGTGTATGCCTTCTTGGAAACCGAACCGTAATAAAAGATAAGGATTTTCCCTGTGCTAAATATATTGAAACAAACAACATAACAGTAACCACCCAGTTGTGGAGATGGTTTTGTGGCAATAATCCCAGCTTAAATGCTACATGTGATGAGTATTTTCAGTTAAATAATGTCACAGAAATCCAAGGTATTCCTGGAGTTAAAAGTGGTGTCTTACTTGGTGAGTCTGGAATTCAAGTGGAAATTATTTTGGGAAGTAGAAAATTTTTGAACTAGTGATTTTGAGCTGATAATAAGAATTTAATTAATATGATCAATACAAATTGTTCCTTAATTTAAGGGAATCACAAAACAAATGGCAGCCTTTGTTTAACCCCTTTTCTCTCTGCATTTAACTTTGAATTCCTGATTTATTTGTTGCATATGTTCAGCCTGCTTTATGATTCCATTTGATTTGTCCTAGCTGTACATAATATTTTTCCCACAGTTTCACTGGGGTATTGGCTATATCATCATAACATTTTTATGAAGTAGGTATTTTTCCCAGAAGCAGAGAAAGCTTTGTAATTGGTAAGTTTGGGACAGAATGAGTACTGAGAGTAAGTTTAAAGATTTTTGACGCAGGACTGGTTTATATATTTTAAAAAATGGTTGTGAGTGAACAAAATCTTACGTTTTTTTCCATGGCAGATAATTTGTGGAGCAGCTATTCAGACAAAGGAACAATTGTGGAAAAACAGGATCTTCCTTCAGTTCCTGTTTTAGATGAAGCAAAAGATGAACAAGCCTATTATATATATACAGATATCATGACTTACTTCACCATGCTAGTAGGGATTTATTTTCCTTCTGTGACAGGTATTGTTTCATCCTTTCTGCCTCCTATAAGAAAACGTAGTTGTTATAAATTATTTATCTAAAATTTTGTTTAACTGCATTTCAGGGTCCTAACCCCACACAGTGACATATGTAAAAAATAAATGGCAGTATAGATAACCGATGATGGCATGTAGAAAGCTCGATACCCAGGAGGGAGGGGGTTCATTTAGAGGAGTAAAAGTAGAGTGCTTCAGTTTATCAGGAGTCTGCCTGTAAGTGTGGATCAATAAGGAATTCTGCTTGGAAGAATCGCCACATGTTTTTCCTCCTTTTGGGATTTGACAATCGGTCAGAACTGAAAAAGCCTTTTGGATGAGAAGTGAAACCTCTTCAAGGAGAAAACAGCGCCTAGTTGCCTTTTGAAAAAAGTACTTTGGGGACAACGTTGGAAATTATTCATTCATTCATTCATTCATTCATTCATTCATTCATTCATTCATTCGGTTTATATACTGCCCTACTCCCAAAGGAGTCAGGGCAGTTTACAAGGCAAAATTTAAAAACAATACAATATAAAATTATATTAAATTAAGTCTAGCCGCAAAAAATTAAAATCACAATTTAAAAACATTAAACCCCTCAGTCCAGACCAGATAGCTCAAAGAGCCAGGTTTTTAGGTCCCGGCGAAATGAATGAAGGTCGGGGGCAGTCTGGAGTTCCGTTGGCAGTTGATTCCATAGGGCAGGCACACCCACAGAGAACGCCCTCCCCCTGGGGATCGCCTGTTGGCAATCCTTGACCGGCGGTACCCTGAGGAGGCCCTCCCTGTGGGAAATTGACGCTGGCAGCAGGTGCTCCCTCAGATAATCCGGGTCCATGCCATTTAGGGCTTTATAGGTCATCACCAGCACCTTGAATCTCACCCGGAGGGCAACTGGAAGCCAATGCAGCTTGCGGAGAAGAGGTGTTACATGGGAGTATCAGGAGACTCCCATCACAACTCGCGCAGCTGCATTCTGTACCAGCTGAAGCCTCCGAGTGGTCCTTAGGGGCAGCCCCATGTAGAGAGCATTGCAGTAGTCTAGCCGGGAGGTCACGAGCGCATGGGTGACTGTGCGTAGGGCATCTCGGTCCAGATAGTGCCGTAACTGGTGCACCAGGCGAACCTGGGCAAAAGCCCCCCTGGCCACGGCTCCTATATGATCTTCCAAACTGAGCCGTGAATATAATAATTATGACGGCTGATACATATTTACGAACATTTTAAAAGTACAACCTCGAAGAATACAGCACCCATGACAGTGGATCAGAGTTCTGACATTATTCTACTCAACACATTTCATACCCAGTCAGCTTATTTGCAAGGAAAACAGCAGGCAGGGATATTTATTTATTTTATTTTATTTATTTTATTTAGATTTATATACCGCCCTTTCCCGAAGGACTCAGGGTGGTTTACAGGGCATTTAAAAAAACAGTCAATACAAACGTAAAAAAAAATTAAAAGTGATTAAATAGAACCCTGAAGAAATTAAAACCCAGTTAAAATTAAAATTAAAAATATTCTCAACCTGGGCCAGAGAGCTCGAAGAGCCAGGTCTTCAGGTCCCGGCGGAAAGAACGGAGGGTGGGGGCAGTCCTAAGCTCCGCAGGCAGCTGGTTCCACAGGGCAGGCGCACCCACTGAGAAGGCCCTACCCCTGGGTGTTACCCACCGGCAGTCTTTAACCGGCGGCACCCTGAGGAGACCCTCCCTGTGGGAGCACACTGGACGAAGGGAACTTGATGCTGGCAGCAGGTGTTCCCTCAAATATCCCGGGCCCTCGCCATTTAGGGCTTTATAGGTCATCACCAGCACCTTGAATCTCACCCGAAGGGCAACCGGAAGCCAATGCAGCTCGCGGAGTAGAGGTGTTACATGGGAGTATCGGGAGACTCCCATCACGACTCGCGCGGCCGCATTCTGCACCAGTTGAAGCCTCCGGGTGGTCCTCAAGGGCAGCCCCATGTAGAGAGCGTTGCAGTAGTCTAAACGGGAGGTCACAAGCGCATGAGTGACTGCGTAGGGCATCTCGGTCCAGGTAGGGTCGCAACTGGCGCACCAGGCGAACCTGGGCAAAAGCCCCCCTGGTCACAGCTCCTATATGGTCTTCAAAAGTGAGCTGCGAATCCAGGAGGACGCCCAAGTTGCGAGCCCTATCATATCAAAGGTGATTTCCAAGAGAAAGAGGCTCCTCCATCTAATATTTCCTTCCTACTAAAAATGTTAAAACAATACTGTACAACAATCTAATAATCTGTTTCTCCTGAAACAGTTGTAGCAGAACCACATATTTTAGCACCTTAAATGAATTCTAGAATGCTAGCATCAAGAATGGAACATTAGAGACCAAGCAGAAATTATTCAGTATATGTTTAGATTCAAAGAAAGCAAGCGCGCGCGCGCACACACACACACACACACACACACACACACACACGATATATTTTTACCAGGCTGGAAAAAAACAGTCATCAAGTACAGTCTTTGTAGTCTCACCTCTGTAAGACTTCTGTATACATTTTTGAGTAACACAAATTCAATACTGGTGCAGAGAAGGAACAGTTTCTTCATTGACAGCACAAACTCTAGCACCCCAGCAAACACATTTGCATGCAACCTGATATTTATGACATATTTCAGGTCAATATACTCATTCAGATCCTGGTTAGCTGCTATTTGTATGTTTGTTTCCTTCACTGTCCAAGAATTCAGCATAGCAATAACTTCAACACATAAGGACTTTCACCAAAACTCTGAGTTACAAGAGAATAAGCAAGCTGCCAAGCAAAAGAAATGTTCCACTCTCTTTCATCAAGTGGGAGAGCCTGTGTTCGGGATACTACTTTGTCCCTATTAAGAATAAATACTGTACTTGTATTTATTTAAGAAAACACAAGCCACAAGCCCAAAAAGACCTTTCGTTTTCTTGAGTACTTTTAATCCTCTTTATCAACAATTCTAAACTCACTCTCTTTTGGTTAACCTTCCTAACTACAGGTAGTCCTTAACTTAAAACAGTTTCTCACACTTAACGACGGTTGCAGCATCCTTGTGATCATGCAGTCAAAATTTAGATGCTTGGCAACTGGTTCATATTTATGACGGTTGCAGTGTCCTGCGGTCACGTGATCTTCGCTTGTCAGGTTGCAGTGACCTGACAAGCGAAGTCAGTGGAGAGGCCAGATTTACTTAACAACCGTGTTGCTAACTTAACAACTGCAGTGATTCACTTAACAACTGTGGCAAGAAAAATCATAAAATGGGGCAAAACTCACTTTTGTTAAGAGATGTCTTGCTTAGCAACATAAATTTTGGGCTCCGTAAGTTGAAAACTACCTGCATGTTTTTTTATTTTTGTCAAGAAGCCTTTTGGAATTGTACAGAAGATTCTATGCTATCTTCAAGTAGTTTTCACTTACTCATTCCTTGTCACCTGCACTGCTCAAACAGTACAGAACAAGATTGTGACAACATTATTAATAACTGTCTTATGTCCATGGAGCAGGTTTGTTCCGTAGCTCATAATTTCATATAGGCAAAACATGTTCTAGAAATTGGCATACATGTTGGATTACTGAAAAATTTTTGCTTGTTTTAAATTCACCTAATTCCTGGAAAAAACCTGCGGTTTATTCTGTTTTCACTAATGTCTCCAAGTTTTTCCCCACTGCTCATGTGTCTTCAGTTAGATGTTCCTGATTTGAAATATAATCTAATTAAAAAGGAAACATTAAACTTAATAATGACAAAGAAAATACCTGATTATGATTTAGGCCAAAGAAGAAATTAAATTGGAAATTTGTCAGCGGCTCTTGACTGTGCCTTAAAATGTGGTCTCTGTGTTCCTTTGATTTCCCTGAGTAATGAAAGAGTATCTGAATTTGTTCTCTTATGTAAAAGATACTGTTGAAATGTCATATAGTCGTCATGGTTACGCATTCTTAATGATAAATTGTCTGAAACATCTCCATCCAGTAATGGACAATTTGAACTCTTGCACTGTCATCTTATATACCATTGTTCGTGGCAAATTAAGGTAGATTTCAGTTTCAGCCTTTGGCATATTCAGAAATTAATCATGCTTCAATGGTGAACAAATACTCCCACTGAAAAAATATTCCTGTTGGCCCGCCGTTAAGGTTAATAAAAGGATACATGCTTGTACCTTTGGTGGCAGTTTTAATGTAAGATATATAAGGAATTTGTAATCATCTGCAATAGAAACAAAAATGTTTCTCTCCAATGGATTTCAGCAAGTGGATTATTCAGTTTGGTGGTATTCAGTAGACCCTCATTCTCTTTGTACTTCCAAGGGTTAAATAGTCCAAAGTATTATTACCTTTATAAAACAACATAATTTCCTGAGTTCTAAATTGTATTTTGTGGGGGGTTTTGCAGTCTGTTTTAGGTTAAGTTTATGTAATTTCTTTGTTTTATAGTCATCTGTTACAATAAATAAGCATAGAATCTTACAAAATATGAATGTATAAATAGAAAATAATTTATGGTCAATTAAGTAACTGAATTCTTTCCAGAGATAAAACGCAACACAGACAACCTATTAATAAGTAAAACAAACACACTTGGGAGTTATGATTTTATTCTTTTTATATTGGTTTTTTTATTGTTTTTAAGCCTTCTAGAGTCACTGAAGGTGAGTGGGTGGCCATATAAATCCAATAAATAAAACAACTAATGCATGAGGAAGAATAGAAAGCATATTTTTCTGCCTTGATACTCTTCTACATATTGAAAAATTATTATTATTCCACTTTCCCAAAACTTGTTTATTTCTTTTCCCATTTTCTGATAGTCTGTAATAGAAATTAGATTTAAATCATAATTGGTCATTGTCTAATTTTCCCAATGAATGAATGAAGGCAATTAAGCTTAGTTTATTGCTTTTTATATAAACATTTAATTTCTTACTGTATTCACTTAACTTCAGTTCAAATAATGAACTAAACAGATTGCTCTGTTCATTAATGACATTTTTAATAGGTTATTTTGTCCTTATGTTTAGGTATTATGGCAGGTTCAAATCGGTCTGGAGATCTTCGGGATGCTCAAAAATCTATTCCAACTGGAACAATTTTAGCCATCTCAACTACATCATTTATCTGTATCCTTTTTATGTAATTTCAAGAACATTCTAACTTCTGTATTTAGTAAATATACTACAATAGTGTTAGCCATCTGTACTGTATATACTCCAAAGCAAATAACTCATACTGTATATTACAGTAAATTCTAATTTTTACAGAATTCTAAATGTTTCATTTAAGTTTTAGATTTTTGTTTATGTAAAAATTTAAAATTAGAGTTAACCAGACTTTAAGCTGAAATTTTACCTTTCTGTGAATAGGAATGAATAAACTTATTATTTGGCATACATACTTTACTTATAAGTAAAAATCAATAAAATTTAAGATAATACTGATAATAGATACATTAAATAGATGTATTCTTTTTTTTATTGAAAAGTTTTATCATATATTTTATCTTTAACAATCCCCCTACCCTTCCCCTATCCCTCCCTCCCTACCCCTCCCCCCCTCCCCTCCCCCCCGACTTCCCAGAGCTAAGTACAAGGTATAAAAAACCAAAAAAAAAACAATCATAAACATCCATATGCTAAAAACCATAACCTCTGAGATCTATCTCTCTCTAGCTCATATAGGATAACTACAAACACTATTAATATAAGATATATAAAAAAAGAGAAAAGAGAAAAAAAAAGGAGAAAAAAAGGAAGACTTATTCAAATGCTACATGAAACTTCTTAGTCCCATATTTGTTCTGGATATACTCAATCTATTTTCTCCACTCTATAACATAACGTTCTTGCGAGTGATCTTTCAAATAAGCCGATATCTTTGCCATCTCTGCCAGGTCAGAAACCTTCAAAGTCCATTCTTCTATAGTCGGCAGTTCTTCCTTCTTCCAGTATTGACCTACTAAGAGTCTTGCTGCCGTAATTAAATTCAACATCAACTTAGTGTTCACAACCGTAGCATCTGTAATTATTCCCAACAAAAAAAGTTGCGGACAAAACTTTATCCTTTGCTTAAAAATCTTCTGCATATTCCACCAAATTTTTATCCAAAAAGCCTTAACCTTTTTACAAGTCCACCATATATGAAAATATGTTGCATCTTCTTCACCACACCTCCAGCATTTAGGCTGATAGTTCGGATACATACTTAAATAGATGTATTCTACACTAGAGGGATTTAATATATATTGTGAGATTATATGAAAAAATAGCTATTAGCACATTACAAATAATAGCTTTGAAATGTTATGTGAAAAAGGGCCTTCCTTGCACATTTTTATTTTATGTATGTGTGAAAATAGAGAGCTAAATAGAGAGCTGAGTCCTTTGGGAAAGGGCGGTATACAAATCCAATTAAATACAAATCCAATTAAATAAATAGAAATGTGATAATTTCTGTGATAGAATTAATTTACACGTTTGTCTTTTTCTTCAAAATGTTCTATAATGCTAGTAGTGTACACAGTGTTAAGGGGCACTTCTCCCAATTTTGTTTACTTTAAAGTTCCTTAAGTCATATTTTACAGATCTTTCCTGTATAATTCTTTTTGGAGCCTGCATAGAAGGCGTGGTTTTGAGAGACAAGTATGTAGAAAGAGCTTTTCTCCTGTTCTTTTTAAAATCTATTTATTTAAAATTAAGATATAAAACGTTAAGTGAATGAATGTGTGAAATGAGAAATTAAAATACTAGAAAACTCAAAAGCAGCTTTTTTTGTTGGCGGGGGGACAGATGTCTTTCCTCAGATGTATTTTTGTTCATCATAAGAAATAGTGTGTATGCCAACACCTCTACATTTTTCTGAAAGGAGTTTTTTAAATTAAGTTAGTGATTTTGTGTGTATAATTTATTTAGCTCTCCTTGTTTGTTTAATGTTGCATGTGTTCTTTCCCACAAGATTTGGACAAGCAGTTAATGGAAACCTAGTGATTGGTACGTTGGCATGGCCCTCCCCATGGGTTATTGTAATTGGTTCATTCTTTTCCACATGTGGTGCTGGTCTTCAGAGTCTCACTGGTGCCCCCCGGCTACTGCAGGCAATTGCAAGAGATGGCATTGTTCCATTTCTTCAGGTGAATTTCTGTGTTTATTTTTTACTGTTTTTACATCTTTGGTGTAAAAGGAATCTATTTGGTGGGTATGTTATTCATTTGTTTAACTGTAGTTTTTCCCCACTTGTGCTGATAGTGGTAGCCTGATGTAATGAGAGGTTTCTAAAGCAGTCATAGCCTGTAAGAGAAAAGGACATTCAAACCTTACGATGCAAGAGAAGATCTAATATCATGATAGCAGGCTGAGATTACTGGATCACATGATATCAAGGGAGGAGAGCCATAATAGCTTATCATTGCAAAAAAAAAAAATCATCGATTTCCGTCTCACTTTTCTCCCTCACCCCCAATTTAAATCCTACATCAGACAAGCCACTTCATGTTTCCGATGAAATTATATATGTGTAATACATATATTTGAATCATACTCGTACTCCTTGAGAAGCAAAGCCCTCTGTTCAGTTTGGCTATGCTAAAGAATACCATATTTCTACTCTCCTGTATAAATTGGAATTTCAAATGTGGCTACTGTGCTAAGTCAGGCATTGATTGTGTCACCTTCTCCAAACCGATTTGGTGCCGAGAAGCACAACTGAACACCTTTAGATTAAGTGGGTGGAGAGGAGATGGGGCCAGGAACCTGAAGATATATTACTCCCATATTTATGTAAATAGCACTGAAGAATTAACTGATGGTTGCCTGTTCAGAGCAGCAACCCTAACAGACCGATTTGACCTCATTTCACCTGCTGTGGCTTACAGAGCAATTCAGCTGGGCTAAATAAAGCAGGGGACAGTACAATAAGTCTGTGCTGCTGCTTGCTAACTATAACTGCAGTAACAGTTGCTGCTATCATCTGCCTATTGCAAAGGGTATTCTTTTCATCGCATCACCATCAGAATGGTAATGTATAGGTCACAATGTATGCTAGCCACAACCACACAGGAGTTGTTACTCCAGACAAGTGAAGAAGTGATAATAAAATTAGAAAGGGGAAAGGAGGGAAGATCAAGGCAAGTCAAGTATGCATCATCTTTCAGATGAACCATATTACCTGTTTTTATGTTTGTAGGATAAGAAAAAAGAGCAATTTTCAGGCTCATGTTACAGGAATCAAATTTAGTGAAGGTGAATAACTGACTTCCAGTTGTAAAATTGCAGTGATCAGATTGATGTACAAGTCTGAGCTGTCCCTGCAGTTTATTGATTATGTTCAGTAGAAAAGAGGTTATTGTAAGTAGCTGGAATTATTATACATTTATTATACATTTACTAGTTTTGAGCCACAAAAATCTGGATAATTGCATTGAACATTATTTTCTAGTATCTCTTTGTGTAATCTAATAAATGTCCAGAATTTTGCAGCCCAAATCTTGGAATCCTAATCTGGTAGTGCCATATACATGTCTCCTTTTCACTCTCTGACCCTATTTTTGTTCAGTATTTATAAGTCTGGCAAACCATGGGTTGTTTAATAGTGGACTACTGCAAGAATTATCAAAGCAAGGGAATGTCAGAGCTCCGGAGAGAAGTTGTAGTTGTTTGGAAAACATAGAACCGTGTTGACAATGTGTTGACAATGCTCCTGCTTTAAGTGGGAGCACAGCCCCAAATTCCTGCAATTTTGTCCAGACAAGTCCACAGAGGAAGCAGGAAATGGATTCTGTGAAGATTGACAAGCCTGTTAAGACAATTGGTCAACATCATCCATCAACCACAGGACTTTTACTGGTTATTTATTTGTTGGAGAATTGACACAAAGTACTTTAGTCTTTGACAGATACGTTATCACCAAATTTGGCTTAGGTTCTCATGATGAGCTAACCATAAATCATGGTTTACAGCCTCATACAATCTTTCATATAACATGCTAAGCAAATCAAACAAATTATATCTTCAAAATATTCTGTGATAATTATACTCCATTTTATATTTGTTTCATACAGCTTTGTATTATATTGTAAATATATTTTCATAATTAGTTTTTTGGGGTTTATGATGAACCAGGGTAAAAATGACACAATAATCTCCATGATTTCAACTGTACCTAGTACTGTCCCTTACTGTTGCCTCTGCTAACTAATTTTTTGAAATTCACCCAAGACAATATGAGGCCTTTAAGTATTGGAGCTGTTCTTTTTAAAAAAGCCTGTGTAATAATCAGTTTTGATCTCATCAGAAATTGTTCAGTGGAATATATTCCCTGAGATTGCCATAAAGCAGAGAATTTATTTTTAAAATCAAGGTTTTCCTTTCCTCTGGTATCTGATGTAATACAGATAGTACTCAATCTATAATCATTCATTCAACAACTGTTTGAAGTTATGATGGCATTGAACAAATAGTAGTTACAACCAGTGCTTGGAGTTCTGGTCATCCCAACATCCTTACCTTCATGTAATTTTGACCTCGGCAACCAGCCCACACTTAAAACTGGTTAGAGGGCTTTTCGATCATGTGATCGTCATTTGATCTGCTGCTTCCCCAGAAAGCCAATGGGAAAGCTGGCAAGGATGATCTCTACCACCTGCACACTTTACTGCTCGCTTTTGCTAGCCTCTAGTGCACCTTACCTGAGCCACCCTTGCAACTCTGAGCCTCGCCACACCACCTTCACACACCCCTGCATACCCTCTTCAAGTCTTTCCATGCGACATTTGCACATCTCCTCCCACACTTACTGTGCCTCCCTTGCGTACCCCTGTGCACTCTCCCCTGAGCCTCACTCTGCCTCCCTTGTCCCTTTGTGCATGCCTCTGGCAGCAGAGCCTCTTAGCTGCTTGTTGGCTTGCTTGTAAACCGCTTGGGATTTGCAATTTCCTCCTGGCTTCTTCGCCGACTTGCTTGTGGGAAGCTGGCAGGGAGTTGACCGTGGGACTCCGCTAACAATGGCAACTGGGATTACAGGTATAGCCATCACCTAGTGATGGGAGTTTGAGTCCCAGTTGCCATTTTAAGTGTAGCTGTATTCCAAAGATGGAATGCATACTTATTTTGAACTAAGCTGCTTCAGATTTGTGACTTTCAAAAATTATAGAAGATAATCTACTGAAATTGATAATTATACTTGAAGTGTGTATCTTTTCAATAAACACACTTATGTTTTTTAAAGGTGTTTGGTCATGGAAAAGCAAATGGAGAACCTACATGGGCTTTGCTCCTCACTGCATTTATTTGTGAGATTGGAATTCTTATTGCTTCTCTGGATAGTGTGGCTCCAATACTCTCCATGTACGTATATCTATGTAGATTTTTAACATACCGGTATTTGTCTTGTAATTTATCTTAAAATCATTTTGAAAATGCAGTCTTAGTTTTAGGAAGTGTTCCAGTAAAGTTGGGTATCAAGTCATAAGGAGTTCCAGAGACAGTGTCAAAAAGAAGAAAATTAATACAACAACTTTGAAAGGAATTAGAATTGCTTTAATAAAACCCTAAAGCTAAAACTGAAGAATACTAGGCAAAATAAAATATTTTAAAGAGTCATTCTTACATAAAAAGTGGACTACTGCAATAACAGATGCAAAGAGATAGTGTGATGTTTTGTTACATCAAAAAATAAAATAATTTTATATTAAAAACAATATCAGACAATAACAATTACCGGTAGTTATGGAAAAGGGAAAATGAAAGATGGATTAAGAATTTTTCCTGCAAATTTAATGCAAATTCCTACTTGCACTTGTAACAATATATACACTGGTGATGATTTGAGAATACTATTGTGAGAAAGTGAGAGAAACTGCACCTTGCACTTGGTCTGAGACTACTGACTGAGCATTCATTCTACTTTTAATATGTCATTCAATCAGGCATTTCCCATCTGTAGCCGGTAAGATGACACAAAAGCCAAAGTTGTTGGGAGAAATGCTTATATGACAGAAAGATACATGTTTAATACTAGGTCTGTGCTCACAAATCTCCTGGTCACTTTTTTCCCTTTGAATCTGGATGATGGCACTGTGCCATCAAGCCCTGTCCTTGCGTACATTTTCAGTCCTCTTGCGTGGCATGAGGTTGCAGCACTTTTGTAACCCCACAATAGGGAGGCCATACCAAGAAATGTAGATTTCCTGTTTACAGTGGCTGTGAAGAAGGAGAAAATCCCTCCTTTAAAGTTGACACGGAGACGTAAATTGTGTGTGTTTGTTTAGACTTTCCCCACAGTAATAGATTCAGGAAAAAGTTTCCTCTCTCTTTACTGACAAAGATGTTAAAAATCAGATGGAGAAATAACACTTATTTGTTTCTCTGCTACCAGCTTTTTACTTTCTTTCACTAGTGAGCATCAAACTCATAAAACACAAGGTTGGGATAGGCATTATAGTATATTATGGAACGATGCCCTTTTTTATTTAATGTTGTGAAATGTAATATAGAATCACACTCTGGGAAGTTTTGTCTCTTTTTAATACCTCAAATTTCAATTTTTGTGATAGTATGAAAAGAACTTGCTTTTTTGAAACTGCAGAAAGACAACAAATCACATGCCACATCACTTAATTGTCTTTAGTGATAGTTGTTAGTGCTACCTGGAGGCTTATCTGTGTCTTCAGGGTCACCTGAGTGGGGCAAATGTGTAGGAAGCCTTCTTGGAATTGTTGAAAGGACTGTGTTGTAGAATGGAGATAGATGATGTTATATCCACTCAGGTGACGCTGAGGACACAGATAAGCCTCCAGGTAGCACTAACGACTTGCTAAAAGAATGCAAATGACCAGCTGTCTGCAAGGAGTATAAATCTCCATTCCCCACCATCCAGTCAGAACTGAAGAAGCTTCTTGGATGAGAAGCGAAACGTCTTCAAAGAAAAAACAAGAAAGTCCAGTTGCCTCATGATAAAAAGCATCTTTGGGATAACTATGACCTGTATGACTTAGAATCTACATAGACATTTACTATCAGAAATTTTTTAAGATTGCAATTTCTATCTGTAACCTTGTCCTCTTCTTTTTTTTCACTGGATTATCTCTGTTCCCATGTCTTGAGTGAATAGTGCTATTCATTTAAATTATAAACATGTTTTTCCCTAGGTTTTTCCTTATGTGCTATCTGTTTGTGAACTTGGCATGTGCAGTTCAGACTCTTCTCCGAACACCAAACTGGAGACCTCGTTTCAAATATTATCACTGGTACTCCATGTTCTTTACTAATTCAGTTCTGGAAGCATTTGGTTTATAAATTTATCCTTTTTAAAGATAACATATTTTTAGTTATAAAATATTTTTCTTTTATTTGCATATTTCAGGACTCTAAGAGAATATAATTTTGTATAAGAAATAAAGGGAAGAGAGTTATTTCCATTATTCCATAGGAGAACAGGAAAATAGATAACAAGAACAAAGTATTACTCCTGACTGAACAGAATATAATAGGAAGCATATCTCACTGCACAAATTATTGCTTAAACAGACTACACATATACAATTTCACTTATAAATGTTCCTAAAAAATTTATAGATTATCAATTTACTAGAATATGCATTAGAAGTCTATAAATAAAAATAGTATGAAAAAATAGTATACATTAGAAAGAATCAGTATCTGATAGAACATGCATATGTTTCCAAGTGGTTTCTGGGTATAATTCTAAATGTTTACTTTTTTATTTAGAAAGACAGCATTATAATTTGTGGACACCAGTTCATTTTGTAACATTGAAACCATGACACAGGATTATTACACGGTACCTTGAGTTCCTTGGAAAAAGCCAGGCATAGCAATATGATTAATTGTTGTAATAGCATTATTCTGTTAAGCATGTATATTGAATGATGTTAGTTTAGAAACACTGTCATTGTGTTAGATTAATTAGAACATATACATAAATATGCCCAACTAAGCCCCTGTTTCCTTTCAGGACTCTTTCATTCTTAGGAATGAGTTTGTGTCTTGCTTTGATGTTCATTTGCTCTTGGTACTATGCCTTGGTTGCCATGCTAATTGCAGGATGCATTTATAAATACATAGAATACAGAGGGTAAGCATACGCATTTATATATTGTTTGATTAAAAACATTAATACATTTGGGGAAAAGTAATTTTTATGACAAACGCACAACATTTAATTAAAAGTGTTATTTACAGTATATGTCATTTAATATTTTGTTGCAATGTTCTTTAAAAAAGACACTAATTAATTATAACTTTATTCCATGTGCATTTTTCAGCTGTTTTGTACTTTTATTTTAAGAAAGAAACTAACGCTGAATATTACATTACTAGAAATACGTAAGAATAGATTATTTATAGTAGGAATAAACAAGTTAATGCTCACTGGATGCTTTAAAATATAAATCATGCTTTCCTTGCCTTTGTTGCCTGTGCTTTTGCAGTTTGTAATGAAACATATCTGGGGAAGATAAGAGTGTTACCCTGATCTGTAGATAAATATTACCATGCATCCCCTAATTACTTATTACATGGGCCTATAAATAAAATAAATAATTTTATTTATTAAAATAAAATAATAATATGGGAATTAGTTGTTTCATGATTGGGGAAAAAGCTAGTTATACAAACATTTCCATTTTAAGGGAAAATATGGGATGGAATGGATTTATTCAAGTTTCAGTGTACCCTAAAAAACAAAGATGAGATCCAATCAAGACTTTTGAAATGAATGTACAATTGTGATTTATGCTATGATCATTTATTTCAATGACATGGTTATGTTGTATTTTATATGTAAAATATAGATGACAAATGTTAGCTGTGATGTGTTATTTATACTGCAAACAACCTGGTAAATCCATTCTGGTTACTCTGTAATCCACTAAATACCAACTGCAAATATTACATACATTTTCTTCTCTTCTTTGTTGCCATCAGTCAGTAAATTTTAACCATATACCTATTAAAAATTTTTTTTACAGTTTCAAGCTCTTTACCAATCCTGCATTCATGGACTTTCATTCATACATTTGTTAAATTTCAATAATTACCAATTGATAGCAGTCAAAGAAATTACTTGTCTGAAACAAAGTATAATGTATAAACTTGTGCCCCTGAACTCCCTTTATATTATCCATTGTATCAAAAGAAAATAGAACTATCACAAATATGTAATGTTTTCTCCTTTTAAGAGCTGAAAAAGAATGGGGAGATGGAATCCGAGGTTTGTCCTTAAATGCTGCTCGTTATGCTCTACTTCGAGTTGACCATGGTCACCCTCATACCAAAAATTGGAGGTAAGAATATATTTAATATTTAACTCATCAAATCCTGTTTCCAGTTGTCAGGGAATAAATGTAACAGGGAGAGCTCGCCTGTAAATTGAAGTGCAAATATAGTGAACATAAGTATAATTTTGTGAAATGCTGTGTTGTTGTGTTGAAAAATTATGATCACCCTTGTTGTCTACAATTCATTTTTATATTATACTTCAGGCCTCAAGTGTTGGTGCTGTTGAATTTGGATTCAGAACAGTTAGTAAAACATCCTCGGCTTCTTTCTTTTACCTCTCAATTGAAAGCTGGGAAAGGATTGACTATTGTGGGATCTGTACTCCCAGGAACATATCTTGATAAATACGCAGAAACTGAAAAAGCTGAAGAGGTTTGTATATATATGACCAGCAAGAAAATAGTAAGGATAGCAAGATTTAATATTTATGTTTGCTTTTAGGTATCACAAAACTGCCAGTGGAAACTCTTGCTTTTTATGTTAATTGCCTAGCAAAAACCTTTACAGTATTCAAAGAATCAAGGCTATTTTGTAAATTGTAAAAACACTTATTTGATAACTGAAGTTTCTCTATTCATTGTTACATGAAAGGAACAATTCATTAGGAACAATTTCTCTTTATTCTCTGAACTTTTGTAATCTTTATTTTTCTTCCTCTTCCAATGAAGTCTCCCCTTTTTACAGCATTATATTTATAAAAATATATTTATAGTTATAAAATATATTAATATTATGATTGCTCATAATAGAGGGGTTAATAATCCTGACTCTATAATTCTATAATCAATGTTTGAAGCTAATTAAAAGCCAATCAAGGAAGGGTTATCCTAGATCAGCTACAATATAATACTAAAACATTTGGTACTGAGGTAAAAGGTAGAAGTTTATTTGTTGGTTTATTTACTTAATAATTGATTTATATAGCCACCCATCTCACAATCACAACAATAACTAACCATAACTAATGGTATAAAAGAGAATATATGGATATCAGATTTACAAATTGAACAATTATATTTTCTTTGGATATTATTTTTAATGGAAAACTGAACACTAATTCTTAACAACCACGTAGATAATTTTAGGCAAGGTGTTCTGTTTCTAACCTTGCCCTTCAGAACATCCAATATTGTACTTATCACCCTTATAATTGAATCCATCCATTTTGCTGTTGATCAGGGAAGATAGAAGTTATAGCTAGAAATTATCAGAGCAGTCCAAGTCATTGGAATAGGGGAACATGATATACACAAAAACACAATATCATGATTTATAGTAGTTCCTGACCTACCAAACAAAGATAGTAGAAGATTCCTTGTGCTTTAGACCAAATTATTCACTTACTGTATATATTCTGCAAAAAGAAAAATAGTCTACTAATACATTTTGTTTGCAATTTTTTTCAATTAAAATTTATACAGAATTTAATGCATGATATCTAAGGCTATCCCATTTCTTGCACAAAATATTTTAATATATAGTAAGTGAGCATAAAGTTTTCTTTTTAATATCTATATTTAGAAAGATTTTAATAGGTTTTTTTCCACAATAATAGGATTTGAATCATTGTCCGCAATACAGAATTAGAATAAATTTGAGATTATTTGGAGTAAAATGCTTAACAAAATATACTTTTATTCTCAGCTTGTATGAAGTCAGCATTGACTTAATTGTAGACTCCTCTAAATATTTAACAAGATAGTGACACTCAGAAGTCTGTTTGGAATACTTTCAGGAAAAGAGAATGGTTCAGCAGTTTGAAAATGATTGCTGCTATAAATTTTTAATCCCACTGTTTGATTATTTTAAAAGCAATATAGCAGTTCAGTGCTTTGTCCTAAAATTAGATGATATTTTGAAATTGTGCTTTGCTTTTCAAAATAAATTTTAAAAGACTGTATAGTCAAATGAAGAATGAACTTCACATGAGAAAAGAATAAGCATGAGGAACATTTCTGCAGTAACTTCTGAACCCTGGCTAAAACTTAAGTACGGTAACTTAATTTCATGTAACCAATATAAGTTATTTTGCACACATAATTACGGAATCAATCAGATTTATAATAATTTTAAAACAAGGAGCTGTGTTCCATGCCAATTTTCCTAATATTAAAAGCTATGTATTATATTAATTTATATTTAGTTCTGGAAACACAAAAGGAGATTGCATAATAGAGTTAATTACACCTAGTCTTCTTCTGTTTTCTTACTCATAGAAATTGCTAAATTTGCATCCTGTTTAAGAAGTAAATCCAATTTTCAGATAACAAAGGTGATAATTGGTCCATCAGTAATTCATTTCCTAATTTTTAGATCTTTAAAGGTTTCTTTCATTAAGCCTGTGACTTTTTTTCCTTCTTATTTAGCCAAATCATTTAAATTATATAAGTATCAAGCAAAAGCTTTCTAGAGAAATTTATTAATCCATAAAATGCATTAAGATTCTTCATCATTTTTTTATTGTCTGAATTTACCCTAATTTATATTTTTTCCCCTAAAGAATATTCGATCTTTAATGGGAACAGAAAAAACCAAAGGATTTTGCCAAATCATAATATCCCCCAGTGTTAGAGATGGAATCTCTCATTTGATTCAGTCTGCTGGTCTTGGGGGGATGAAACATAATACTGTTTTGATGGCATGGCCTCAATCCTGGAAGCAGACGAATAATACATTCTCTTGGAAAAACTTTGTTGGTATGTGTTTTTTAAAATTGATATGAGTACATTGATAATTTATATTTATTGAATTGACTGTATCATGTCAAAAGTTTCAAAGATAACTTTATCATGCAATTGATGGCTTAATAACAAAGTGAAGTGAATTTCACAGACAGTAATTAATGGTTGGGATATAATCCACTTGAATGTATACAAATTTATGTACCCATTCGCAGTTGTTCTTTACTGAGTTAAACTCCTACTTAAAGAATATTTAAAAAATGAAATTCCTATATTTAGTCTCTGTGATTTGTACACAGAGCGAAATGATTAGTTTTTTCAGCCTTCCAGGATCTATTCAAATACTAAACAGCTCAAATTATATCAGGTGATGCCAAGAAAGTATTACTAAATCTACTCCACTTTTAGACTTTCTATTAGGCATTGATCTGTATGATTTTTTTTTAAAAAATATTTCATTGATTTTTTTAACATAATCACCTTAATATTTGTTAAACAGCATGTTGTCTGGGTTTATATTTAAAAAACAATCAATAACAATTAGTTTCTATAATTCTATAGTCCACATAGTAGCTTTGCTTGATTTTCTCTTCTTCCAATAATATTCTTTTTTGCCCACCTTGCATTAATACAATTCTTATTATTTTAATAAATAACAATTAAATATAGACATTTTTCTACTATTTCTGCAAGTAATAACCACCTAAATATAAAGCTTCTTTTCTAACTGATCATCCCTCATCATAGATCCTGTTTACAAAATTATTGTTTAAGTTTGTTTTTCCCGCAATGTTCAAAACATTCTTACCGGCTGAGATTTTCTCGAAGTTAATTTCACTTAAGTATTTAAGTCTTTTTCCTCATGCAGGCCATCCCAACACTTTTACCTTTCTCATGTCTTAAAAAGAAAAGAAAAATAAGATAGTATACTAGTTAAAATACATGTCCCTCTTAGGCTAATGTACATTTATATACAGAATTTTTCTCTTCTTTTAACCATATTTAAACATAAGTTTAATCTTTAAATGTTCCATTTAATAAATCCAATTATCTAATCTTTTAGATCTATTCAAAACATTTTTATCCATTAAAGTTTTCTCAAGATCAATTACACTTAAGCATCTAAGACATTTCTTTTATATAAACCATCCCATCATTTTTATATTTCTCATGTCAAAAAACAAAAGAAAAAAGAAGAAATCTACTATGTTACTTGAGGGGGTCATCCCTCTTAAACTAAAATTCATTTATAACCAAAATCTATTCAACCATATTCAAACAGATGTTTAATTTTTAAATATTCCCTCTGATAAGTCCCATCTAATTTCTTAATTCTCACTTTATCTTTTTTTTGTCAAACATCTTTCCTGATCAGTATGCTCCGCTGAATCAAAGAGTCTTCCCATAGTCTTGTAAATGTTGTAAGCACAAAAGGCAAATCAAGTAAGATGTTTTTATGGGAAGGTTTCGCCCCTTCGTATTCCTTGAAAATCTTTTCCCTTCTTTCTCTCTTAATTTCTCTTATCATTTTTTGTCTGTCATGTTCTTGTAATTCTCCTGACAGCTCTGTAATCCATTTTGTTGAATCTTTTTTCTTGTCCTCAGACTTATTCTATGATCTTAGAGTATAAGTTATCTTTTCCATATCCAAGATTTCCTTCAAGTTTTTTTTCCCACCTGGGTTAAGTCATACTTCCTTCTATTGTTAGGTTCCATCTTTAAAATTCTTTCCTCTGGTTTATATTCAGTTGTCTGTTTTATCTGCTCACTCTCTATTTTTATTTTTTAAGAGTGTTTTTGTTGTAAAGTTAAATTGGAGATGTATTCATTTTATTTTCAAAGTTATTTTTAATTTCCTTCTGGTTTGAGATCAGTGTTGTTTGAATTAGTTGCAACATAGCATACATTTCCTATTGGAAAGTGTTTTTTCTTGGTATATTCTTTCTGCAGATCTCTGATTTTCCATGATAGCCAAAAATCAGGATTTTCCTTTCTCTGAAAACAGCTTTAAAGTCACAATTGAGTAGGTATTTATAATCCAGAAAGGTCAAGTTTTTTCCCTAAAGTTTATAATTTTCATTTTGTAGATAGCCCAAAATGTTTTCTTTTTTGCCACAATTGTTATGTTATTAAGACATTAAGGTCACCAAAAACAAGTTATCTTTTCCTGGACTTTGCCAGTTCCTATACTGGAGCAACTACTGTTGGATGTTTTCATCCAGCACCAGTTCGTTTTTCAGTTTTCAAAATAAACAATTGCTTTCTTCTGTTTTCATGATTTAAAAAGAAAATCTTAACAAATACCACCAATTTTAAACTTGTCCAGGTTTGGGTCTTATATTCATTTCATTTCAATATATTCCTGTCCCCCATAAAAAGTTTAATTCACTGCTTCTGTCTATAGGAGAGTGGGGAAAAATCCCCCTCCAAAATCCCCCTCCTCACTTTTGGAGGCTTTTTGCTTCGTGGCCCCCCCTCCAGGAAATCAATTATCAAGTAGAAGAGAGAAAATCAATATTCTTATCCAGTTCCAATCACATTTGTTTTCAGTCAGCTTAAAATGGCGCTTTAGGGCTTCAGCTGTTGTAGCTTGGGCTAGACTCTGGAGTTAAGCTAGCCTGCTGGTTTCTGGAGGGCTCTCCCTGAATAACCAGATCGACCGCCGTCTCTCCATGATCGGCGGGACTTTGTCATCTCTCCAGGGTGACTTTAGGGTCCCCAAACAGAAAGAAATTGGTCGTAGGGTGTGGAGCCCCGTGATCCCTCTACTTGCGCTACTGCGCAAAACCGGAAGCTGATCTGTATGATTTATTATTATTATTATTGCAATCTACATGCCAGAATACAGCCATGATCAGTTGATCAAGTAACACCACAATAATGACTGTCATCTAGTTTCCCTTGGGGCACACACAGAATTGGAAGCAGAGGAACTGTTCGGACTTTTTATTCTCATGGAATGTGTCTTTTCTGTATCTTCTTCACCCTGGTCCTCTGCTACCAGACTCCTTGAAAAAATTTCCCAAAAATTAACTAGTTGAATCCTCATTATCATGTAGTAGTCTCAGCAGCTCAGACTGCAGCTAGCTTGCTGTGAGAATATCTTTACGTCTTGAGATAACCTGCAACCAAGCACTGGTCTACTATCTTTCCCCTTACAGCTTGAAGGATTTGGCCATAACTTCCCTTCAGGTTCACATAGATAGGTCCTCCTAATGTCTTGGAAGCGTTGCTTAAGAACTTGTTATGCAGCTAAGTACAGATCCTTTGCAGATTATGCAAGAAGGGAATAAATTCAGTTCCCTTCAGTATTTTTACTTTTGGCTTTTCCTTTACTTCTGAAGCAGTGTGGCTTGGTTTTCATTTCCATAAACCTACGTCTTTCTTTTGCCCTCTACTGGATACTATTTAACTCTTTTCTAATGCTTTTTAAAGAGTTTTAGGAAATATTTGATTGTGTTCACCACTAGTATCCCTATCAGCTCCTGCTTGGGACCTTTCCCTGCTTCTAATGTTAAAGCCTTTTGAACAGCAGGTGACTAGTCCAAATCATCTTTTTTAAGTTGTTTTCTCTGTCATAAAGTTACATCATTACAAACGGATTGGCATTTGTTTTGAGTTTTTCAAGGGACTGAGTCTTTCTCCTCAAAATCCTTTCATGTAGAAAATTGCAGACATCAAACTGTTTTGATCTAGCTAGATGACAGTATCTTCCTCAGATCTTCGATCACTTTAAGGAAGGCCATAATTACAATATCAGAATTATTTAGGTTGTTACGAGCCCAGTATTCTACTTTTATTCTTCATTATGGACATCCATTCTTGGAGAATTGAAGACCTGTGCTTTGTTCAGTCACCATATGAGCACCAGACTGGATAATAAGCTATGTACATTATCTATATGTATATAGATAATGATAAGGAACTGGTTATTCACACAACTCATTGTCTAATTCTATTCAGCATTGAATGACTTCAGCATTCCTCTCACATTACCAGGGATTTAGTGGAAACCACACCTGGTTATATGTTGCACACAGATGTGATTTCTACCAAAAAAATTATGGAACGTTGCAAATAGGCTTTGGTGTATTCATCTAACCATTAGGTGTGAATTAATAAATGACTTCTTATAGAACTGGAGTTACAGCTAAGTAACCAGTTCTTATTATATGCTTTCTAGTGCACATGTTAATTCTTGTTAAGATCCTTAAACATTACTTACCCAAATAATTATCTAAATTTCTATTCAGAGCAATTTTGTCTGTTATTGATGTTCCTATCAAATACTTCTGATGTGATATTCACTTGAAGAAAACAAAGTCATTTAAGTAATTGTCTGGTGTATAAAAGGTATATAAAACAGATCTGCTTGTTATAATTTTAAAATTAAAATTTAAAATGTTGTAAAACATCAATGTACTATTTTCTGTTTAAGTTAGGAGCTATAGTTCAGACTTCTTAGAAATGCTTCCCATGAATTAATAGTAAAACTCTAAAATACCGATTACCCTTTGTGTTTCAGACACTGTACGAGAAACAACAGCTGCACAGCAAGCTCTACTAGTTGCTAAAAACATAGACTTGTTTCCAACGAATCAGGAACGTTTTAGTGAGGGCAATATAGATATATGGTGGATTGTTCATGACGGTGGCATGCTTATGTTGCTTCCTTTCCTCCTGAAACACCATAAGGTAGTAGCATTATTTTACTTTGGAAACTTGGCAAAGATTGAGATATATTGCTATTGACATATAAGAAGGTAATATTATTTCAGACTCATAGAGATCTAAAAACAACAACAAAAAACAGGATAAAAGAGAGACAAGAAATCAAACTATTGGCTATACATAGTCCATAACTGAAGAGAGACAGTCAAGAAAGGTAAATCTCAGAATGAGCTTGGTAAGTGATGGTGAGAGCAGCAACAACAACAAATTCTTAGGATATGTTCAAAGCAAGAAAGAGTATGTACAGCTGTTTACTGAAGACGGCAAAATGCTAGCATGTATCAGCACAGATTTATCATAAGCAAGTGTTGCCAGGCTGATTTTATCTCAGTTTTTGATTGGGTAACTTCCTTAATAGATTGTGGGAAAGCATGTATCATGGCAAAACATTCAACAAAATAACCTCTGACATTCTAATTAACAACCAAATTAAGGGTAGGCTAGATGCATGACAACTAAGTAAATGAAACTGACTTGAAAATTAAGAAGTGCTCATCAGTGGTTCCTCATCCACCTGGTGTGAGGTATCAGTTGTGGTCCCATAAGATGCAGGTCTGGCCCCTAAATTCTTCAACATTTTAAATTAATAATTTGAATGAAGAGACGGCTTTCTTATGAGACTTACCAAGGGCTCAGTTTGGTGGGATAATACCCTAGACGATAAAAACTAAAAGATAATTTAGATTGGATTATTCTCTGCTACCAGCTAGCATCTAATGATTGTCCAGATTTTTGCAGTTTAAATCTGGTAGTCCTAAATGTGAGATGACACAGTTTGGCATTAGCACTATTAGTTTAATTCACAAAATAGTTCACACGAACATTAGGCAATATTTAGTTTTGATGTGTCTATGCCTTCCAGCATCTCACTATTAGCTATGGTAACTGGGAACCTCTTCAAACTACGTTTTAACAACACTGGTGACTTTACATTATGCACTTATCCACCAACATTCCTTTAACAATTATTTATTGGATAGGTTATTGTGGTCTGATTTACAATGTGAACTGCTAAGCCACACCATCTGGGTTCATTTAAGCTGAGCTAAAAACAAACTATATTGTGGTGTCTTCAAAATATTATATATGCAGTGCTATATCTTTTCATAAATATCAGATGCCTTCAGTTAAAAACAATCTCCCAGCAACAACTGTAGGGGTCAAATTAATTGCATTTTTTTAAATGCAGCGTACTTTCCTTTTTATAGGTGTGGAGAAAATGTAGAATGCGGATCTTCACTGTAGCTCAGATGGATGACAATAGTATTCAGATGAAAAGTGATCTTCAGATGTTTTTATACCATCTACGAATTAAAGCTGAAGTGGAAGTTGTTGAAATGGTAAGGTCTAAGCAGTTACCAATTAATGCATTTATAAAGTGCACAATTTTGGCAGAAAAAAGTGTGATTTCCCCCAGATCAGTGGGAGGATTTGGTCACTTTACAATAAGTCCTTCTGGAGAGAAGAGGCAAGTTCAGATTTTAAGTTTTAATTGTTGGAGGAGTCTTTGAATTTCAAAGTAGATCCTAAAAGAGTACGTAGGATGAATTGGAACTAAATCTGACTGAACTTCATTTTCTTAACATTAGATTTTAGGGAAAGTTGGTAAGAGACTTTGTGCTCCAAGCAAACATCTCTCATCTATATCTCCCGCCCTTTCTCCGCTTCAGCCAAAGCTGCAGTGCACTAAAACAGCTGGCACTTTGTCAATCTAGACCCACTGGGATAGAACAGTAAATCCAACCAAACAACTGTGTAACAGCAGAATAGGTCACAGTGTAAATAAAGAATCCCATTCAATGTAACTTTGCACCTGTCCTTTCCAGCTGCCAGCGGCTTCCCACTCCTTTTCTTTCTTTATTCCACAGCTAGGAAAGGAATTCTTAACAAAGGAATCTAGGATGCTAAAAGCAGTGAGTGGGTGTGACTTAAAAAATAGGGGACAACCTTGCTCCCATATTTAGATGAGTACAATGTTAAGTCAGGATATGTGCAAAATATGCTATTTGGCTTTCCCAAAGTAAGTATTTCTAAACTTTAAGGAAAAAAAAACCTTGAGATAATTTGATAGTTGATACTGATGCTCATCAAAATGGTATACAAACTTTCATTGTGTGTGTGTGTGTGTGTGTGTTTTGGATAGTTTAATAATATTCATGAAATTGGTACATTTCTATAAAGTCTTCATTGACTATCATAATGCAATATAGGATGACATATCCTGTATTTTAGTGCCTTTGCTGATGACGTAGACTGGTTTCATTGGGGAAAAAATGTTATATTAAATATAAAATGAGAGATGTTCGATTTACAATGTTTGACTTTAAAAGTTGAAAACATCTTCTTGATGGATAACTTTTGACGGCCAGGATCCACATATAGCAGTCTGTAGGTGCCTAGAAGCGGCCATTGGTAGTGAAATGATAGAGTGAGTGCGGTCATGATTTTCTTTCTGAATTATTGTTAAGCATATTTCTGGATTTATTTCTATGTATTTGTTGTCCCATAACTATAGACATCTGTGCCACTGACTTAATAATGCATTGGCAAGATGCTACTTTACGTTCTTTCCTTTTCAAGGCATCTTAAGCTGTTGCCCTCTAGACTTTTGTAAACAACTTCCAGTATCCCACAGCATTGATTGGAGGACTGCAGATTCCCCATCGTTGTTAATGTCCACATAACCATTCTGCATCAGGCATATCTATTACAAGACAAAATTTTGTTAAAATGAAAAAATGTACAACACGACATGGGCATGCAAGTGATACCCCTTACATATTTGTGGTAACCTCCCAGAGTTTGCATCACAATGCATCAGGATGCCCATGTCTGCGTCAGTGTCTTATTTTACAGTATAAAAACTTGCTTAAAGCAGTAATACATTCTTTAAAATTGGCACATATAAATTTGAATCTGATACCTCCCAGAGTTTGCATCACAATGCATCAGGATGCCCATGTCTGTATCATCGTCTTATTTTACAGTATAAAAACATGCTTAAAGCAGTAATACATGCTTTAAAATTGGGAGATATAAATTTGAATCTGATCTGAAGCACATACAGGTGGTCCTTGTTTAACAACCACTCATTCTGTGACTGTTCAAACTTATGGCACCACTGAATGAGTGGTAGTTAACAACAGATCTTTGACATTCTGGCTGTCCCCATGGTCATGTGATCACCATTTGCAAAGTTCACTGCTGTCTTCTGACAAGCAGAACCAATGGAGAAGCCAAGAGGAGGTCATTAATGAAAATGCTGGAAGTACCACTGCTAAGTGGCAAGATCTCCTGACTTCATTTTTTACGGCTGTGCAAGTTTAGCAGTGGAAATTCTGGTCCCAACAGCTGTTATTGACTTAGAGCTAGCTGTACAAATTTTGCCAAGGGCTGCAGTATACTATAAAATCAGAGATTATACTTGGAATTTGAATGTAACTAACACTTACTTGTTTTTACAGTTTGAAAATGATATTTCAGCCTTTACATACGAGAAGACTCTTGTGATGGAGCAGAGATCTCAGATGCTAAAACAAATGCAGCTCTCAAAGAATGAAAGGGAGAGGGAGGTAATGAATTTTCTTTAGTTTGGCAATAGCATTTTAGTTAATGAGAACATTATTTCTGGATATTCCCGCAAGCGGGAATCTTTTATGAATCATAAGTGCGACAAAAGTTAATCTGTTATTACAGTGAAGAGGAGCAGTTATTCAACATGCAGCATGCTATGAATAGAAAAGTCTTGAGCAGAGTTTCTGTCAAGATTTAATTTGATTTCCTTTGGAATAAGTTCCATTACTTTTTCAGAAATGCTAAATTGTTAATATTTAGAATCTTAAAACCTTTGAATGATGGCTAGAGTAGTACACTATTGAGAATATCTCAGGGTAGGACTTTATTCTTTCATCTCTGTTCTTTTCAGCCTTTTAAAAGCAATTTAATATCATTTCTAATCAATATACTGATTTTTCTCCTTCATGTTTTAAAACTCATTTTTTCTCTCTCTATTAAGACATTTTACAATTTCAAAAACCTTTATACTTTGGGGAGGATGGGGGGGGGGACCCACTATTTTAACCTAATTAGTTTTGCAAATTTCTGAACATTTTCAGAATATTGGACTCCAGTCTTTATATTCATGTCATGTTACTGCAGACTTTTCATTCAGCTTAGCAGCTCTGCTAACTTGTTTTTTCTCCAGCAAGACTGGGATTTTTGCAAGGTATCTCATACATTCTCCTTTGCAAATTTTAGGAATAAAAGGATCAAGTTGACTAAGCTGGCAATGAAAAAGGAAAGCTGTTTTTAATCTAAGACTGCCATTCTTTAATCTAAGTCCATGTTTAAATTTTGCTTGATTGCATTTTCTCTCCTTTTTCTTTGGAGAAATATGTTTAAAAATTAAACTGTAAAATCCAGAGTTTTTTTAATTATATGGGACATTAATCCTGTTGCTCATATGTAATGAGTTTCTTTGCTGTGATGTTTTATAACTTAAACAGATAACATCACTAGTTTAAAATACCTAGAGAATATGTTTTTGATTTTGGCCTTCCCTTTATGATATCACATTAATCTAACTAATAAACTGGGCCCTAAGATGAAAATAAAATACAAAAGAGCTTTGAAACCACACCATATCACTCTTGGTAAAACTCTAGTATATGATTACTAATTTTCTTATACTAAACTTTAATTTAAAAAGTTTTTTCTTCTTTTTTGGAAACCAGTCAGTGTTTGGTCATTGCACTGACTGCCTAGAGAAATAATTGGATTGGATTTTATTCCTTTTTGAGAAATTGGGTAAATAAATGTGACTGTGAGTGAATGTGCTAAAGATTACGTTGCCGAGTTGAAGGGTATCTGATATTTAAATGTGCTGTGGTTTATTTTTTAATTAAATATTGTATTTCATTGTCTAATGTAATATCCTTTTTCTGTATGCTGGTTGTGCGTGGTGGCCTTCCTGTCTCAGATTCAGAGCATCACTGACGAATCTCGTAGCTCAATCAGAAGAAAGAGCCGCTCTAGCCCACAGGGTATTGGCCAAGCGGTAGACAGTCTGCTACCTAACGATATTCAGGAAGAAGAGGTAGAAGATACCCACCTAGTTGTTCCCTTCCCATCACAACACAACACTTCTAGTGCCTCTCTAAAACGTAACTGTACTAATTATTGCCACTGCCTGTTTTTCTAATTCTTACTGATATTAACATTACGTGTAGAGAGTGCCCCTTCCACGAATAAAAGTACATTTTTGTGAAAAAATGTATACCATTCAATAGTGCTTTTCCATAGTTAACCTTGAATTAATACCATGACAATCTTAATTATATTGAAGAACTAAACAAAATAGTTTGTTCTGAATAACTACATCTCTTTGGATTTGTTCTGGTAAGTGTTCATTGACTCCGTGAGTTTGTGATGATATAAAGGGGGAAATAACCCTTCAATGAATCCATTAGCTATTAATCTTTACAACATAAAGTATGCTTATTGATGAAGATCTTTTAGGAAGAAATGTTCCACATAAATTGTACGGTACTGCATATCACCTTTTGGAATATATCCTGCATTGCCTTACCTGAATTATAATATCATTCTAGAACAGATCAGTTAAAAGGAGTGCTAAATAAGATGGAGTACCCTATCAGTAGGATATCGTTCAATACACCTGCTTAAGAATGTTAACTATTGATATTAATGCACACTGGAAATTACCTCAGATTACTCCATTTTTATTTCAATTACAGAATTTTCCCCCCACCATAGATAGATATACGTCAGAAACAGGCAGTCTGTTTTAGTTGCCAGTGTAATACTGAGTTCTGTTTAAAGAGCTGAACATTTAAGACCCAGGAGGAAAAGCAGGAATTTGCATAGATATTTTCTATATTTGCCATTAGAATTCACATAACCATCTCCTCTTTACTTTTTAAAATTACAAACTTTGACATTAAAAACCTGTCCATTGATCACTTGATTATTCTCATCTGAAATGAAATTAATTTAAACATACTTTATTGCCTACAAACTTACACTACTCATTTCATCTTTTCTTAATTTAATAATAGGCGTTTATTTTATATTTTTATTTTTCAATTTTAAATTTCTCATTCAGAAGAAATTTGCTATAGTGCAGTACATGAAAAAGTGGCACTTCAAGTGTGGGCAAATCCTTAGTTCATAGCAACATGGAATATTGTTTATAGTTAACCTTTAGTAGGTTCTGTGTCAATATTTGTTTAAAAGAATAACAAAAAATATCTCCAAAGTAGAATTCAGTAGATATCATCTCCTTTCCATGTGTAATGTATTGTGCTTTAAAGCCATTGTTTCATGTGAAAGATTTTCAGATCATGACAAGTCCTCTTGCATCTGAGATAATTTACAATTCTTTTTTACCAAAATTTTAAATAACATGTCATTGAATGAAATGACTCCTTACTGCACTTCTCAAGATAACTACAAAACACTTGATTAAAGAGGGCTGCTTTGCTATTTTTTTAAAGAACCACATTGATATGTTGTATTGATTTACATACCTGTTTTTATTCTTTTATTAATTCATACTCTTGCCTACTAACTTATTTTATAGTCCAAGTTGTAGACTTTCATAATTTATGCTGCAGGACATTCTTGGTGATACTTTGAATAGTGCCTTAGGGGATAATCTGTTCAAATTGGTGTGAGAGAAAAAAGAAAGAATGCTATCACCTTCCTTCCTTCCTTCCTTCCTTCCTTCCTTCCTTCCTTCCTTCCTTCCTTCCTTCCTTCCTTCCTTCCTTCCCTTCCCTTCCCTTCCCTTCCCTCCCTCCCTCCCTCCCTCCCTCCCTCCCTTCCTTCCTTCCTTCCTTCCTTCCTTCCTTCCTTCCTTCCTTCCTTCCATATGACCAACCTCTGTACCTCTGTCTGCTACAGATTGTATCTTTCTCTCTTTCCCACATACTCTTGCTTGTTTGGGATGATCAAAAAGTTTTTAAAGATCTTCAAAAAGATTTTAACCTTTGAAATCTGGCATATATTTAACACCTAAATTGTACTAAGAAAAGTCCACTTTAATGGAATACAGCCAGATTTTAAAATGTGCATGACGTGATGAAGCAAAGCAGTGCCATCTAGAGGAAACGCCAGTGATAGAGGATTGATTGCGCTCTTTTGCTCGCTCAAAAAAGAGAATTACAGAAACGTACAATAAGAAGTTTAGAGTTATTTGTGATTCTGGTTTCTGTGGCTGTGGAAAATAATTATTAGCTACCTTCCCTTTATCTTCCCGAATCTAAGTCATCTTTTCTTCAGACTGAAAATCCCAAATTTCTTCAGCCTATAATTAACTTGGCTGGCAGGCCAAACATTTTAGCAGGATAAGGAAGAAAAAATGATGATTATTCTGTTTTTGACTCCATTTTTAAAAATCCATTATTTTCTCAATAACACTGCGTAGAATTTAAATATGAAAGTCGCTTTTATAAGGAAATGCCCTTGAAATAGATTATAATCTAACAATTCTACAGTTTGCTCTGATGAAAGAAATAAAAAATATAGTGATGAAAAAGAAGAGGAGAAAAATAAGGGAACTCTTTCTGTGCACAGGAAAGACTTATCCTGGATTTTAAATGCACTAGGAAAAAAGAGCAAACTTTCAAAAGAGAAGCATTGCTAATAATAAAAACACGTGAGATCTTGGATGTGTGTGTGTGTATATATTTATTTTATTTAGTTATATTTATATACCGCCCTATTCCCTGAGGACTCAGGGCGGTTTACAGGGAATTAAAAATCCAAAATACAAAAATTAAGAACCAAATTAAAAAAATATTAAATTAACCCTGTAGTCAGTTAAAAAGAGCCCCAAATTAAAAATTCCTCCTCAGTCTGGGCCCGAGAGCTCAAAGAGCCAGGTCTTCAGGCCCCGGCGGAATGATCGGAGGTCGGGGGCAGTCCTCAGCTCCACCGGCAGCTGGTTCCAGAGGGCAGGCGCTCCCACCGAGAAGGCCCTATCCCTGGGTGTCACCCGCCGGCAATCTCTCACCGGCGGAACCCTGAGCAGACCCTCCCTGTGGGAGCGCACTGGGCGAAGGGCGTTTGATGCCGGCAGCAGGTGTTCCCTCAAATAACCCGGACCCAGGCCATGTAGGGCTTTATAGGTGATAACCAGCACCTTGAATTTCACCCGGAGGGCAACCGGAAGCCAATGCAGCTCGCGGAGTAGAGGTGTTACATGGGAGTATCGGGAAACCCCCATTACAACTCGCGCGGCCGCATTCTGCACCAGTTGAAGCCTCCGAGTGGTCTTCAAGGGCAGCCCCATGTAGAGAGCGTTACAGTAGTCCAAACGGGAGGTCACAAGCGCATGAGTGACTGTGCGTAGGGCGTCTCGGTCCAGATAGGGACGCAACTGGCGCACCAGGCGAACCTGTGCAAAAGCCCCCCTGGTCACGGCTCCTATGTGATCTTCAAAATTGAGCCGTGAATCCAGGAGGACGCCCAAGTTGCGAGCCCTATCAACGGGGGGTAACACCTCACCCCCCATCATTAGGGGTGGAATAACATGGTTAACCCGAGACGCCGATATGCACAGCCACTCAGTCTTGGCGGAATTGAGACGAAGCCTGTTTCTCCCCATCCAGACCTGAACCGCCTCCAGGCACCGGGACATCACGGAGAGGGCATCACTGGGTTGGTTCGGGGTGGAAAGAAAAAGTTGGGTATCATCAGCATACTGGTGATACCCCACCCCAAAACCACGAATGATCTCGCCCAGCGGCTTCATGTAGATGTTGAACAGGAGAGGTGAGAGAACCGACTTCTGAGGAACTCCACAAATGAGAGACCTCGGGGCGGATCTCTGCCCTCCTGTCAACACCGACTGCGAGCGGCCCTGGAGGTAGGAGGAGAACCACCGTAGAACGGTGCCTCCCACTCCCAACTCCCTGAGACGCCGCAGCAGGATACCATGGTCGATGGTATCAAAAGCCGCTGAGAGATCTAATAGGACCAGGACAGAGGAGCAACCCCTGTCCCTAGCCCTCCAGAGATCATTCACCAGTGCGACCATATATATATATATGTAGAATAAATAATTAAAAATATAATTTAAAGATAAGTATTGATTTATAATTGGTTGTTTAAGTTTTTAAAAGAATGCAAAAAAACCCAAATACACAGTTATATAAAAAAGCATAAAATATATACATACAAAATGTATATAGAGATACATTACAGAGCCTTGGTGGAGCAGTGGGCTAATGCCTCCTTAAATAACACCAGCTGCCTGCAATTAGTGCAGGTTCGCATCCCACCAGGCTCAAGGTTGACTCAGCCTTCCATCCTTTCGAGGTAGGTTAAATGAGGACCCAGATTGTTGGGGGCAATTAAGCTGACTTTGTAATAATGCCGCCTGGGGGGGGTGTATGAAAGCCCTAATAAGCAGGCATATACATAGAATGAAGGCTACTGCTAAGTTTGTAAGCCGCCCTGAGTCTTCGGAGAAGGGCGGGATATAAATGGAATTAAAATAAATAAAATAAATATGAAATAAATTGATTTATTACAATCATCCTTGGTTAGTATATGTTAATCAGTTCTGCAAACTGCTGAATAGTTAAAGCATGTTTGTGTTTCCAATGCTGAACAGTAAATCTTTTGATTGTAAGTCCATTTTTTTAATTTAGAGGTCAATTCCCCTGTGATTGAAATAGAATACAATTGGTTATTATTGATATCGATATCATTATAGTTGTATCAGTAAAGATAAAGCAGTAGTGATAAAAATCAGTAAGAAATTACTGATTTTTAGATAGTCATGTCAATTTGAGTTTTGTGAAACAGCTAGATATTATTGATACTATAATATTGACTGTTCATATCATGTGACTATGATAATGATAGCAGCTGTCCCAATTATTTATGTGGTAGATGGGAATAGATATTGCAAGACAAACCTACAATATAAACTCTTTGGAAAGCATGTATGTTTGTAAGTGCAAATTATTATTTTGTCTTTCCAAAGCTATTTTGCATAGACTTTTCACCTATTGTATATTGAAATTTATTATATAGCATATATTTTGTCAAGCCACAATATTATTGGTTCTCTGCAACAAAATGGAAGAATGAATTCCACAATACTTTTAGAAAAACCCAGATATATATACATATACATACATACACATACATACATACATATATTGTATATACACACATACATACATATACATATATACACACACACATATACATATACATATATATATATGTGTGTGTATATATGTGTGTATATGTGTGTATATATGTATGTGTACATGTATATGTATATATGTGTATGTGTGTGTATATATATACACACATATATGTATGTGTGTATACACACACACACACACACAGAGAGAGAGAGAGAGAGAGAGAGAGAGAGAGAGGTTTTCAGTTGGAAAGTCAAGATATTGAATGGTCTTGTTACAAATTAAAAATCCAGTCTTAATTCCCAAGTAGTACATGTTATAAGAACAGGCCTCTGCCTGTTTTGAATTAGCTGACGTGGCAAAAATGCTGATCTTTACTTGGCTTGCTTATGTTTGGCCAGGCTCAGTTAATCCATGACAGAAACACTGCATCCCATGGAATAGGAATGGTTAAATCACAGACAACTATTGCTGCCCCAGAAAAAGTACAGATGACCTGGACAAAAGAGAAACTTGTATCTGAAAAGCATAAAAATAAAGAAGCATGTGCGCCAGGCTACAAAGATATCTTCAGTATGAAACCGTAAGTAGTTACTTAAGGAATAGAAGAAGTTATTAAGAACAGATGACTTCCAGGCTTGTGAATGTGCTTAATCGTATATTTCAATGCTGAAAGTGTAAATTATTCTATTTTCCTTTTTGCTTATACAGCCTTCTCTTTATCCTAACATTCTTTATGATAACTCTTAATTCACCGACATGGGTTATACACTTGCACAGAGCCTCATCTAGAACCTACTAAATTGTGTGATTGAACACTTGCCTTTCACATGTTTTGTGCAACTAATCGATGCAATTTCATTTTAACAATCAGAACATTAGCAGTTTGTCCATATACTTCAGGCATTTGAACACAAGATTGCTTCCCTAATAAGAGTCACACCCCCTTATTACTCTCCAACTATTGCATCACATAATGGATGTGACCTCAAGTGTCTATTTTGATCCTCTTAAGATGTCTCCCCTATTGAAGTACCTTTGTTGCTGTTCTTTGAACATTCAGTAGATGTAAGATAGTTTTTCTCCTATGTTAAGAAGTCCTTCCGTAGGTGGTTAATTGCAGACAAATTCACCTTTCTTCCCATCGTATGTCCTAACTACCTCTTTAGATGGGTTGCACACCTCTGAGCTCTCTGTAAGGAATTTAGTCCAGGTATGAAACATCCCAAGCATCAGCCAGTTTGATACTCTGAGCCCTCCAAGGCCTTTTCTGTAACCAATTCTCTAGATTATATTGGAGAGTTAACAAACAGGATGGTACCCATGCTTCGAATTTTGTATTCCAGGCTTGACATTTGTGTGTCCGTCATTCCATCTTTGTTCTGGCAATCCATAGGACAGAATGTAACAATATTCTCACCATTTAGCTTGGCCCTATTGGGATGACCCAAATGGAAATTGCCTCCCTCGGCAATTCTTCATGTGAAATTTCACTGGGGCAATCCTAAAATGAATCTCTGCTTCATGAGACACAGCAAATATTTGCCCAGAAACACTGGGCAAACATTGTCCTTTGACAATTTCAAAGTGTAGAGATTGGCTCTCTCTTTAGAATGGAATGGAATAGAATAGAATAGAATGTAGAGTGGAATGGAATAGAATAGAATAGAATAGAATAGAATAGAATAGAATAGAATAGAATAGAATAGAATAGAATAGAATAGAATAGAATAGAATAGAATAGAGCTGGAAGGGACCTTGGAGGTCTTCTAGTCCAGCCTTTGGCTCAAGCAGGAGGACCTGTCCTGTACCATCTCAGACAGGTGATTGTCCAGTCTCTTTTTAAAAACTTTGAGCGATGGAGTGCCCACGATTTCTGGGGGTAAGCTTTTCCACTGATTGATTGTCCTGACTGTCAGAAAGTTTCTCCTTAATTCCAGGTTGCTTCTCTCTTTTTCATCCCTTTTCTTTTTCTTCCAACAAGATGTTCTTTTCTTTTTTTAACCCCTTATCAAAGTGTTTCACGAAAGCCTTAGTACATCTCTCTCCTCTGCTTCTGTCTAACCTGAAGTCTGTCTCTTCTTTGTATGCCTTTGATCCTAAGCTTTCCCCCACCCACCCAAATTTACCTTCATTCATAGAAAGTAGCTTTTTTGGTAGCCATAATATCATCTTGTGGATCTAATGATCTGCGGGCCTTAAGAAGAGGTTCTCCCTTTTGAAGAAGAAAAAGGAAAGTGGTTTTCACCCATATATTTATTTATTTCTAAAAGCAATGATCTTTCACTTAAATCAGAATATTTTTCTGGTCTCTCAAACCACTGGAAAATTTGTATCATTCTCTTGAATGTCTTTCCTGCTCTTAATTTTTTGCCTGGGTTGTATAGCATCCTTTTAGTAAGACCAGTATTTATTCTTGGCCATTCATGTCCCATCTAAAGGGCATAATCTGTCTACATAGGATTTCTCCAAGTGCATAATAGCATCCATCAGGCTTTGCTAAGAACTGACCAAACCTTCTTTCAAGTTATTCCTTGACCAAATTGTGCTGGCTAGCCGTGCAAGCCTAGCCCATCATCTTCATTCAGCGCTATAAACTGGATTTATGTTCCATAGAAACGCAACTTTTGGAAGAGTTATTCTCTCTTCATTACTTTTTCATGACTAGTTCTGGAAATTTCTGGACATAGCTCTGTGCAGGCTCATAACTCGTATTGAAGAACTGCAGTTCTAGATGAACATCCTGTTCTTCTGAGACCATTAGTAATTTTTTCAATTCCTGAATTTCACATTCTTAATATATGAAGTTATGGACATTCATGTACTTTCAGATATGTTTGATATAATGTCTGTATTTGCAGAATTCTGTATGCTTTTCATGTCTTTGCTTCCTTTTCAAAACATTGTGCACACAGTATTTAAAATAAAGAAACAATTGTTTGGTGTAATAGTTAAGGTAGTGGCTGAGAAAGCAGGAGAGTGTGAGTTCTAGGCTGCCCTTATGCATGAAAGCAGCTGGGTGAGTTTGGCCTAGTTCCTCTCAGCTCATCCTACCTAATTCTGTTGATGTGAGGAAAATAGGAGGTAGGAGTTATCAACTAATAATTGATATTCAATATACCTCTTTCAGAAGACTTGTTGTTTCGACTTTTTAAGATGGAACAACAAAATGTTTTTAGCACTTTTAACAAAAATAATATTATATTAGCCATTGAGCATTTACTGTGTCTCATGCCACATTAAAAGTCTGTGTGTCCCCATCAGTGAAATGAAAAAAATAAGATTTTTCTCTGAACAAAAATCTACCTCATTCTAAACAAATCTTTATGCGCCTGACATTCCTCGTATCTTTTTTCTATTTTCATCCTGTTAATGTTTTAAATGTTTTCCAGTATTTTGTGCATTAATTTGAACTATAATCTCCATAGCCATTGTTTTGCAGAGACAGAATATAGCAAGCCTTTCTCTTCCAAAAAGGAATAAATCATTTCCTACCTGTTCTGTTCCCTTAGTAATCCTAAAAACATTTCACAGTAAATTCTGAGCAGACTGGTTTTAAGCTGCACTGTTCATTAGAAAAGTCATTTGTCCACTGTGAAAGCAAACTCCTTACATTCTTGAATTCGTAAATTAAATACATTCAAGGACTACTGAGAACAGTTTTTCCCTTTGTCGTTTGTGAAGTATTTCAGAGAGGGTTTTTTTTCTTGAATAAATAGGGCCTTGAAAAATTTACAAAAGAAAGAAACAAATACAGGCATAGAAGAACAGACTTAAGATACCCAAAGATTGCAAATGGATAGAGTTACCAAAATACATTAAGAAAATTCTTTGCCAAGGGAAATACTTTGTTTAATCAATATACAAGTAATCCTCGGTTAATGATTGTCCTGTTTACCAACCATTCGATATTAGTTACGATGGCACTGAAAAAGTAACTTTATGACCAGTCTTTAAACTTATGACCACAGCATCCTTGTAGTCGTATGATTGCCACTTGGACATTCACAACCACCACACATTTAAGACAGTTGCCGTACTCCGTTTGCTTCAGAGCTGACTTCTTAGGTAAATGAGAAGCTGGCAGTAAAATTGCAGGTCATGGTCACGTGATGTCTCAGTTTATGACTGCTGCAGAACCGATGTAAGACTGGCATAGTCCCATGATGTTTCATTTAAAGGCTGTGTCAATCAGCCACAGATTTGCCAGTGGTCAATTGTGGTCATTAAATGAAGACTCCCTGTATACACATTTCAAAAATACAACTATAAAATGCTGCTGTTTTCCTTATCTTGAGTAACACGTTATGATAGCTCTTGGGAGTAACGTACCCTTGTGAGATTTTAGCATGACCTAAGGAAGTTTTTGTTAGTAGATAGGGGTCCATATAATAGCTATATTACTATTTGCATAATAGTACAAGGAACAGATATCCCTGTAACCACCAGATGGTGATGTAAACTAAATAATAACTGCACAGAAAGGCAGCACCAACCAAGTGAAACTGCCTGCCTAAATAAGTAGAAACAAGTATACTGAAGAAGGGACAAAGTGCATGCCAACAAAAAAAAATAACATTATAAGTTAACTGTTTATAATACTTTTTCATAAGCATGGATTGCTTATTCTGTTTATGAATAATAAAAGAGTGATGGAAATTGACTTTCTTGAAGGTGTCGAAGCTCTCATGTCCATTGCAACTTACAACATTGCAACCACTCTTTACATATATTTGCATCTACATACATGAGTATATTGATCTAGGGAAATAATTGTGTATGCCTTTGGAAAAAAGAGTGTTGCTTTTTCATTTGTGTATTTGAAAATTCACAAATAATCAGGTTAGCAATTTAATTTTGAAAGTATATACCCAAATATTTCCAAAATAATCAGGTAATACGGGGATGAGGAGGACGTTTGTGCTGCCTTGCCCCTACATCCTTTCTTTCTCACGGAGTAACACACAGTAGTTTCTCCTTTTTGAACACAGTATTTATGTTTTCTCAGGCATCTGGGAGATAGTGTGGCACCATTTGAGTTTTCAAGGGGAAAAAAAATCTCATTATGGAAGGAATATGATCCAGTTTAGGACAGACAGAAAGCAAGTTCAAAGAACCGTTCTTGAATATACAAAATTGGATCCAGATGTACTTATACTAGATTTAATCTTGAGAAAATGTCATTGCTTTCAAAGTGTTTGTTTTTAGTAATACTGAGATAATGCACAGTCAAACCTGTATGGTATTTTAAGTGTTTATGGTAATTTTCAATACCTAAAGTCCACTAAAAATACAGGTACTCGCTAGAAGCTTTCATGTAGCCTGAAATTTAGGAACTTCTCTCTAGAAACAAAAAGAACCCACATCTTGAGAAGATACATACACTGTTTTGCTGGGTCAGTCATGAATGGCTTCTTCAGAAGCAAAAAGTGTGTGGACGTGCCTAGTCATATCTAGGTTTAATGGGAGTGTCAAAGTTGGAGTTACTATAATATTTTGGTTTTTAAAATATAGAAAGCATATTATTTACAGATGATTAAAAACTTGAAATCTATTTAGATAGGTAGATAGATAGATAGATAGATAGATAGATAGATAGATAGATAGATAGATAGATAGATAGATATAGATAGATGTGTATATAAAAATATATGCCCCCTCAAGTGTCAAGTAATACATTACATATTTGTTTCTTTTCCATGTAGAGAATGGGAAAATCTGTAAGTCAAATTTGCTGCAATTTAGGTTGTTTTTCTGTTTGTTTGTGCTTTCTTGTTGAATTGTTAGTGCATGTATTAGTTTTGTATTACATGCTTATTGTGTCCATATATTGTGCTTTAGCATGCAAGTGAAATGGCATAGCATTCTTCTCCTGGTTTTTATTTATTTATTTTTTTAAAGTCACATCTCTGTTTTTATTGTCGACTTTCAATGCAAATAATATTCTAGAGCTCAGCTCATGAAATTTTGGCTTGTATACATCGTTTGACCATTTCTTCATCAAAATCCCAGAATGCAAAGTTTTTTTTATTAACTCATTAACCAGAGATGCACAATAGTGTTGAAATAAAAATAACATATTCATTCATAAACACGTAACATTATTTCCTGATATTTTGCTAATGATACTGAAAGTATTTTTTAAAACGTATTTTTCTTGTTCCTGAGTGGTTTGCTAAGCCATATCATTGTTCATTTTATGGTCACTTAAATTGTAAGAATATACTGCTGTGTTGCGTATCTCCAGATTCCTTCCTATGTTTTTAAAAAAACTCAGGAACCATAGTAGATCATCTTATCAAAATAAGATGATATGTCATGTATCCAGGTATAATTACAGCGAGTGGCACAGAATTTTCTTCTTACTCTCTCCACTTTTCTTTTAAAATGCACTAAAGAAACTACTTTTTCCATTTTTTTTGATTGATTGTCTCCTGCATTTTCCCTGAGTGAGTCATCTTCTGTTTCAAAAATCTTTCCACAGAGCACTAAAGTTTTGTCATGTATATTAAAAAGCAATTAATCCTTTATCCATACTATCTTTACTGTACGGTACATGACTACTTTAATACAACAAAGATATTCCATGAGCAAGTTTTGCACCCATGGATCTGGTTGACTTACACCATAATATCCAGTTAATGTGTGTGCGGGGGGCCCCTCACTTTTTTAGTGTGTGTATATTCAGCCAAATGTATGGAAACCCATGATTGTTCCATATAGCCATTTTGTTGCTTTGCATCTGTTGCTATAAAAAGGTTTATTATTTGGTCCTACGGTTTTGGCCCCTAATTCTTTAAAAGAGAGGAAGGATTGCATTTGAAGCATGAACTGTTACATAACTGGAAGTTCTAGCAGATGTAAACAGAATCTCTCTAAATGACTAGAGCAAGATTTTGAATGAAAATAATATATATCATTTTTTAAATTTCTCTATCTTAATTCCATTAATTGGAAAACTCCTTTTGAAATTGTTTATAGTTTTGCTAGTTAGATTTATCCTGACTTCATAAAAAACACACTCAGTCCATTTCATGCTTCTCATTCAGTTGGGGTACTCGAATTCAGTGATTTCCCCAAAAAGGCCACCATTTAACTGTTGCAGATATTTTAATTGGAACTAAAACTGAAAATGTTAACCGAGCCAAAGAAATTGAGAAATATAAGTGAATTGATTTTATTTATGGTTGTATAAAGGCTTATAAGGCTGCCCACTCACAATTTCTGACTCTCAATGGAGTACATTAAAAACAGTGTAAAAAAATTGATACAACAGTAATAAAACACAATAATTGTATGCCTATCCTGAGCAATTTGATGGCACAGGTAGAAGAAACAGGACTCAGGGGTCTTGCAAATAACCTGATCGTGGGCCATGTAGCACTCTATAAGTGATATAGCCAGCACTTTGCTTTACATGGGATGCTTGCTGGGAGCCAGTGCAGGTCATTGAGAGTGATAGGCATATAGAAATACATATGTCACTGGTGAGTTGCAGCTTACATATTATTGTCAGGGGCAGCCCAAGGTAAGGCACAATGCAGGAAATCAATCTGGAGGTGACTAAGCCATTAATGAACATGGGCCTCCCAGTCTTGAAGCAAGTGCTCTTGGTGCATAAGTTGGAGTTGTGTGAAATCCTTCCTGGTTATGGCTACCAGCTGCTCCTCATGTAGGAACTGAAGGAAGATCTCCAAATCACAATGGCTTCAACTGAGGTAAGACAATTCAACCCAGAACCAAAAGTGGAAAATGCCTAAATCCTGACTCCAAAAGCACAAGCACTTGGTTTTGCTGTGGTTAAGTCAGTGTCTATTCTTCTCCACCCAGTTCCCAAGTTTGATTGAGATCTTGCAGAAATTTACTGTGGAAATAGACTTCTGTGTTAGAACTCAAGATACTGCAAATTTGCATTGGGAGAAATGATTTGTAGCAATAGAACAATAAGATTAGAGTTGAATAATGTCTACCAATTCCTACTTTTAACCCAACTAAAGGCTGAGTTACCATTGATAACAGGTAAGTTGTCTCCAGGTTAAAAATGTTGCTTTAAAACAGGGGTGTCAAACTCAATTTCATTGAGGGCCACATCAGCATTACGGTTGCCCTCGGGGGGCCGGGAGGGCGTGGCCAGGTGGGCGTGGCCGGGTGGGCGTGGCCAGCTCAATGCTGCTCACTCAGCGCAGCTTACTCAATGAAAGAAAGTTGGCAGCAGTGCCCCTGAGGGGCAGGCAGGGTGGCAAAAACAGTTTTTAGCGCTCAGCTCTACTATACCAGCAAATCAAGCAATCACACCAGGGTTACCCTTGTAGGTAGGTGCACTTGAAGCAGGCAGAGTGCCACTCAACCTGGTTCCCAGAGGGCCAACTTCCCCCTTCGTCCTCGAGTCCCCCGAAAAAGCCTAGTGGGGTGGGGCCGGATATTGGCTCATTTGCAGGCACCCCGATGAGCATTGCATAGCCGTAAGATAGGTAGTCCTCGTTTAGCAACAGTACAGTTACAACAGTGGTGACAAAGTAACTTTGCAGCCAATCCTTGCATTTAGAACTTTTTCAGGTTTGTGTGGCAAATGGCAGCTGAAGTAAGAACCTAAGTCAGTTGCAGTTTCACTGAGTGACTGCATTGCTTAACAACCAAGTGGCTGGTCCCAATTGTGGTCGGTAAATGAGAACTACCTGTATTTCTATGTCCTTTTTGGTGTGGTAGAGGGCTTCAAATTCAGGAAACCTTCCTAAAAAGGACCAGAGACTTACTTTCCCCAGGCTAGGAGTGCCCCTGAAGTACACACACTTGAACAGCAATTCAACACATAATCACACTTCTGTACCCATGCCAGCTTTTCAAAACCACACCGGCAGCAGGGGATCCCACTTCAGTTTCCATTTTACAGCTTTACCCTGTGCAGCAGAAACCCAGCACCTGCAAAATTACCCGTAACACAGCCTGGAATTAAAGGATTCTGCCCTTGGCAGTGATAGGTAGGCAGTTGAAGCAATCAGTGAAGGTCTTCCATAATTTTATGTTATACCGCTGTTTACCACAAATCTTGAGTGGGGCTTCTAGTTCCAACAAAATGGGCTGGCTCAGGAAGATCTCTCGTGACTTCAGGCATATGCCCAGAATCTCATTTTCTGTGAGCTGAACATTCTTGCCTGGATGTAATCCTTGCACTTCAAGCACCCAGCACAGGAGCCCATGCGTGAAAGAAGCCCGGCAGAGGAGCTGGAGCGGCTCCACTGCTGGGGGCGCCTCTTGGCCGGGCCTTGCAGGATCTGGGCTGGGCGCCTCTGCTCGCCCTCAGCAGCGCCCGGCAAAGTAGCTCGCATGCGAAACAAGCCCGGCAGAGGAGCCGGAGTGGCGAGCAGAGGCGCCCGGCTTGGATCCTGGAAGGCCCCAGCCAAGACGTGCCCCCAGCAGTGGAGCCGCTCCGGCTCCTCTGCCAGGCTTCTTTCACACAAGGGCTCCTCTGCCGTGCTTGTTTTGCGTGCGAGCTACCGTATTTTTCAGACCATAAGACGCACCTGACCATAAGACGCACCCAGTTTTTAGAGCAGGAAAACAAGAAAAAAAATATTCTGAACCAAATAGTACCAGTATACTAAAACAGGGCTTTTCAACCTTTTCATCCATTGTACCACTTTTAGGACAAGGCAGTGTCACCCAGCAACGTGTCAAAAACTTAACCCCCCCTAAAAAAGGAAAAAAAAAGATAAAGTACAGGTAGTCCTCGACTTACAATGATTCACTTAGTGACCGTTCAAAGTTATGACACTGAAAAAGTGATTTATGACCATTTTTCACACTTATGACCGTTGCAGCATCCCCAGGGTCATGTGATTTACATTCGGATGCTTGGCAATCGATTCATATTTATGATGGTCATATTGTTCCAGGGTCATGTGATCGCCTTTTGCAACCTTCTGAGAAGCAAAGTTAGTGGGGAAACCAGATTCACCTAACAATCATGTTACTAATTTAATTTCTCTCTCTCCTTCTCTTTCTCTCCCTCTCTCCCCCTCCCTCTTTCTTTCTCCTCTCCTTCTTTCTCTCTCTCCCTTTCCTTTCCCTATTTTTCTCTTTCCCTCTATTTCTCCCTCTTTCTCTCTCTCCCTGTTTCCCTCCCTTTTTCTCCTTCTCCCTCTCTATTTTTCTCTTTCCCTCTATTTCTCCCTCTTCCTCTATTTCCCTCCCTCTTTCTTTCTCCTTGTCTCTCTCTCCCTTTCTTTCTCTCCCTCTTTCTCTCTCCCTCTATTTCCCTCCCTTTCTCCTTCTCTCCCTCTTTCCCTCTATTTCTCCCTCTTCCTCTATTTCCCTCCCTCTTTCTTTCTCCTTGTCTCTCTCTCTTTCTTTCTCTCCCTCTTTCTCTCTCCCTCTATTTCCCTCCCTTTCTCCTTCTCTCTCTCCCTCTCTCTCTCCCTCTCTTTCCCTCTATTTCTCCCTCTTCCTCTATTTCCCTCCCTTTCTTTCTCCTTTTCTCTCTCCCTTTCTTTCTCTCCCTCTTTCCCTCTCCCTCTTTCCCTCTCTCCCTCTATTTCCCTCCCTTTCTTTCTGCTTCTCTCTCTCCCTCTTTCTCTCCCTCTCTATTTTTCTCTTTCCCTTTATTTCTCCCTCTTCCTCTGTTTCCCTCCCTCTTTCTTTCTCCTTGTCTCTCTCCCTTTCTTTCTCTCCCTCTTTCTCTCTCCCTCTATTTCCCTCCCTTTCTCCTTCTCTCTCTCCCTCTTTCTTTCCCTCTCTATTTTTCTCTTTCCCTCTATTTCTCCCTCTTCCTCTGTTTCCCTCCCTCTTTCTTTCTCCTTCTCTCTCTCTCCCTCTCTCTCTATTTTTCTCTCCTTCCCTCCCTCTCCCATTGTCCTTTCCTTCTTTCCTTCCTTCCTTCTTCCTTCCTTCCCTCCCTCTCTGTCCTTCCCTCTCCGCGTTAGAGCAGTACCTACGGAGGCAGCCCTGCGGCCCGGCTTTCTCTTGCAGAAGGCAGACTGAAACGGAGCAAGGAATGCGAATCGCCCGATCTCGCGCTTCAGCGATCTCCTCTTCTCGGTTTCAGTTTCTTTTGCTAAAAGACAAAGCAGGCTGAAACGGAGCGAGGGAATCTCCCTTGCTTTGTTTCAGCCTGCTTTCTCTTGTAGCAAGTGAAGCTGAACCCGAGCAGAGGAGATCCTAGGAGCGCGAGATCGGCCGATTCGCATTCCTTGCTCCACTTCAGCCTGCCTTCTGCAAGAGAAAGCCGGGCCGCAGGGAGATTGCAGGAGCCAATTGCAATCTCCCTTGCTTTCACTTGCGGAGGTTGGGGCTGGCCTGGGCATCTCTCCCCCTCACCGGCTGGGTGTTGTTCGTCCTCCCCCCCCCCGCGTCCCACCTCACTCCCTCCTACCTCCTCCTCCTCCACTTTTTTTTTTGGAGCCGCAGGAGACTAATAAGATGCAAATAGTGCTGGGTTCCACCAGCCCAGTGCACTTGCCTCCTACTGAGCAAGTGCTCAGCCGGGCCGGCGCCAAGGTGGTGGGGGCCGGACCTTTGTAATTTCTGGGAGAGTTGTGCGGGCCGGATTCAATCATGTGGCGGGCCGTTTGTGGCCCGCGGGCCTTGTGTTTGACATGTCTGCTTTAAAATATTATTATGGTTCATGGCAGGACATTTGTGAAAGATATAGCAGTTTTAGTGGTCAGAATTGATCAGAATTCAGGCAGGCTAAGTATACTCAAAAGATTATGACACCAAAATACTAAGTTCGTAAAAGCCATACTAAGTGTTCTGAAGAGGTTTATCATACGCTTAGGATAAAAATGTTCCAGGTTGGTTGCTCAAAACAAAATGAGATTATTTTTAAGTGTCGTATTTGCTTAGTCGTCTAAGTCAGGGGTAGGCAACCTTGGCTCTTTTATGACTCGTGGACTTCAACTCCCAGAATTCCTGAGCCAGCCATGCTGAGGGAGGTTTCCAGGCTGAGCCATGCTGGCTCAGGAATTCTGGGAGTTGAAGTCCACGAGTCATAAAAGAGCCAAGGTTGCCTACCCCTGGTCTAAGTCATGAGTGGCATATTTCAAATGGTTCTAGTGTCAGTCAGGATGTTGATGATATTGTGCAAAAAAGAAAAACCCTGATCTACCTAAGAAAACTGTAGGTTTGATAGGGATGCATTTCCTGTTTTCGTAGGCTTGCTTGAAAGTGAATCCCTGGGCTCTGTGTTCCTGTGCTGCAAAATGTGTGCATCAGTCAAAGAGCCTGTTTGGTGCAGTGGTTAAGGTGCTGGGCTAGAAACTCGGAGACCGTGAGTTCTAGTCCCACCTTAGGCATGAAAGCCAGCTGGGTGATTTTGAGCCAGTCATACTCTCTCAGCCCAACCTACCTCACAGGGTTATTGTTTTGAGGAAATAGGAGGAAAGTATTAGGTATGTTTGCCATCTTGAGTTACTTGAAAAGCAATAAAGGCAGGGTTAAAAAAAACCTAAAAAATAAGATGTTTTGAGTCCTTGTTCTTTTGGAGCTTCATGTACTTGAGGCTTTTCAAGTTCATCCCACTGACAGAATGTCATGAGTAGAGCTGCTTTGAACTGAGCTCAAAACAGTCTCCCTGCTTTGTTGGGTACACCCATAAGGCAAAAACAGTGCACAAACTGTTCTATTATTTTATTCTCAGCACAACAGTTCACCTTCCTTAGGTACATTAGTAGAGAAAAACTGGACGACTTCATAAATATGGTGACAACTCTGCTTTCTTTGTAAAAGAATTTTGGAATTCATTCCCACCCCCCCACCCCAGTTCATCCCAATTTCATTTCTGTCTCAGTCTAGCCACTCTGTGCATCTGGTGAATTGAGCTGCACCTCACAAAAGCTTTTGCCTTGTAATCACATTAGCTAGGCAGAAAAAAGTGTACCAGACTCTTCTCTGCTAGGTGAATTAGATTGGAGTTTGAGGTGACCCTTTAAGTGTAGAGGAGACCTATGAGCATTGTGCAGTGTAAAAATGCATATAGATTTGCCTTTTCCTCTGCAAATGTTTTTATTTGGAGCAGTTTAGCAAGCAGGAACAGTCTTCTAACTTCCAGAGCATGTCACGTTCTGATTTTAGGAGGGGGAATCTCTGCAGGCTTTACGTCCACTTTGATTGATGTATCCTGTATGTAAGATCTCTAAAGAGTGATCGTGTGTAGCTTTTTAAGAGCATGAAATGGCTACCATGCCGGGTTTCAGTTATAATGAATTCCAGGTGTTTTCAGCAGAGGTTGTTGCCTTGAAAGTATCCATAGCTGATTGCTGCTCTGATTTACTCCATCTGGCAGGGCCAAACACTTTGACAGCCACTAGTCAGTTTCTCAGTTCTACCCACTCTAATAAACAAGACATTGGGGGGGCAGTATATTTCCTTTTTCTCTCCTTTGAATTTTTTCAAATAGTTGAAGCTGCCATTCTCAGGCTTTGGAGGAACACCTTCAGTAGCCTTAAAAATGCCTGCCCTCCCAACCACCCCAAGACCTTTGGAGCAGCAGAGTTTTCTTTAATTTCCCTGGGATGTTTGGGTTGTCTGAATCCTGTTGGGGGAACCAAGGACAGGTGGATCAGAGAAAGTGAAATAGCAGTGCAGTGGGATAGCAGGTTTCCTTTCACCATGGATAGAGTTGCTGTCCATCAGAACATTTACTTCATGTGATTCTTGAGCATTTTCCTTCTGATTCCAGTGCTCTTTGATCTCATTGGGTTTGGGAGAGTCACCATTTGGGGGAGACGGTTCACAGAAGTGCTGTCTTAATTTGCCCCCAGAAGACCTTCCATCAGCATTGTCTTCAAAGGTGCCTGAGATGGAAGTCGTCTCATTCCTAAGCTGAATTAATTGTTTTCTTCAAAGCAGGAAATTACCTCTAAGAAAAGCAAGCACTGACATTCACAAATTAGGGCTGAGTGGAGGTGTCTTCCCAAGATCTAAGTATGTGCCCCAGGCACTGATCTTTTGATTCTTCTGTCACCAGTATCAGAGAAGGAAGATGTTTGCGAATGGGACCCAGTGGGTTCCCTGAAGCAGTACACACACGGCATCTTGCACCGAGCAGATGGTAGAACCCTTTTAGCTCTATAATTTTAATTGTGTTTATTTCTGCAATCTACATGCCAATCATTTTTTTAGCACTTTTATGTGCCAACAAGTCATTTTCAACTTTTAACAGCCATGTAGATTTTCTCTACAACGATCTGTGCTTAACCTTCTAATGGGAGTCCCATCTTCACTGTAACTGGGTCCATTCGCCTTGCTGCTAATCATCCTCTTTCTTCCCACTTTTCCCAACGTTAGAGCCTTTTCTAGAGATTGCGCAGTTTGCAATAATACAAAATAAAATTGAAAGTAAATAACAACCCATCCAAAAACCAACAGAGATTTTTGAGAACAGGCACTCCTGCAGATTTTCTGAATGCCAGCAGGGTAGGTGCTGACCCAGGGGTGTCAAACTGCAGGCCAGACGTGTCACGATGAAACTGCACCTATCCCATTGCCAACAATGGGAAAAAAGTTCCGATACGTCATGTGACATCACAAGTTAGACATGTCTGGGCTGATCTGAATTGAGTGGAGCACTATTCAAAGAGTGGGCAGCCTAGAAAGCCATCCCTAGCTGGTCTTTACTGTTGGCAGACAGTTAAGGATGACTCTAAAGATAACTTCTGTGCTAGAGTTTACTGGAGGGGCAGAAACCAATGCAAGAAACAGTCCTGAAGATTACCCAGTCATGAGTTTTATATATATATTGTAAAGGTAACAATTAGCCACCTGGCAAGTGTTGCATCTCTCACATTAGCAGTGTTATTCTGTGAGTACTGCTTCAGGAAACCCATTGGGTCCAATTACTCAAGCTGCTGCATTCTGGATCCATCGTAGTTGCCAAGTAGTGTTCAAGGGCAGCCCCATGTAGAATAGTCCAGACAAGAGGTGATCAAGACGTGTGTTCTGTGAATATTTCTTGATCCAGGAATGGCCATAATTAGTGCATGAGATGGAGTTGTGTTAAGGCCTAGCCAAAGCTGCCATATGTTTCTCAAGCAGGAGTTGTGAGCTAGGCAGTACCATCAAATTACAAATAGTTTTAGTCCAGGAGAAAGTAACCCCATCCAGAAATAAATATCACCGGTCATGGTTGGCTTCCAAACCTACATCCACTCCATCTAAGGATTGAGCTTCAGATTGGTGTTTGTCATCCAGATCCTCGCAGCCTCCAGACCTTTTCTGCCTCCTATACTGCATAAGTCAGGGGTCTTCAAACTTGTCCCTTTTATGACTTGTGGACTTCCAACTCCCAGAATTCCTCAGCCAGCATACCTGGCTGAGGAATTCTGGGAGTTGAAGTCCACAAGTCATAAAAGGGACAGGTTTGAAAAACCCCTGGCATAGGTAATCACGATGTGTTAAATTGTTTAGCATGTCTTCTGCCATTGGTAGGACACATATTCAGCAATTTAATACATCCATATTACTTACGCAGTATAAGAGGAAGAGATAGTCGTGATGGCGTTCATTCCTCTGGCCCTGGCTTTTTTGCAAGCAGCGTTCAACAAGATCCTGCAGTCTAGTCCATATGCAAGCTAGGTCTCAATCCACTCTCTTCCCGGGAGCACCCATCTGTGCACACTTGCACATCAAGAAATTTCTGCACGGAACTATCCACCTTGAGGACAATGCTCAACCACACCCAACGCAGGACCTAAAAGCTTTGTGTTACATCTCACTGTTCCAACGAACACAAGGTTTTTTTTTATTTGGAAAGTGTTGTCCCTGGTAGCGAGCCAGACTGCAGAGCTGGTAGCCTTCTCAGCTAGGGAGGATCTCTGCATGTTGTTTCCAGCCTCATTTCTGACCATGCTCATGCCCACGACCATTCTGTTTCTCATAAGATTCAAGATATATATGCCGACTGTCCTTCTGCCTGCTCCCGGTTTGCTTCCCCTCAGAAGTATTGATAACGCTAACCAAAACTTGGCACAAGTCAAGTTTCCTCTTTCTGTTGCAGTATGCTTCTGTTGGCTTTATTGTGGTTGTGAATCTGCATCGTTCCCAGCTTCAAGGTCCAGTCTTTTGTTATCCTCTCATGATCCACTACACGAGCAGTATGGCCATCCTGAAAGCCTTTTTCACCAGTGTGTTCAAAGCAGTAACACACTCCTCAAGTTCTGTCTTTTCAAGACACTACAAACTTAACTTGCAAGCGTCAGCCAAAAAGCCAAAAAGATTTGCAACAACTAATACTTTTTCAGTAGCACTTCAGTAAAAAAAAAAGATTTTGTTCGTCTGATACTGCTGTGGTGTCCTAGCTAAGAATAGCTTCCAGCTACAAAAGGAAATTGTTTATTGGATTAACCTTATATTACTTTTAAAAAATGCTGAATGGGTGCTACTCTAGGATTCCTCTAAATCGGGGGTCCTCAAACTTGGCCACTTTAAGACTTGTGGGCTTTCAACTCCCAGAATTCCCCAGCCAGCATGGCTGGCTGGGGAATTCTGAGATTGAAGTCCACAAGTCTTAAAGTGGCCAAGTTTGAGGATTCCTGCTCTAAATCAAAGAACTGTAGGTTTATGTTGTAGCAAATTCAAAAACAGTTTGACCTGAACCTGATTGTTTTGAATTTGAAGTGTCTTGGTTGAACTGTGATAAAAGTGTTTCAAGCTCTGCTAATCAAAGTTAATGGGATCCTTAGCACAGCTACACCATTTCAGTCAACAGCCAAAACATGTTGTACTTGAATGGCGTTCAAAGCATTTCTTCCAAATTTATTTTTGAACTCTGCATGGTCCTAATTGGTTGTGGTGCTTTGCTTTCTCAGAAAGCAGCATAATGTGAACGAGATGGAAACGTCTTTTGTGGACAAATGAAACTAAACCCAGAGTTCTATCATTCCCTGATAAAATTTTATACACTGTAGAAAACCAAATTAATTTGCTTCAAGGAATTTGTCTTGATCCACCTACCTATTCTTGCTCTATGTCAAATGCTGGTTTTCACCAGTGGCGTAGCGTGGGGGGGGCAGGGGGGGCCGGCCGCACCGGGCGCAACATCTGGGGGGGCGCGCTCACACTCACAGCTCTCTGCCCCTGCCTGGCTCACTCTCTCTCACTGCAGTGCTGGCTGTGCGAATCCGATCCGAGCCGCCGGGTCGCCGCCCACTGTGGAGGGGGGTTGCCAGGCGTGCGGTGTGGTTAGGGGGCGCAAATTACTTGCCTTGCCCCGGGTGCTGACAACCCACGCTATGGCACTGGTTTTCACTTTGTGAGATGTACCATTGATTAGCAAACGTTTAGCAAAGGTTTTTACGGAGAGATTGGACAACCAGTTGTCTGAAATGGTATAGGGTTTCCTGCCTGAGCAGGGGGTTGGACTAGAAGACCTCCAAGGTCCCAACTCTGTTGTTCTGTTACATTATTGGCTGCCATAATGACTTTTTCTTTCATTATCAATGAAATGGTATTTCTAATTGTTATTATATCATAGGAATGAGTCAAATGTGCGAAGGATGCATACTGCTGTCAAGCTCAATGGAGTTGTGCTAAACAAGTCACAAAATGCCCAGCTGGTATTATTGAACATGCCTGGACCACCCAAGAGCAGACATGGAGATGAAAACTGTATCCTTTAGAGAGAAAAAATAACTTTAGGCAAAGTCTAAAATTTTGGGCTTCATCAATTTACAAAACAAAAATGAAAAGTCTTTGCTATAACAGATTAATATAACTATTCTTCTGGAAACTTACTGTGACATTATATAATCAAATAAAAGGTATGAAAGTGGCATTACAAGAAATAAGAAATAGGTGAACATATAAGCAGGGAAAAGAATGTGTTTAATGGCAACTTATTACAGTCATTTATAATCTTCTGAACCTTTATTTATTTATTTATTTATTTATTTATTTATTTATTTATTTATTTATTAATGGGACTTATATCCCGCCCTATCTTCCGAGGGACTCAGGGCGGCTAACAACAACAAAACTTAAAGGTCTCTGTACAGTAAATTAAAATTAAAAATTGAATTAAATTAAACTAAATTAAAGAATAGAGTTAAAATTGTAAACATAATTAAAATCCCTGTCAGTCCAGGTCAGCCAGGTGGAAAAGGGAGTGTTTTGAGGCCGCGGCGAAAGGACTGGAGATCTTGGGCCATCCGAAGCTCATGGGGGAGCTGGTTCCATAGGGCTGGTGCTCCCACAGAGAAGGCTCTTCCCCTGGGGGTCGCAAGCCGACATTGTCTGGCCGACGGTACCCTGAGGAGGCCTTCTCTGTGTGAGCATACTGGGCGATGGGAATTCGTTCCCAGCAGCAGATGGTCCTGCAAGTATCCTGGGCCTAAGCCATTTTCTTGTTTATCAAATGTTTAACATACCTTAGAATACCAGTAGTCTTTGATTTACGACCACAATTGAGACCAAAATTTCTGCTGTTGAGTGAAACATTTGTTAACTGAATTTTGCCCTATTTTGCAACCTTGCCACAGCTGTTAAGTGAATCACTGCAGTTGATAAGTTGTCAATCCGGTTAAGTGAATTTGGCTTCCCCATTGACTTTGCTTGTCAGGTCACAAAAGGGGATGATATGACATTGGGACACAGCAGCGGTCATAAATATGAACCAGTTGCTAAGCATCTGAATTTTCATCGCGTGAACATGGGGATGCTGCCAAGGTTGTAACCGAAAAATGGTCATAAGTCACATTTTTCAGTGCCGCTGTAGCTTAGAACAGTCACTAAATGGTTGTAAGTCAAGGACTACCTATACAGATATACTTTCATTTGTGAAGTATAAAGGGGATATGAATTTCTTCTCACATTTGTTTATGCGAATATAGAAAAGAAAATAATATACAGCATCAGTAGCAAGTGCTGTCTTGTTTTTCACTGTGTGAATATCTTAAATGGCACTTTGATAATTATGACTAAAATATTGGGATTTTTTTTTACTCTATCAATTACCAGGAGTATATATTTCCCTCTTGCCTTAAGTATAGTGTAACAGAGCTGCACTAATGTAATCATGTAATATTCCATGATTAGTAAACCAATGCATTTGTTTTCAAAGAGATTAAAAACAAATCTTGATTAGCATCATCACGTATATATCGGGTTTCAATACTAAATTGGGGTGGGGGGGGGGAGAGAGAGAGAGAATATGAATTGAATTGTTGACTGCCCAGAGTCATTGACTGAGATGGGCAGCTATAGTAATTGAATAGATAGGCAGGCAGCTAATAGGAGGAATGAGGGTTGGAGCGGATTGTAACCCGTTAAGCATGAGGAGTTGAGTAATATTATGTTTGCCCTGGACCTTTTGAATTGCACAAGGTGCTTTTAAATTCATCTCCACGTTCAACCAGCAAAAGTAAGTAATCTGCTCTCTTTGTATGAATCTCAGTTTCATGGCTAGATGTAGATTTGAAAGTACTGTCTGACTCTTGCTTAACAGTTCTTCTGGGTGTGCACATTATGCATCTTATGGGAAAGAATAGCATAGAGTAATAATATGAGTGCCATATAGATTACATGCATTTCTTACAACCTTGACTGATTAACACCCAGACATGGAGTTTTTGGAAGTTTTGACAGAAGGCTTGAACAGAGTGCTTTTGGTGCGAGGAGGTGGACGTGAAGTGATCACCATTTACTCCTAATAATTTTACATTAGCAAATGTTGGAGTAAACAATTTTGGGTTAGACTCACGTTTCTAGTGTGCAGAATACAACATTTACAGTTGAAAGTATTCTCTCTCCTGTTTATTACGTAGATGTTTAAAGTTTGTCTTTCCTGAAGAAATGGGGATGTATATATTTTTATATTGTTAATGTCGAAAACTGGAGACTTCTTTTTGTCCTTCACATGAAGATGGGGCACTGAGTTTGCTCATAAAATCTATACGCAGAAAACCTTTTTTTTCTTTTTTTTCTTTTTTGGATAGAGGAACACATTTTAGTATTTTTTTTAAAATAACGATGGGTTAGAAGAAATAAACAAAAAAAAGTGGGGTGGGACCTCCAGGAATTGTTTTATAAATGTCTACAATTGTCATTTCACTACTGACCTTGCTAAGTTAAAACCATTTTCCCCCATATCATTTCTCCTTAGTTCTGTGCTCGTATTTACTTATCAATTTGTGAAATGCCTAGCACTGTATTTTTATGAAAAAATAGTTTAATAAAAATAATTTAATTTAGTCACCACAACTATTTAACTATTTGAAAGTGGAACCTCTTGAGTTTTATTTATTTTATTTATTTTCCCTTAAGATGTTTCATTGAGTAGCTGATGTGGAAAGTTCATTTGCCAATAACAGGTGGAGCAAATCAAGATTGCATTCTATAGTACATATTCACTTGTTGAATAATCTCATGTTTTAGGAAAAGACAGTAAAAATCTAGTAAAATAAAATCACATGTGAAGCTCCAACAACCAGGTTTAGTTGCAGTAATTACATCAACCATTACATATATCAACTTCCTTTGGATGACTCTACTACTACATTTTCCCACTATCTTTGTTTCTGTCTTTCCAAGGACTGGGACGCATATGATTCCTAACCTTCACTTGGTATTAACGTATTCGCTATTGTAGTGAACTTTGGTTTGTTGAATATTTCTATGTCAAGACTCCACTGCAGTATGATTACCATTTTTAAAAATATTAAATGGGGATAACTTTCATATATCTACTGCACTTTAGTGAATTATTAAATGGAAATATCTGTAAGTTACATTAGCATTTCCACCAACGTAATGGTTCATGTGTTTTTATGACAGAACTAATGAGAAACTTAACAATAGCTTCATTCACTATAATTTGTTCACTGTTTCCCTAGTTTATTTTTGTGACTTAGAATTGATAGTTGCTGGCCAGTCATCAGGGATAGTCTAATTAGTTATTGATTGCCCATAATGTATTTCATGGTTATAGTTACACACTGTTCCATATAACTCCACAAACATTTAGAAAATTGTTCTTTCAAATGACCTTAATAGGCTGCTTTGAAGTACAGTACATCATTTCAGAATCATAGAGTTTGGCAAATTACTTTGGAGAGACAAAAGAATTTCAAAGTTATCTAGAATAATTGCTTGCCTGAAGTAATAGAAAAATGGTCAAAAGCATATGCTAATAGCAGAGCGTACGCTTTGTGAGAAGAAAACCCCAGATTTAATTGCCATGATCTCCAGGTAGAGAAAGAAACTTTTCCACACTCCAGTATTCCCATTAAAAAGGAAATACACTCCAATTCAGTTTTCCAATTGAAGATATTTGATTGTGATTGGACTCATTAAAATATACTCTTTTTTTCCCTCTGGATGTTTGCCATCTAGATCTTCATTATCGTTAATAATATGGTAGGGTTTTTCCCTATTGAAAAATAATATGATGTTTATTTGAAAGAAATCGAAGGAAACCCTGAGCTGCTGGGTAATATACATTTGATCCCACTTGTTCCTCATTGTAGCTTGTTGTTATTGTTCTGGCAATGGTTGAATCTTACCTGTTTTTATGTCACTTGCTACATGGAGTCTTGTCTGTGCAAGTGACTTCTATCACTACCTGACAGTTCTAGATAAGCTGTAATATTAGTGAAAGTATCATGCTGAAAGGGAAAATTAATCATACCTTTGCAGAGACGTTTTGCTTGGTCAACCAGATGATCTTCTTTTGAGGAGCTTTTAGGAATAATTCCTAAGGATATAACACTTGGCCTGCAAAGCTGATGGCATTTACTTAGCAACTTCTCAATAGTATGCTGTGTTGCCCAAATTTTTTTTTAAAAAATACTCAGAAATTATGTTACCTTTTTTTTCCTCTGGCAATTAGCTGACAGAAGAAGTAGCTTATTATAAATATGGTAGATATGGGTGGCTGATGGTGGAATCAAATGTATTTAAGCACTCCAACAGGTGAGCCATTATCGTTTTCATTTCCTGAGCTTTTTCCTTTGGGATACAGTGGGAGAGAGATTTTTCAAATAGGTTGTAACTCTTGACACCCTTCTTGGGAAGTATATCCTTGCACCTGTATATATCAATGGTGCTGAAGCAAAAATTTCAAGAATTCAGACTGAGCTGTAGCTGTATAATGAATATTTTATCTTCAAAGTATTTTCTGCAATTAAAAGGTGAATTCTATGTATAACTAGCAGAAAACACTATTTCTGTTTCAACTGTGCTAGCATACCCAGGAATAATTTAGATATAACCAGTTTTAGGAATAACCAGTTTTGAGGCATTAACTCTTAGTTGCCAGGATAAGGCATGATCTACATTATCAAAGATACTATTCTGGTCTTAGATGATGGCTCCCATATTACATTGGAATTTGAAACTCCAACTGTCTCTAGGATGTTGATTTTCCTCATATTCTTCATTCCGTGAGAATGTTATGGTCTCACTAAAAATTGTAAAATCTCCCTTGAGGGAGATGGATGGTCTAGAAACATGTACATATACAGTAAATGAAGGGTTTACTTTTACGTCTCATTCTCGACATGTAACATTGAGGTAGACTTTAGGTGTGAAAGAAAACATTCATATTCCCGTTCTTATAGTTACAGAGGATTCATTTTATTCACCTTTTCCACATTTTTACACCTTATTGTTTTACTTGGCATCTCTATTTATACTTCTGTCAGAAGAACCTACCTTGAACTTTTCTAAAGGTTTTTGAAGTAGTTTATGAGAACCCAGTTTCTGTTAGTTTGCTTAATGCTTATTAAAACATGTTAACTTATTAGTGTGAAATGTACTTACAAGTAAAAAGAAACATGTTATGATGAGATGTTAAGCCTTGTAATTAACACATTGTGTTTATTAAGCCTAGTAAATGGGGAAATTAGCATCTTTACACCCTTCTGATATAGAGCAAAGATTTATTTATTATTTATTTTAAACCTTTATATACATGCCCATCTTATTCTGAACTCTCGGCAGCTCCCAATCAAGAATTAAAACAATATCAGTAATAAAACCACATTAAAATGATTAAAACCATGAACAATAAAAACAAAAAACCTGGTGCCAAGTTAAACACTGACACACAGTCACTTCATTCTATCCCAGCGCTGGGGGGGGGCTGGAGAGGGAGGTGCAAGGTCTTCAAAACTTTATGGAAGGCTAGGTGGACAGAGCAGCACACTAAAAAGCAGAGACATCACCCTGTCAACAAAAGTGTGTATAGTCAAGGGTATGGTCTTCCCAGTTGCAATGTATGGCAGTGAAAGTTGGACCATAAAAAAGGCTGAGCACCAAAGAATTGAGGCCTTTGAACTATGGTGCTGGAGAAGACTCTTGTGAGTCCCTTGCACTGCTAGGCGATCAAACCGGTCAGTCCTAGAGGAGATCAACCCTGACTGCTCTTTAGAAAGCCAGATCCTGAAGCTAAAACTCAAATACTTTGGCCACCTAATGAGAATGAAGGACTCACTGCAGAAGAGCCTAGTGCTGGGAAAGATTGAGGGCAAGAGAAGAAGGGGACGACAGAGAATGAGGTGGCTGGATGGAGTCACTGAAGCAGTAGGCGTGAGCTTAAATGGACTCCAGAAGATGGTAGAGGACAGGAAGGTCTGGAGGAACGTCGTCCATAGGGTCGCGATGGGTCAGACACAACTTCGCAGCTAACAACAACAGGTGGATAGAGAGGCCTGTTGAATTTCAGAGGACAAAGTGTTCCATAGGACAGGCTGGTACAGAAAAGACACGCTTCCTAGTTCTCATAATTGGCAAAATTTAAGGGAAGTGACTAGGAATATGTCTACCCTATCTAACCTGGGAAGGAGGGTGGCTGTCCTTAGGGAAAGGCAGTCCTGTAGAAAAAAAACCTAGCAATGCAACATATAGGGCAAGGGTTCCCAACCTTGGCAACTTTAAGACCTGTGGACTTCAACTCCCAGAATTCCCCAGCCAGCTGGCTGGGGAATTCTGGGAGTTGAGGTCCACAGGTCTTAAAGCTGCCAAGGTTGGGGACCCCTAATATAGAGCTTTAAAGGTAATAACCAGAATTTTGAACTGTATCCAGAAGGAATCTGGAAGCAGGTGTTGCTTGTACAACAAAGGTGTTACATGGGTAAACCTAGGTAGGATTGCCTATCACTGCCACATTTTGAACCAGATCAGGCAAGCATTTCCTCATGTGATAATGCTATCTCATCAGCTCTTCAGATTTAGGACAGAAAAGAATCTTGATTTGAGCCAATTATGTGTTTTAACTTAGGATGCAACATCCTCACGATAAGCACTCACGTTATATCATAAACAATCATAAATTTGCATGATAACTGCACAATAAAATAAATGGCTAATCACTAAATCCACATGTGTTTTTAAGCTGATTCATGTAATAAAAAATCAGGGTCTGATGCATACAACAATAGCTCTTAGCTTGTACCAAATGTTTGCATATTTGTGAAAGTAATCTTTGTAGCTGGGGTACAATTTTTAAATTGCAAATGGATGTGAAGCTGTTCTTTGCCCATATTTAAAAGATGTTTCTATGCCTCAAAGGAACCGAAAAACAAGGAGATTCATGGCCCACTTGCCTTGCATTGTGCTCTATAAGCAGTGGCAGTGTCTCTAAAACTGGATCTGTTGCGTAATATGAGAAAATTAATTCCACCTCAAGCAATTTAAAAGCAGAATTCAATTTTTTCAAAAAGCAAGGCTAGAGTGGACTTTATTTAATTTGAATTTAGTAGCTGCCTAATGCCAATAGATTTAAGACTAGCCTTCTACTCTTAAGACATTTCATTGAACATTTGCAGAATGTTTGTGTTCTTCCTTTATTTCACTGGTAATCTGAAAAAAGTTGCAAAGTGATTCCAAAAGCATAACTGAGCATATATTGGGGGGAAAGGAGATGTTATAATGGATGCCAACTATGAAATTCCTGCAGCAGCAGAAATAGCCACCCTCTATTCTTGAGAGGCCATATAAGAGTTTACCTGAACTGCTCTCTTAATTTAGAAAAAAGTGGAAGAGGGAAAGATTGCCATGTTTTCAAGTCAAACACCCCCCAACTTTTCTTAACTTGTGTTACTCTTCTATTTTTATTCCTCTTCTCCTCATTTCAGTTTAAAGAGGATTAGTGGGAGCAGTGCACACACTAATATGCATGTGAATCAGAACGAGGATAATCCAGTAACTTTTCCTGTTGGGGTGAGCAGCACTTGGAAAGGGTGTCCTGATTTTAGAGATGATGGGGGAACCTAGATTTTGCATTTGAACATCAGTGAAAATACTTGTCTATGGACCTACAGGTTTCCATAGAACAATCTAAAGTACACCTGTCCAAGTAGGACATTTTTAAAAAAACAAACCAAGAACCCAGATGTAGTGGGTTGTTGAAGAGAATCCATAAACATATCCTGATGTTTACTGAATTAGAAAATTATCAGTGTTGCAATTAATTTTCTGCAACATTGGCATGAAAGATAAAAATACCTTCTTCCTTGACTTGGAATATGTACATAAGAAATTGTTTTTCTACTTTTTTATTTTATAGTTCATTCTATTCTCTAAGGCAAAAGTAACAGTAAATCATGCAGAGCTAAGACCAAAATAACCTGGGTTGTCTTTGATCCTTAATGAAACCTAAGCTATCCACAAAGTCTCTTGATCAGCAGTTTGTGAAACAATTATCAACACATTCCGTTACATAGTTACATAGTTACACATTCTTTTTTATTTGATACCATTCTTATTTTTACAGTGTGTAGAAACATACAGTACATGTGAAACTGCTTTCTCCTTATACAGTCTGTCTCTTCTGCCTTCCACAGCACTTAGGTCACCCATCTCAATCTGGAAATGCTAATCCACTTTGAAATTGTTGAACCACTGAATGTAACGTGTAGCATTACTTCCTTACAACTACTATTCCTTGGCTCCAAAAGTTAAGTGCTATTACCAGCTACTTGAGAAACTAAAAAATACCAGAAATTTAAACCAAAGATATGTTGGTCATGGAAAACAGTATCTTAAATGATCTTGGGCAGGTGGCAGGCGAAGAAGCAGAAGATAAGCATATTTTTTCTATTAAATTTGAGTCCAAAAATAGATTTTAAAATGCTCAAAAGGATAATATCTCATGTTTATACTGAGGTAGATGAATCTCACAGTTTTTATAATCAAAAAGCATGAGCATTTGGTAAAGCTCAACAATCTGCAGAATACAGCAAATTCTAGAAAAAAGTTTGCATAATTTATATAGTCATGGAACACTGCATATATTGATGCAAAATGTATATACTTGGATTACACTGAAGTCATCAGTGTTGAAACCATAAAATGGAAGCAGGTTAAGAAACTGCATCATAATGGGTTATTCTGGAGCAAAGTCTTTTGAGAGTTGACAGAAAACAATACCTTATTTAAAGGCCATTAATGAGCACCTTCTGGAGATTTTGTGAAAGCTCTGTAAAAGCACCTATTCCGATTTTTTTTAAACATTGCAACAAACTTGCTAAAGTTGAAGCAACTTCTCTTATTAACTGATGCGGCTAAAGCCAGGGTAGGCAACCTTGGCTCTTTTATGACTCATGGACTTTGTCACTGCGTTTTTTCTGTTTTGTCAGCTCAGCACGTCTCACTCTGTTTTTCTGCCAGCTGCATAGTAATCTTATCAATGTAACCAAGGTGATTGTCATATGTCCAGTCATGTTATGGTTTCAATCTGTTTTGTGCTATTAAGTGCGCATGTCTACAAAAGTTTTCTCACTTTACTTTTTTTTCTCTTTGATTCTGTCTGATGAGAGGATGTAGTCAGTTAAGTTCTTTCTTAGTTTTATATACAATAGAATATGCCTCGGGTTTCTTTATTTTTACCTGACGTTTACCATGCATCAAATGAACCACGGTTCATCGTCCTTTGATAGGGAAGTATTGATTTATTTCCCTGACAATGGTAGCAGAGGATGGTTTGCTTTTATTTTCAAGATTTATTGCTTCTCATAAGTGTATAGGCAATTAGCCAGCTAGTTAGTCCGGCGACTGAGGAACGCTGTGTGATTAATTGCTGCAATATGCTGAAGAAAAACTTTATTGAACTATGAATGGAAAGATGCTATTACCAAGATTTATCAAGTGCCCATTGCTCAACGCACAGTGGATCATGTATGCAGAATTTTAACTGAAGAAGAGGCACTTATGCAAGCCGCACCACATTTGAGAGGACCACCTGCATCAAGACCTCCAGCGAGGCGTCCCTTCTGTGGAAGAGCCTACATTCCAAGGATGCCAAAATGTTACATCTGCAATCATGTGGGACATGCCACCCGGGATTCTCCCCAACGATTTCCAGTGCCCGCCACGTACCATCCCAGAGGAACAGATTCCAGAGGAGGCGGAGGTAGAGGTGGACAACAAGGTCATGGTCGTGGTCCCAGGCGTGATCCACAAGCTCCACTTGCCACATTGGCTTTAACCAACGATCCACACCTCAACCAGAGTACGACAGATGACTTCTTTGGACTTTGGACAGTGGAGCAGCATTACATGTTACCTACAGAAAAGAGCTGTATACAGAGATGCACGAGCCTGAACCTGAACTTCGTGAACTTTACTCTTTTTCTAATCATCCTGTTCAGGTCATGGGGAAAGGAACTGTTTACATTGAAGAGCTCGATGCATTTATTCCTGATGTTTATTATGTACCATCAGCTAATAGTAATTTGCTTAGTCAGTCACTTGTCTAGGGTATCAAAATTCCAGGTTCATCATCTCGAAAAAGCAAGTTATGTAGTTAAAGACAGAGATATTGTTGCTGAAACCATGTTGATTGGTGGTGTTTATTACTTAAAGCCAAAGTCTAAGCAGCAAGAGCTGGCAAGTATACAAGCTCCAAAAAGGGAAAGCGCAGGCCCAATGAGAGATGTCCTAGAGAGAGATCCTGTTGCTATTTCAAAGACTCCTAAAGCCAACAAGAAGACAAATAAGCACAGGTTGCTCACAGCAAGCCTGAGGTTCCTAATAAACATGCTAATGTTGAGAATTCACTAACTGGTAAACCTTTGCATTACAGGTGTATTCATAAGTGGCATAGAAGATTGGGTCATGCCAGTTTCTGTGTTCTGAAGAAGATGCCAGAGTTCACAAGAGGTTTGGATCTAAAGGGGTGTAAGGTGTTCTTGGATTGTGCTGTCTGCAAAAAATCGAAATCCAAAGCAGCAGCAATTCCAAAGCGCGCTACACGCCTGACAACACGCATTTTTGATTTGGTACACACTGACATAGTGGGTCCTTTTACACCAACAATTGGTGGTAAAAGATATTTCTTGACAATTGTTGATAATTACTCTAGATATGGATATGTATTTCCTATGAGAGAAAAATCTGAGACCTTTCAGATCTTTAAAGACTTTGCCGCTCTTGTCTATACCCAACACGAAGTTAGCATCGCCAGAGTTCAGAGTGGTCATGGTGCTGAATTCATGTCTCAGCGTTTTCAGGACTGGATGCGTAAGAATGGCATACTACACCAGACAGCTCCTTACACTCTGGCTGAAAATGGAGTGGCAGAACACAGAAACGGGGTTCTGCAAACGATGATGCGTTGCCTACTTGAAGACGCTAACCTCAGTCTCCCATACTGGGGTGAGGCTATTAAATATGCTAATCATATCATCAACCGTACTTGGAGTAATGTAATAAATCAGACCCCTTATTTCATGTTATATGAACACAAGCCTGATCTCACGCATCTCCATATTTTTGGTTCATACACTATGGTGAATATTCCTTTAGCTCAAAGAAAGAAAGGGGGTCCTGCAGCAAAAAGAATGAGATTTGTGGGTATTGATGATAATTCAAAATGGAGCAAATACATCGACTCTTCTCATGTAATAGTGATTTCACAATCCGCTACTTTTGAGGAAGATGCTGACTGGTCCAGGATTCATTCTAACGATCCTGGAGTTTATTTTCCTAGAGATGCTGCTGCTAATGCCACGCAGCCTGATGATCAAGATTCACAGGTGAATGTTCCTTCCACGAGTTCTTCTCAACCTACTGTTCCGTCTTTGCAAGCCGCCGATGCTGTCGCTGGCGATGATGATGAAGACGAGGACGAAACGGAAGAAGAATGGCAAGTAACGAAAGCACCTTTACCTTTGATTTGTAATGTTACACTTCCTCCTGATAAGTTCACACAAATCAAATATCTTCCTGAATCAGAGCAAGATAAATGGTATGAGGCAATGCAGGCTGAAATGGACAGTCTAAAGAAACTTCAAGTGTTTACGCCTGCAAGCCCTCCAGCAAACAAGAAAGTTATTGGCACTTGATGGGTCTACAGAATTAAAAAGAAGCCAAATGGTGAGTCGTTGTATAAGGCCAGACTTGTAGCTCAGGGTTTTTCTCAACGTTATCCTGAGGACTATATGAATACTTACCCACAGTGGGGACTGAGAGTGTGAAAATCGCCTTAGCCACTGCAACTATCCTTGGTTTAGAGGCTTTCCAGTTTGACGTTGAAACGGCTTATCTACACGCTGATCTAGATGAAGAAATCTATGTGAAAGGTCCTCCAGGTTTCTGACAACAGGAAGGGGATACCTGGTTTCTACACAAAAGTCTTTATGGTCTCAAACAGTCTGGTTTAATGTAGTACTTATGTCTTTCTGACAAACTAAATTCAATGGGCTTTATTAAGTCCGAAACAGACGAATGCGTGTTTACTAAAAGATCTGATAATAGGTATGAGATAGTTCTTGTTTATGTTGATGATATTGTTTATATTGGTCCAAATAAGCAGATGAGTGAGATTTTTGCTAAAGCTTTACAAAAGTTTTTCACATTGAAGTCTTTAGGATATATTAACACTTATTTGGGTGTTCAAGTTGTCAAAACTCAGAAGGGGTTCAGTCCCACACAAGAAGATAAAATTGAACAACTATTGCATCACTGCAACATGAAGGATGCTAAACCAGTGAGTATACCCATGCAAACCGATTTTCACAACTTGGCTCATGAACCAAGTCCTGAGTTCGAGGATCAAACACTTTATCACTCAGTCATTGGGTTGCTGCTGTATATTAGTAGTTGGACTAGACCCGACATTGCACTTAGTGTTAATCTCCTATCACGACACGTAGGCAAGGCAAAACAGTTTCATTGGACATGTGTTAAGAAATTATTGAGATACCTAAAACACACTAAAAACATGAAGTTATTGTTAGAACCCACACATACTGACTATGCAGAGTTATGTTGTTATGCAGATTCTGATTGGGCGAGTGATAAGAAATCACGTAAAAGTACTTCAGGTTATATGATGTTTTTAAATAGATGTCCTGTTTACTGGCATGTGCGTAAACAGAATTTTGTTTCTTGTTCTTCTACTGAAGCTGAATATGCTTGTGTTTCAAATGCATGTAATTCTCTAACGTGGTTTGATGCTTTAGTCACAGATATCTGGACACACCCAATTCGACCGATGACTGTGATGGAAGACAACGAATCTGTGGTTTATATATCTGGGAATCGTTTTACAGGTTCAAGATCTAGACACATTGACATCCGTTATCAAAATATAAGACAAGCAGTTAAACAAGGTTTTGTAAAATTGCAGTATGTGCCTACACATGATCAGATTGCTGATATGCTAAACAAGCCACTTCATGCAGCTCAGCACGAGTATCTGCGCAACAAGATGTGCCTTATCTGAGTTCTGCTTTACTGACAAAAGAAGGGGATGTGACTGCGTTTTTTCTGTTTTGTCAGCTCAGCACGTCTCACTCTGTTTTTCTGCCAGCTGCATAGTAATCTTGATCAATGTAACCAAGGTGATTGTCACATGTCCAGTCATGTTATGGTTTCAATCTGTTTTGTGGTTATTAAGTGCGCATGTCTACAAAAGTTTTCTCACTTTACTTTTTTCTCTCTCTTTGATTCTGTCTGATGAGAGGATGTAGTCAGTTAAGTCCTTTCTTTGCTTTCTAATTAAAGTTTTATATACAGTAGAATATGCCTCGGGTTTCGTTATTTTTACCTGATACTTACCATGTGTCAAATGAACCACGGTTCATCGCCCTCTGATAGGGAAGTATTGATTTATTTCCCTGACAGACTTCAACTCCCAGAATTCCTGAGCCAGCACAGTTGGCTCAGGAATTCTGGGAGTTGAAGTCCACGAGTCATAAAATAGCCAATGTTGCCTACCCCTGGGCTAAAGGAATACAAACAGGCCCTTTACAGATTTATTTTTATTTTTTCATTCAAAGGATCTCACCATAGTACTGTCTGATTACACTGTTAAGCCTCCGAAACTGAACAGAATATACACTGGCTGAATAAAACAACAATAAGCCACTTACAACCATTAGTAGTTTGGGATACCACGATTCCTCCTTGTTCAGAGACATCAATGCTGAATCCTACTGTCTTCCTAAATGACAGGAACCCATGATCTTTTCCAGGTGGAGCAAAGATGAACTCCCTGTAGCTCTCCCACATTCCTAAATAGAGTTCTCTCTGTATTTTGTCTTGCAAAGAAGTATCCGATTCTGCAATTTTCCATAATCAACTTTCTCCAGCAAACCTATCTGGATAAAAAGGATTTGGGGGGGGAGGGGAGAGAAACCTGTTTGGATAAAAGTATAAGGGACAGGGAGAAACAGTTAATGGTTACCTGTTGATGGATATTCATTGTGTTCATGCCCACAATTCACCTACTCCGTGTAACAGCCAGATATGTCTTATAAGTCAAATAATGAAATTTAATTTTTGTAGTTGTTGCTGTACATAAAACCAGAAGAAACTTGAGAAATTTTTGTCATTAAATGGGGGGAGTGTTTCTACCACCTTTTAATGTTGAAGTGTAGTACCTGTTAGGGTAAATGGAAATTTGCATATACATCAAAAGAAAATTGTTTATTATTAGCAGAAAATCATCAGGTGATAAAGATACACCCATTGCATGTAAAAGAAGAGTATACATATATATATATACATACAGATCTATTCTGCAATTTAATCCAAGCTCATCTCTTTACATGATTGCAGATTGTCCAGGAGAGATCTATCAATCATCAGACAAACTGTAGAATTAGCAAGTTTGTCATGACTGACTTTTCTGTAAAATATTGGGAAATTATGAAAAGAGTCCTACACCAACTTTCTCCAACCAGGCACCCTACAAGGTACCATTACCACAATCCACAGTAAGAATGGAGATAATGGGAGCTTTAGAAAAAAATACATTTGAACAACACAAGGTAGGAAAAGAATGTCTTAACATGTGCTGCTTGGTTTGGTGGGATGGCAGATAAACCCAACAGACCAATTTGGCTTGTCCAAATAGAAACCAAACCTTGGGCTGGGCCCCAAACCTTCTGCAAGATGCAATACTTCAAGGTATCTTCAGGCAGTATGAAAGCCACCGTTCTGCACCCGCAGCATGAAAGGAAATGCTCTTCCCCTGCCATAGTGACACCACCACACCAGTAGACTTTTGCCATTTAAGCTGGCTGCTTTAGATCCAGTAGAAGGGCGTCCTCTTTTGCCTCTGCTTTGATCAGGTTCTTCTCAGGAGGAGTCATTATTTTCTCATCTGCCTGAGAAAGGTTTTTTGATCCATTCCCTTTGTCCTTCTTCACTTTGGTTATCACTTCAGTGTAGGAAATTTCTTCAATGGCTGGTTCAGCTTCCTTACTTTCTGCTGCTGTTTCAGTGCCAGATTCTTGGGTTCCTTGTTGGCCTTCAGCCGCCGGCTGCCCTTTAGTTTTCCTATACTTTTTCAAATTCTCCTTAGTTGGTGCTGCGTTGGCAATATTTTTCTTGAACCGTATCCCAGTCTGTCTCAGCCTCTCTCCCGATTGCCTTATTCGTTCCCTTCTCTCAGGTGTTACTATTCGAGTGCGAAGCCTGTCCACCCTGTTGCCAAAATTTTGCCTTGTTTTCTGAAGGTTTTCTCTTGAAAATGCTTTTTTGATGATGTTGATGCGCCTCATCCCCAATTTCTTAAAACGGGCCGTTCGGCTTTCTTCTATGTAATACTCCTCATCAGACGAGAGATCATCGGGTGGGCAGAAGACGTCTTCTCTGCTTTCCGCTTGTGTTCTGTCTTTGACAACCGTCAGAGAAGATGGACACTGAATGTCTTCCTATAAGTAAGAGCACAATGTTATGTCTCTACCACACTTCTCAAGGATGGCTCAAAGCAAATTTAGAAAGTTCAAGAGACTTGCTGCCTCAATCATTCCACCTTATGCTATAGATTTTTCAGAACATTCACAAAGATTCAGTAGCATAAGGGCCTGTGATTATTGTTGTCTTGTCCCTGTGTAGCCTATTTTATTTTTCCAAACAGCTTTCTAATTGTTCATATGTAAGGGGTTAGTCCAGACCATTAATAAGAAATTAACCACAGAATCATATTTTTCTTATACTTTATTGCTCCTTCCTCTCTAACAGTATTAATTACTGTTAATAACCCAGATAATTACTGTTAATATCCCAGTTAATAATAACCCAGATTTGAACTGCGGTCAAGAAGAAATCCTGATGAGTCTTCGTAGCATAATGAGTAACAAATGTCAGTCACACATACACAAAAACTGTATGGGAAGTAAACCTTCAATAGCCCATTCATGATTAAAAAATAGTTAAGTGACCAATTGCTCTTTTGTCTATTCCAATCTTTGTTGTTTTCAGTACAGCTACCCTGGAAAAACTGTAGAGTTGGGCTACAGAAACAAATCCAAGAATAAAAGTCATATGGAGATTAAAGATGGGCAAATAATCACAATCAAAATCAAAGAGACAGCTAATGGGCATTGTGTCCATGGAGAAAATAGAGCAGCGAGGCTTGGAATTCTACAGGTGGCATTTTAGCAGTGGCCAAAATCACCAAAAGGCTCCAGATTGACTTATATAATAGCAATATGTCCTGAAAATATGCTGTTTGATCTCTCTATTTAAAAAAGAATCATCTTTCCAACCTAGGAGACTGTTATACGATTTGAGATCTTGAAAGGACATGCAAATGTGGAAGTAGAGAAACTTGTTGGAATATACTGCTTCAATGTATGCACAAGGAACAGTGTGCACGAGGAGCAATTATAATACCATGCAGCATAAACAATAAGGTACTAGTATAAAAATTAACATATCTTGGTAACAACCTTCTAAATATCACACTAACAACTATCATACTATATCATGCTAACAACTATCAGCCTCTCATGGTCTTCTAAAACAACCTGGTCTGTACCTGGAATCGTATAGATCAGGGGTAGGCAACCTTGGTTCTTTTATGACTCGTGGACTTCAACTCCCAAAATTCCTGAGCCAACATGGCTCAGTTTGGAAACCTCTCTCTTTGCCCTCAGCATGGCTGGCTCAGGAATTCTGGGAGTTGAAGTCCACGAGTCATAAAAGAGCCAAGGTTGCCTACCTCTGATATAGATCATTTAGTCCAATCCCCTACTCAGATTGTCATATCATCCTGGGGAAATGGCTGTCCATTTTTTTCTTTAAGTCTTCCATTGATGGAGCATCTATAACTCCAGGAAGGAAGCTGTTCCATTCCATAATGGTTCTCACTGTCATGCAATTCTTCCTTATTTCAAGTTTGAATCTCTATAAACCTACTCACTGGTTTTTGTCTTACTCTCAGGTGCTAAAAGGGGTCAATTCGATCTCTTCCCACTGACATCCCTTCATGTATTGGAAGACTGCTATCATGTCTCCCTTAGCTTTCTCTTCTTTAGGCTGAACATACTGAATTCCTCATTATTCAAAATGTCAAGCCCCTTACCATTCTTGTGCCTGTTCCTTGCACTCTTTCCAGTTCCTCAGCATTTTTCTCGTATTATGGAGAGCAGAACTGGACACAGTTTTCCAGCTGTGGTTTGAGCAGTCTAACATAGAATGTAGTATCACTTGCTAAGATACCGACACTATACTTCAATTGATGCCACTCAAGACTGCATTGGCTCTCTTGGCAGCTGTGATGCACTGTTGGCTTATTCTTAGTCTGTTATCTCCTGGGACACCCACATCTCTCTCATCTGCTAACCCAGATACTGCCTACCTTATACCTGTGCAACTGGTTTTTCCTGCCTAAATTCAGAGCCTTACATTTATCCGCATTCTTATGCATCTGGTTCTGAGATTTGCAGACTTCCTTGTGTCAGAGAGAAGAAATAAGATGTTCCAAAGGAGAGGAGCTCCCACAGAGAATGCTTGCTTCTGTGACTGCTCCCACCACACCTATTATGGGGAGGGTGGCTCGGCATTTGCTCAGATTGGGCAAGCAGATTGTCTTTGAGAAGGGCAGTAGCCTGAATGACAGTAATCTAGTTGATAAGGTTGTTCCTAATGCATCAGCTAAAGCTGGGCAGGGCCCCTGAGTCCATGGTTTCCAATTGTTCTTCTAGCAGGATTTTGAATTCATGAATAGCACAAGTTATCATCTGGTACTCTGCTTGGGACCACAAGTCAACTGAGAGACAAAGCTGGTACTATTTCAGAATCACCAGGCCTCTCAAAAGTGGACAGTAAGAAAGATGACCTTGACCGAAATGTGTAAGCTTTGTTGCCAAAGCTTTGTTACAGGGAGTAAAATAAGATTTAAATCCAGAACCTCCATTTAACATTTTGAAGTGGTTTAAGCAGCTATCTCCCAAAGTCATTGAACTAAAAGTAGGAGAAGTAAGTCCTTGACTTGCGACCATTCATTTAATGGCCTTTTACTGAAAAAAGTGGCTTATAACCAGTCCTCACACATAAGACTGTTGCAGCACCCCCACAGTCTTGTGAGCAAAATGGGTGCTTGGCAACCCATTTACAATGGCTGCAACAGCCCCGGAGTCAAGGAATTGACATTTACAACCTTTCCAGAGGATTTCCAACAAGCAAAGTAAGTGGGGGAATCCGGATTTGCTTAATGATCATGTGATTCATTTAACTATTGTGGCAAAAAAGATTGTAAAATCAGCATAACTTGCTCAATGACAGTATTGCTTAGTGAAGGAGGTTCTGTCCCAATTGTGACCGTAAGTGGAGAGCTACCTGTACAACACAATCAGATTTGCAAGTTTTGTTATTATATTTAGTTTTAATAAAGGTAATTTTAGCCTTCTGTGGAGTTGACTTTTTTGGACTGGACTATCTAGTGGGGCTAACATAACCAATAGCCACCTCATCTTGCTCAGGGTGCATCTGATCCTCTTTCTCTCCATCCAGACCCTGCCATCCTTCTGGCAGCACTTTAGAACTTCCATTGCATTCTCCATTCAACCTGCAGTGGAGATTCCCAATTGAGTAATATCACCTCACTAATACCTCACCTCCAACTGGCAGTTTACTTCTTTCAGGGGCATCACAAAGATTTTAACAAGACGGGAAAATACTGTAGCATCTTCTACTGGAGTGCTCTAAGAACCACCTTCTCCCCACCCAACCACTCATTCAAGGAATAGAATCATCATAGTATGGGATCTCAGACAACCCAAAAAGATGCTGTGGAAAACGGTGTCAAAAGCTATTGAGAAATCTAATAGAAAGGATTGTCATACTCCTCCTCCTCAAGCCCTGCCACATGTCATCCATGAGGGCAGCCAATATGATCATAATATAGTCTAAAACCTGACAGTCACAGGCCCCAATAATCTTCCCTCAAAGAGGTTGAAGATAGATCCCATACGATTTAAATTAAGCCTCTTTACAGGCTGCTGGAAAAGAGACATTGGCTACAGCTTGGATGCCAGGATGTTCTGGGGATTAATCACCATCTTCCAGCATCTGAAAATGTCAGAGAATGAAACTGGGTCCTTGTGTTTGTACATCACACATCCTTCTAGTATTTCCTAGAAGATATTTTGCTCTTTAATGGAACATATACAACATAAAAAGGGAAGTTCAGGAAAGGTCAGCAAAATAATTTCAGTTGTGAAAGATTTAGAGGAGATATTGTTTAACATTTCACCCAAATCTTTGAGGAAAAAATGTAATTTGCTTAGCTCAGCAGGCTCAGTTCTTCCAGACGAAAGATAACTATGTTGATCCTTGAACTATTAGGTGATAAACAAGTAAGCCAGAATTCATTTGTTTCTGATACAAGCATAATGTACATGATAGAATGCAGTAATGCGATAGTGTTTTTTTTCTTTTTCAAAATTAAAAGAAGAAAGAATATAGACCCAATCTATGCAACAGCCTGAGAAATGAGGTGGGGTTATTTAATTTTTCTGTTACTGATTTTGTGTTTGAGACTGGCTTTCTTGAAACCAGCCAGTGTTAAGATTAACCAGATTTGAAATTTAAATAAGAAACACCATGTTTATCCAACCCAGTTTTGAAATGTAACCTTCCCTCCCAATGTCTGGGAAAGAACAAACATGATTTGCTGTACTTTCTTGTTGCCACTAAAGATGGCTTTGCTGCAAATCAATCTATCTTTCACAAAACCCCACAAAATGGCTGCTTTCAGCTGAGCAAATCATATGAACTTATTTCGTATGTATGCAGTCACTTTATTCCTTTCCTTACTCAAAAAAATATATGCTTGGAAGCCACAGTCAATTTCCAATTATCTCTTACAAAATAATGGCAATGTCTCCCAAATAATGCAGAATATAAAGCTATTTCTTAATACTGGCTTTTAAATCCTGATTCATTTGGAGGGTATTAACCATAGTTCAACTGCTGTTTCCTCCAATGATAATAAGCAACTTCTTTCAAGCCTGTCAAAATCACAACAAAGCAAATTTTAGTCTGAAGAGTTTGAACTTTTGCACATTATACCAAAATCTAAATAATATTTAAGTCAATGTGACATTCAATATTCTTCTCAATAAAGCATGTTGACCAATTGTCCAACTAAACATCTTGGAGGAAAGAGAGAATAATCAATTAATTGGCAACTAATGACAATGTTTGCTGGTTTCCACCAAACTCCATATTCAATCATGATCAATCACTTTTGGTGAAGGTGCTTTCATTGTATTGCTACAGCAGTATTAATCTTTCCACCATTCTTCTGTGTTTTGGTAAAACTTTGCTCCTTGTTGAGTTGGAGCATCATGGAAAATGCAAACGTACTGCTAAGCCTAGCTAAGCCCATGGACCATTCAGCCACTTGGCTATTTATACTCTATCTAGCGACGATTGATCTGAATATTGGATCGCTCTGTGAAGAACAGACATAACTAAAAATGACATTTCTAAATTTCATAATCAAGACATGCTAGCATAATTCAGAGAATGAATATACATATACATAATTTATTGAGTTCCACTGTTACAGCATCAAAACCCATATGTGCGAGAGGCACATAAATGCACCTAAGATTAGAATTTGTTGTTTTTTATAAATGTACCATACCATCCACAATAAAAATAAAAGCAAACAGTAATGCAGAAGGATTTTTTTTCTATGCTCAAACATGACAGCCAAAGTGTGATGTCTTTTATAAACTGACATATCTGGAAATAATAATTCTAATGGTTTCAGTGCAACCACAGGAACAATCCAGCCAAAACTAAGGACTACTAAATTCATTTTTTAATTTTTTTAAGGAAGAGTGAGCATCTATAATCCTCATTTTGAAAGAAACATGAGTTCAGTAGGGCTCAGCATCACAGCAAATGAGTTGTAGCTGAAAAATATTTAGGTTGGATACTTCCCACTATTTGTTTCCAGTGCAGCACATCGTATTTTCAATGAATGTGATATGTCAACTTCCTCAACATATAAAAAAATTACACAAAGGAAGGCATTTCATGTGTCATCAAGCATTTTGATGAACTAAACAGCAATATTGTTTTTCTCACTGCAATTGTTATTCTTTGAAAGGAATATAATATTCCAATAGCTTAAAGTGAAGACAGTGTAATACCTGATGACTTTAACGAGAAGGAAGGAGTCTGACTCTCCAACAAGATTTGGGATTCTTAAACACGCTACTGCATTTGCAATTTCAATGCCCCTGCAGCTAAGCACAACATTAATTATTTGGACACTGCATATGAAATCAGTGTTATGTACAATAAAACACTTTGATTAGGACAGAACCATTTTGAATAACAAATTAATTTAACTCAAGAACTGTTCACTTCTTTTCCAAATAAGACACTGTGAATTTTGCAAGTCAATTAACTTTATTTTCCCACCTTACACTGATATGTCCATTTAAGTGCCAGGATTTGGGGGCTTGTTTTTTGTTTTTTTAGACAAAAAATTTCTTTGGGAAAAAGGGAATTTGGAAGCAAACTGTTTCCAATTGTTAAAGGCAATCAGCAAAGAAAATATAACTGAGCTCTTAAAAGGGGAAAAATACTGTGCAATTAATGGAAGCACTACACTGTGCAAAGAATTGCTGAGGCCAAATTCTCTACTTAACCCTCTAAAAAAATAAAAGGGACGACAGTCACGCCTGGAATACTAGTCATGATACCCAACTGCCTGCCTCAGATTGCCTTTCACAGATGCAACGCACAGTCTTGCTGATCTACACTTAATCTTATGTTGGCTGGCTGAGAGACTTCCCAAACTAATAATAGACTGCCTGCCTTGCCACCAGTGGATATAAGCTTCAGCACATTCAGAAGCAAAAATCAATGCTGAAAAACCACAAAGCATAACACATTTTGAGATGGAGAGGGCTTTTAAGAAAGAACCATTCTTTGGATTGTTAAGCAAACCAGAAAGTGTGAAGTTGCAATAGCAATAACAACAGGTTTTTTTTTTTAAAAAAAAAAAGGTTTACCTGGTAAATGACAACACGAAACTTGTTTTTCCGCAGTATTTCTTCCTGTTTGGTCTCCACCTTCTGCACATTAACATTCTGCTTCTCTACTCGGACTCTCACTTCTTTGACCCGGGCACTAACTTTGCGCGTTTTCTCCAACAGCTTGTTAACTGTGTATCCTGTGTTACCATGTGCCTGAGCCAGCTTTAGAATGTCGATCTGAATTGTCTTGATGGCGTCTTCCATTTCTCTGTGGCGCTGCTCAATCCGCTTTTGACTGGCCTGCACGCTATCTACGATAGTGGCTACCTTGTCCAGGACTCTGACAATGGTAAACGCAGCGTCTTCTTCTTCTTCATCATCCGTGATGCTTGACTGGCGATTTGGGTGGATTTTATCCATTTCCAGAGCTGCACGATGATCCATACTGCCCGTCTACGGATCAGTCTACGGGAGTTGAAATATAACAGCCGTTCAAACCTCAGTGGGACAATCCTGGCACTGTTGCAAGAAGGTTGTTCGACAGCTGTCTTTAAGGGAATGTTCAGAAGCAGGGTCTGAAACTCCACCCCAAAGCACTTGTCAAATATTTATACCCACAAAATAGCCACGCCTGATTGTTCAAGTGCCTCCTGCAATATGAACCCTCTAAAATTAGGAAGCAGCACTCTGGGAAAAGAACATGCACTGAAAGAAGCACATTCCTATAACCAATAAACTTATCTGAGTTAATCTGGGAAGAGTTAAACAATATAACAATCAAAGAACTAACTCACAATCTGTTAAAATCCATGTTACTTCTATTTTAATTTAAATTACTGTGTTTTTTCTTGTGTTCAGGTGGTAGGGAGAGGATCAATGCTTTTTAACAGACCTTTGGCAACTGAAATGACATTTCCCATTTTCTTTCAAAGCACATAGGTTGCTCCTTCCAATAATAGGGGACAGATTAAATAAGAAAAGAAAACATTGCATTGGCATACCTTTCCAGTTGAAATATTCAAAGCCTTTTTATTGAACAAATTATTTATTCCTACATGCAGAATTGGAAAGCCTAAAACTACATGTTAAACAGTTGGAACACACCCTAGTTACATTTTAGCTCTGAATCGTCCGAACAATTACTAACATCCTATTAATATAATAAATACAACCAGCAGACTTTATTTGGAGACACATTCTCAGCTCTTGAAATTATTCTTGACAAGAGCACAGTTTTTTATATTATTTTTGTTGTTTTTTTGCATTTTAATCACAAAGACTGTACAATTGTGTTTGCTGATGTGAAAACAGGTATCTTCTTTAGAAAACTGTAGTAAATATGAAAATTGTTTAAACAGTGGCTAACACAGTTACATCCCAATCAGGTATGTGGATTATTACCATAATTCATAACAAAAAAGCAATATATTTGTCTGTCCAGGACAAATGTGCTCTGCTCAGCTGAGCAGTTTTTCGAATAATGAACTGTATATTATAATTATTATTGTACAATTTAAAAATAAAGTGTCAACTATTTATGCAGAAGATGGCGCTGAAACCTGGGCCATAAAGTTTGGGTTGGATCCAGACTAAAGAAGCAGTCCTTTACATACTTACCTGGGAATAATTTCCATTAAACTGAATGGAACTTATTTCTGAGGAGAGATATATAGGATTGCATTCTAAGTTAATTGCACAATTTGTTTTCATTGAAAACAATGGGAATTTAGATTCTTATGAGCACAAGGTAGAGCTAACTTAGTCTGGATTCAGCCCATTCTAAATGTAACAACTACACACAAAAACACATCTTCACATTTCATGCGATTGGCAGTGTCTAAAAAAATCCATTACTAAGTTTTAAAAACATTTAAATATCTACGGTATTTAAACACAGTGTCTTCTAATTCCTCATAAGAAAAGTATGTTGTAAACATCTTTACCCTTTTTGCTAGGAAACAGGATGGGCTCCATTTTCATTTGTTGAACAACCATTGGTGAAATGTCTCTCTTTTCAAAATTCTTACATTCCATGATCAAAGCACAAGTCTTATCAATATAACCATGGGATACAAATACAAGAAATAAACTAACATCTTCCTCAAACCATGAAATGGGATGTTACTAGAGCAGTCCATAGCTATTAGCTGCTTCCTGGAATAAAACAAAACAGCTACACTAAAAATAATAATAACAATAATAATTAAAATGTCCAAAAATAAGGCCTCTGAAATAAATATTTCCATTGTTTTAAAAAAAGTTAATAAAATTGTACATCACATGGTCAATGTAGGTATAAAAAATGATGCTAAACCATTCTGGATGACGTATCTGATGTAAAGTGGCCTAAATTTTGTTTCTGCCGTCGTCCTCTGTTGTTTTGGGGACATTTCCTGTTATCAGAAGCAAGCAGGAGAGAAAAATGGATCAGTAAACAAAGTATTTAAAAACATTTTTTTACAATTATAGATAGTTCTGGCTTAGTTACAATTGGAACCAACAATTGTGTTGCTAAGCGGTGCAGTCCCTAACGAAAATATCATGGCAGACGTATGATGTCATTTCCCATTTGGTCATTAAGTGAGTCACCACGAGTTGTTAAACAAGATATCACATGAACATGACTTGCAATTTTAATACCGGCTTCTCCATTGACGTTGCTTGTCAGAAGCCGGTTGCAAAGCACACAAATATTGATCATCTGACAGTGGGACGCTGTTATGGTTTTAAGCCCTGGCCTGATGCAAAGTGACCAAACATTGATCACATGACTATGATGATCAATTATTTGCAATGATCTTAAACAAAAGCACTGGTCAAAAAGTTACTTGATCAGTGCAGTTGTAACTGAACCACTGCAAAACAGGGCAGTCATTCAGAGAAGTCTACACATATGTATGTATGTATGTATGTATGTATGTATGTATTTGCTTTCTCTGCTGCTCCAATCAATGAGCAGCTTCCATATTCTGTGCATTCATAAGAGTAAAAATACAATAAGTATAATAAGAGATACTGCAGCAACAACAACAAAACCATTGCAAGCAGTCCTCATATTGGGAGCCTCAGAAGCAGTGCAGGAAAAATGTTTTGCAGCAGCTTCCACCAGGAAAAATAATTCTTTTTTAAAAAAAAGAACGAACAGATGCTCTCTGGTATCACTTTAATAAGAGGCATGTAAGCATCCTCCATTCCCAGCCCCTGACCCTTCCCTTTTTATAGCCCCAGATATTCCAAGGTATTTTACTCCCTCACCAATCAGGAAAGTCCCAGGTGAGAATGTTCAGGTATCCAAATAGACAGAAAGGAAGGTACAGTGAACGAATGAACATATACAGGCAATGCTATAGCTAACAATGCCACCCCATTTCCACCACTTATATTGCTATGATAGCCCTTATGGCCTGTGATACATGAAAACAATATTTTAAAACATTAATTAATGGTAAGTGGGAGATAATTAGTGTTTCTTTGGGGTGCATACAATTAATGTAAAACCTCTACAAAGAATACATTTGAATGGAGTAGTCAATGCAGCGATAATGTAAAACCAGCTCCTAGTATTTGGAATTACTGTATTACAGGCTTCTCAAAGCACAGATTCCTGAATCCTTTGATGCAAGAAACTGGTAAGGCTCCCCTTCCTTTTTCTTGGAATCATCTAGGGGAGTTGTAAATGGGCATGTGCAATGAGAAACGAGACATTCCAGGAAGAAAATTAAGATTCATCTAATCAAGGAGCTACTATGAGTCATGCTTGGCATCGTTAACCATAATTAAGGCTCACGAGCTTTTGTCGGATATCCTCTTTCTCCTTCTCGCTTGATAACCTTGTTTGGCTAAAACAGCGTTCCAAACATTACTTGATGGTCAAGTGCCAGGATGAGAAACCAAGACCCAAAGGCTTCAAGCCTATATACATTTACTTGAGATTTACTTCTGAATAAATATGCATAGAATTTAAGTTTATGGCCAAATAAATGCATATAGAAAATCTGATCCTTTAACTGTTTTCCTGGGCAGTCTTATTACTGAGGAGCTTGTAAAACTGCTTCACTTCAGCGTATCAGCAAAATGAAAAATGAAAGATAATTTTATTTTACTTTATTGAACAACTTCAAAATTATTTTCTAAATTAATTTATTATTAGCCTAGTCCCGAGTTTGTTGCCAGAACACAGGTTATTTACTATCAGCTATCAAAGAAGAGAAGTTAAGAGAATTCTAAAATGGTATGAAGCCCATTCCAGTTGTAGGGGAGCCCTCATACTCACTAGTTCTGAGTTAATTTCAGCAATTGGAGGCAGTCTGTATTGGGCAATCTATTGCTTACGTTGGCCATGATATGTCATCCAGCCAACAAATGTTGACCTTTGAATTATATTTTGTTAAAGCTGTAGGATAAAGCTTTGGAGATACAAAGCAGAAAACTATTTTGAGCACCATTGTTGTCCAGCAGGTTGACTGATGTATGAAATCGGTTTTTTGAAAAACAATGCAAGCCACATGAGGACTCAATAAATACAGCATTATAGAATAAATAAGGTACATGTGGGTGGGTGTGCCTTCAAGTCAGTTTGTGACTCCTAGTGACTTCCTGGACAAGTCCCTGTAGGTTTCTTGAAATGGTTTTTTTTTTAACAAACATTGCTTGTTTCCTAGGGCTGAGAGAGGAGGACTGGACCAAAGTCACACCCAGCTGGATTTTGTGCATAGGCAGGACTAGAACTCATAGTTTCCTGGTTTCTAGCCTGCTGCTTTAACCACTGCATCAAATGGGCTTTCAAAGTTACATAAATCCAGTGAATAAATCCATTACAACTATCATTACTTTGTTTGACTGCAGACAGGCCTTCTCCTTCACTCTTGCACACAATGCAATTGAGCTGATAAATTTATTTATTATTGATTAATTGATTCATTCATTTTGTAGGGCCGCCCAACTCAGCCAAGTGAATAGGTATCTACAACTTCACATGTGAGAAAGTGTTCTTGATAACCCAGTATGCTTTAATATTTTCTTGCTCACAAAGAATATTATATGGAGATCCGAGCACATAGTAAATGATTGACACACATAGAGGAGAGATTCAAATTGTTGCTTCACCATGAGGAATTGGAATGAATCCTGTGAGTGTAAATAGGGCCACAGAGAATCTATCTTTGACATGGGCGTGGATGAGCAAGCAGCAATCCTGTAGAAGTATTTTAAGCCATAGCATGGATTAAAGGAACAAGAAGGGCTGGTATGTGTATCATATTCCAGAGCCTGATTTCCCTTCTATTTCTTTGCTGTACTTATTCCACCCCTAGAAATAACTGAGATGAATGAAGCCAACATTCCTCCTTGTAAAACATTTTAGTGGAGTTTGAGATCAATGATATAGAAAAGGGGATAGGCAAACAGGATGATGAACAGATAGGAAATAAGTTGATTCCAATACAGTATTGATGGATTCGGATCTCAGTGCCAACATATCATTGGGGATGCAAGTTAGTGCCGGAGTGAGAAATTCACTTTCTTCTCTCAGTTTTCATTCATTTTGATTGAAAGAACATTTGTTTTCAAAATTACTTGAAATAAGAAATTCTCCTGAGTGGACTAGGTCATTCTTGCGCTTATTTAATTAGAAGCTGCCCAGAGGATACATGCTTATTTTCTTTATATAACTGCACCTTTCATTATATAATTATACCTCCAGTGATTTTCATCCTATGTTTCAATTAAATCCCAAGAAAACCTAGGGAGAGAATTCCTTGCTTTGGCTTTTTTTCAATAGCAATGCAGCATCCTAGTTTTGACAAACCGCTGGAGAAATTCTCTTACCCTTTTCCTCTGCCCATAAATTTAGTAAATAATTCTGAAATCTTCTGCACTGAGTTCTAATTCAAACATTTTTTCCACACATGGAAGTTTGATTATAGGACTGTGGCATCTTGTGACATTTACATCAAGAATACTTACCTAAGTATTTTACCTTGATAATAATAGAACACATGTGTGCACTTACTATATATAGACTCAGAGTGTATATAAGTGTTTCACACATATACACCTACTTCCATGGAAAGAGAGTGAAAGAGAGAGCACATTTCAAATAGCAAAAGTACTTATTACCTTAATCCATTAAGAAAGTAGGTGGGAACGTACAAATCATGATCCTAACAAAATAAATGATGTTGTGCCTTTTAACTTACCGGGTTATACACATAACAATTGCAACTATAATGGCAATCTGGACGGCTCCAATTATTGCTGCAATAAGCACATGAGTGAACTTTTGTCTACTCGGGACAACATAAAGTATGCTAAAGTCTGTTTTTTCACAATGTTGTCCTGTGTATCCAGATTCACACCTAAAAAACAAGAGTAAAAGGCCTAAGAGTAGGAATATTCTATATATAATATGATATACTCTGTGTGTAGTGATACACACACACATACACTATTGTTAGAATAGAATAGTAAAATCTAAACAAAAAAGCTCTGCATTAGATAATATAGACAATAGAATAAAACAAAGAGAAACAACTGTTAAGTATAAACAAAAACATTATGGAAAACTTTATAGCAATATCTTCTCCTATTCCCTTCCATTTTTCTTTTCCCAATTGTTGACTGCAGCTTATTAATACTTTACATTGAAGACTGAAGATTATTGCTAATATTTTTTCAAATCCTTTTGTTGTTGTTGTTTTTCATTGGTCTCATATCTTATTTCCTACAAACTATATTCCAAATGTCTAAATGAGCTGTGTTGTATAATGTGTAGTACATAAGGAAGCCACTCCTGCCTAAATTTCTGTTTCTGTTATGGACATATAGTCCATCACTGTTCCTCTTTTCCAATGATTTGTTGAATTTGTTCTTGCAAACGGTCAGCATATATTCTAGCAAATTCTGATATATTTCGAGTGTGTTTTCTGAGATTCTACCTAATAAAATTTTTATCAGTTCAAATTTTAAAAAAAAAAGATTGAAGGAGTAATTTTTTATAATTGACATTATTTTGTAATTTGCACCATACAAATGAGAAAAATTCAAAGACGTGAGTCTTTATACTAATAAAGCTCCACTAAGATTTATAGAAATGTACTGCATAGTTTGCACAGAGATTTATAAAATTTAAAATGTCCAAAGACGACAAAGTAAGAGTGCATTCTAGACAGATAAATGTGCAAAAGATTAGAAGCAACTATTTTTAGGGTGTATCTATCACCTCAGTATTTATATGGTAGATTAACTGGCAGACTTATTTATTTCTTCTCCTTTAATGTCTTTTTTTATCCTAAAATTGTCCTCTAGGTGAGTGTGAGTTCTTGGTTTTCCAGGGAATAAATTACTGTTAAATCAACATGACTATAACTACTTCTCCGAGCCTGGGGGGAAAAAAAGTTTACACCTTGATTAATTTAATCTGAGCATTTTTAACAGAGGTTAATCCAAATACAAAAATCACAACTGCTTTTAAAACTTCTGCAGGGATAGTTGCAACTTTAATTCAAGGTTAGTTAATAAAAAGAGCAATGGCATTCAATCTAACATGAATACAATACAGCGGCAAGGATTTTCCCCTTCCTTTTCTTAAAAAATAAAAATCTGCAATCCATGCCTATTTATGCTAGAGAAATGAGCCAAAGCCTTCAACTGATACCTTTATCCTCTCCGGCACATTTCAGCACCACCTTTTATCATCTCTTTATGCCATTCGAACGTATCAACTGCAATGCTACTAAAGTTTCCCCAGGCAAAGAAAAATCTGGAAAGGCATACACAGAAAGGCTTATGTGCTCCTGGCTCCTAACTGCAGTGGGGAGAAATATGTGAACCAGGGTGGTGGCGGGGAACACTTATGCAAGTAACCCTGCTTGAACTGCAGCAAACTGAATCAAGACGAGCACCCTTCATAAACATTCCTGGTACCCCAATCTTTTGATACCTGCTCTCCTTCTCTAGCAAATCTAAAGAAGATAGAGAGGAAAAAATTCATAGGCGTTTGCTAGGCTTAAGCAGGCTGGGCTAAAAAGATTAATAGGAAGTGCTTGTTGCAGGAGGATGTTTTTCTGTACTTTGGTTTGTTTTTGATCTATTAAGAGTTCTAAGAGATTCGTCCTTGTATCCGTGTCTATGTCTATATCCTCTATCATTGCACTGAAGGAGGTCTTCTGTCACTTTCCCCCGCCAGTAATTGACAGCTGCCATCAGTCAACCCTTGGTAATTTGAAAAACAAACAAACAAAAAACGCTGAATTTTACTGCCGTCAGGTTGTAGACCATCCTTGTGCCTTTGTTGTGGGGGGGCAGGGAAGGGGAAGAGAAAGCTGTGGTGACTATAAAGTATGTCAATGGCCCAACAAACATGCAGAAAGTGGCATTCTTTAAAAAAATGAAACCTACCCCTTTTCCCTGTTACATTCTTTCCTTAGCTTTGTTCAAACGATTCTATACAGAATCTACTTTGTTCACATAGCAGCAGACAGGAGTAAAAACAGGTAGAAAATAGTAGAATGCTCTACATTCAAAATGATAACTTAACAAAAACACAACATTGGATATGACTAAAACCCTCCAGATAGGAGAGAGGAGAACCTCCTTTCAAAGACTCTTTGGCTATTTGTTTCCAGGACCATATTTAAGAATATAGAAGAAATGTAGATTTTTCAGATGATGCTTTTATTAGTCTAATTGACTTACCGGCAGGAAGCTTTCTGTGTTGAATAAATGAATTCACATTTCCCATGGATGCAGTAGCTACTAAAACTATCCGAGCAAGGAATATGGTTTCCAATATAGATGTCTTCCCTTTGATCACTTGCATCTTTTGTATGAAACAAAAATATAAGGCAGAGTAGCTTATTGTTTTACAAATATAGTCAAACAATTATAAAAGACAGCCACTCAATACTGTAAATGTAATATGTGGGTATTTCTTCAGTAACTATACAACATCTCTGGAATGAAGCTGTCACCGCACCTCTATTTTAGCGATATTTAAAACATATGATTTTTTAAACATATTTATTCTTTTATCACCGAAGATAAAATACAAAACAAAGAAAAATATTTTTTTTAATTTTCAACTAAATGAATTAATTTGGGGAAAACCCTAACTTAAATATTCTTATTTTTTATTTAAATATTCCCAAATTATAGAAAAACAGGATAGTTAAGGTATTATGAAAGTACATTTGTTTGAATTTTAGTCTCAAGGATGAATATTTACACTTTTTAGGTAGTAATATTAGTTCTAAAATCTAATAATGTTAAATCCAGTGTTGAAAAGAAATGTTATCCATATTAAATAATACTAAATTATTTATTTAGATGTTAAAACTAGATCTAAATTAAAATGACGTTGAATTTCATTAATGTGGACTAAATTGGGTTGATCCATTTTGTATTTTTACTTCAAAAAGTAATAATGTTCAAAGGATTATAGATCCAAATAAATAGTTGCAAAATTTCACTATTTGAAAATGATAGTTCTATTTAGCTATATAGAAAATAAATTTCACTGCCTTGTGGAGAAGTGTATCACTTCAGTCATGGGACAGTTTCAGATAGAGAAAAGTTTACCACAGTGTTCATTTTTACTCAGAATGAAACCAATGTGACAAGAGGACAATCTTTGTGTTTACAAAATTGGAGTGAGAGCAGTCATTGATTGCACCACTGTTAACTATATCCAGCCTTCAAACTTCATGACTTCAACATGTCTGAAATACTTGCTTTTGTTAACACCTTGCTTGATAAAGCGTTCTTGAAAGTTCCAAAGATATTGTACTCTTTTGTGCCATTTTACCCTATTTTAAGTGATTTAGATTCAGCTTGTTTTGATTTTTTCCCCATCAAGTGGACCAATCTTTCATAGAGATAACACTATGAAAGCCTGAGGGAGTATGAGGAAGGGGCTGTTCATAATTCTGATAAATTAGCAGAGAGAACAATATGAGGATGCCCCATCCCATCCCTCTTGCTTTTAAATTGGAAAACCAGCAGAAAGGCAGAAAGACTCAAATACGGTGGCGACAGTTAAATTGTTTGGAACACCTAAAGAAGCAGGTTGGGAAAAGATCCTCCTGGAGAAAATTCATTTAGGTGGTCTAACAGTCAACACTGACTTTATGGCATATAATCAATCAATTAAAAAGGCTCTGAAATAGAGCTTCAAGTTCAAAGACAGAGTGTCAGGTTCAACAAAATAAACCACAGGGATTTGGGTCTGTTTCTGTGCCTGAAGGGGCAGTCTGTTTTGAATCAACCTACTGAACATATTGCTAAGATGTAAATCTTTAAGCTTAGACTGCAAATATTTTTTTAAAAAAACAAGATAGCATTCAAGCAAAGATTTGCAAATTTCAGAAAAAAATAATTCTCGTATTCTTTCCACTATAGGACAGTCTATGTTAAATAGGGAAAACAGAGGAAGAAGCCGTGGTTTCTGTAAGCAGGGTCAAAAAAGTCAAGATGGTAATCATGACAACATGGTTGTCCCTTATTACACGTATTGTGGCCATGTAGCCATATTAACTTTTTTTTGTCACAACATACACATCTTGTAGATGCTGCTGTCTACAAGCCAGTCTTTTATTTCCAAGATGTCCTGATTTCACAAATAAGGAAACATACTATATAATTAAAAACACATTCACCTACAGTATGTCCTATGCTCTTGATTTCTTTATATCAAACTTCTCCAATCTGCTACCCTGCAAATATGCTACACCAGGTATGTCAACTTGCGACGTCATGTGATGTCGCACGACGTATCATGACTTTTACCCCATTGCTGGCAATGGGGTGGGGCGCAGTTTTGGTGTGATGCATCTGGCCTGTGGGCCAGCAGTTTGACATGCCTGTGCTACGCTAATAGTAGCATATTATGAAATCTGCACCCAGGTCATCCAGAAAGCAGCAGACTGTGCAGAATCTCCTTTACTTGATCCCTAGCTCTTCAATGTGCAAACACAGCCTAAAGTATGTTGGTAGTACAAACAGTAATTTATGCAAAATTGTCAGTCTCCATGCAGTCTCTTTATACCTCTCCTACTGCTGTCATTATAAAATTATTCACATGAATACTCATTTTTAAAAAAGATATTTAAAAAGTCTTTGTCAGCTAAATGGCAGGCCCGTGCAAAGAAGATTTAAAGACAAATATTTAATCTTAAACATATTAATATATGCACAACATTATGAAATGTAAATATAAATAAGCATTTTTAAAAAGCAATTCAGTGGGGCAAGCTAACCAACTGAATTGTCAGGCAAACCAGAAAGGGACACAAAACAAAATGCCAAAATATGATAAAATTCTATTCTGCATACATTAAGGAGAGCTTCCTTAGCAGATTTTAAAACCTAGCACAGATAAGCTATCTGTCCAATTAATATTCCAATTCTGATAAACTTATAAAAACTAAGCATATACCAAGAGATTAAACATAAGGTAATATTCATGGTGCATGTTCAAAGTGTTAATAAGGATTTGATTAATGAAAAAATAAGTTGCTATTATGAATCCTCTTAAAAATCCACTCTATGCCCCTAGAAATATTTCACAACTTCCATATTTTTCTCTTTTCCTCTACCACAATTTTTCCAATAAACAATAAAAGGGTGAGAAGAGAAAGTGACAGGAGAAGGAAATTGCTTTTCTGTAGAAATAGCTTCTTTTGCCCATTTTCTCCAGCTTTAAAAGTCACCCTTAAAACTCAAGTGCAGAATACAGGAAATCTATTTTGTTCAGAGTCAGTCATTGCTCAGAACAATGTATGAACACTTCCTTTTCAATCCTTAACAGCAGGATTATGTTTAGCATTAATATAAGAAATACACGCAGGGCTTAGCCACTTCATACGGGGGGGGGGGAAGCAAAAGAAACAAGATCATTTTATTTGAAAGTATTGATATGTTAAATTTTCTTGAATAAATAAAATGCCTTTGTTATTCAAAATGCATAACTGTGAAGAACTTCCAAGGCCAACAGAGGTGCTTGTAAAATTGTGTTTGAGCAAAAACGGATTACTTTGAAATGAATTGGGGGACAGCAACTTATTTTAACACTTTTTGTCATAATTTCTATTGTACTATTATTCAAGTATTAAAACCCATCACACAAAATATTTTCAAGGAATTTATGTATATTTAAAGGAATATGTAAAGGAATTTAAAGGAGCAAGGAATATATGTTTATTTAAAGAACACCAGACATATCTTTGATTAGAATTAGCTATTGTAATATGATTTATATCCTGCATATGTACTCTTTCCTCCTTCATTTTTTCTCAACAACTACCCAGTAAAGTAGGATGACCTGGGTAGGAAAGACTGGCATAAAGGCACTCAGTATACAATCATATTAATAGAGTAAATAACCTATTAATAGATAGATAGATAGATAGATAGATAGATAGATAGATAGATAGATAGATAGATAGATACGTATTGTTGTATAATTTAGTAAGGGGTCAACAAACTATGATCTATAGGCCAAATCTGTTTTCTGTTTTTGTACAGCCTACAAGCTAAGAAGGCACAGCCTGGGCAACAGATTGCCAGGTCTGAGCCTCAATTGAGCTCCCACGTTGAGGGGTGGGGCTGAGGGAAAGTTTAACCTAGGCAACAGTAGTGACCAATCAGCAGCCTCCTTGCTAAAAGGCTGGGGACAATCAATAGTTGCCACATTTCTTACCCAGCAATCCTGCTAGCCCCACCCATATAGGTAGTGGAAGGGTGGGATCTGGTCCTTTTGTAGAAAAAGTATGCCAACCCTAATTAAGTATAAAGTATTTCACTGTAGCATTACAGTGCACTGCAATGTAGCACTACATATTATACTATGCTTTCATGATTTATATAATATATAATTAGTAAACTTTTAATTCATTATGTATATTAACTATGCTTAATGGTACGTAAAATGGTAGATAAAAAACACTGCCCTTCTACCTATCCTGGTCTTCCCAAAAGTTGGGTCACACATAGTTTTTAAACTGGCTTTTGGCTACCCTTAGTCTTGCTGGCTGGCAATTGTGAGAGTTAAGAAATTCCAGAACAATTGAAGGGAATCAGGGATAGAGAGTAGGAGAGTAGGAGAGGTGACCCTGGTAAAAATATGCAAGAATTGTTACTCAGGCAAAGAGGTTTGAAGCACACTTTAAGTCCTGGAAAAGAAACAGCTCAGGCCAACAATTCCCTGATTCACTGGAGGAGGAGGAGGAGGAACACAATCAGAAATGCACGATTCAGTTACTATACCATTTATATATAAAAGCTAACATAAGCATTTATGCCCTACCTTTCACATCCGGCCGATACTGCATTCCATCATCCTTCTTCCCCAATAAGTTCGAATCATCAGAGTCTATTGGGAGGAAGAGAAAAAAGTGCTAACAATTAATGTACAATTATCAAAGGATACAGTTAAATAAAAGACAACATGCATTATATTCCTCTCACATGGCTAAAACAATTATAAATGTAATAAAATAAATAATAAATAAATAAATAATATCCAGGACTGCTTTTACTATAATTTCAGCAGTAGTTAGAAATACCAAAAAAAATACCCATCACAAATATGATACTTTCCCACCACAGTGTAGCAGTGAAACACATAGCAACAATTAGGTGTGATATGCCATTTTAATATGTAATCATGAGAGCCAGTTTAGCATAGTGCTTAAGGAGTGAGGCTAGAAACCAGGAGATTGTGAGTTCTAGTTCCACCCTACTCATGAATCCAGCTGGGTGACTATGGACTACTCACTCTCTCTCAGTCCTAGGAAAGCTTGCCAACAAAACTGCACAGGCTTTTTAGGAATCAACATTCAATTGAGGGCATTCCCTCCCCCCCCACTCTAAAAAAGTATTTTATCTTAGCATCACCAATTTCAAGCTAATGTTAATACCTAGCAAATGAATGTTGCTTAGAGGATATGTGAACTCCATCTCTTTTATTATTTATGGTCTTTTAAGTGCTCTGATATCCCGATATTGTTTGTTCAAACTTGTCTGATGCAGATGCAACTGTAAGACACTCTGTTCAAGTTTAATCAGGCCTACAGTATATCTGCTCCACAGTTCTCTATCGGCCCAGAAAGGGCACCCCAAATCAACTAAGATTCAACCTCTCCTGGTTGCAAAAATGTTTTTAAAAGCGTATGACAATGTCTGATAAAGTTGGCTGGATAAAACTATAAGTCAACAAGGACAGATAATCCAAAACCCTCTGAGTTCTTTGACTTGTCCCACATCTAGCAGGATTTTAATTGATCACGCAAAGTAAGAAACACATCTATGTCATTTCTGTAATCCGTAAAAGACAAAAACCTAAATATTTTTTTAATTATGCCTATAACAAACACTTAGCATATTAACAGTGTAGCATATACCATTTATAGCATGCCATTATATTAAACAATAATAATATTACTATTAGTAGCAGCCCGGACATAGCAACTGGCTGTTTCCTAAAAACATTTCCATCGTTGAAAATATACAAAGGCAGAAGCAAATTTTCATATACAGTGCAACATAATAAGTTATTAACACATTTGAAGCCCTCAGATGCTTCTCATTCAGTGAAGATGTGGAACAGCTCTATCATCAAGTAGAGGAATCAAAGTATTGCAGTCTCCTTCATGTTGCCTTCATACTTTGAGCTACCCACAATGAAAGGTAGTCTCTGGAGTTTCTTTTTTTGGAGTTCAGAAACAAGTTCTGCAAACTGAAAGTTAAAAGTGTTTGCGTATCTTTCCGGGGCAGCAATAATAAGGAGAGAATTTTGTGAAGAGGCCACTCTGAAATCAGAGGGACTCAAGGGACAATAAACCTGAGGAAGCGAAAAACAGGAAGGCAAGGAGTGGAGAAAATCCAGTAACCTGTCTGTGTTTTGGATAATGAGTTTATTTATTATTATTATTATTTATTAAATTTATATACCGCCCTTCTCCCTAAGGACTCAGGGCGGCTCACAACAATAAAAAAATTAAAAAACATACAATACAAAGATTAAAAAAGAATTAAACAATAAATAAAGAAATAAAGGACAATTTAAGCCGATAAAAACCAAATTTAAAAACCATGATCAGTCCAGGCCCGCTTGTTGGAACAACCACGTCTTCAGGTCATGGCAGAAGGATCGAAGGTCAGGGGCCGTCCGCAGCTCCAGAGGCAGTTCATTCCAGAGGGTCAGCGTGCCCACAGAGAAGGCTCTCCCCCTGGGGGTCGCCAGCCAGCATTGCCTGGCTGACAGCACCCTGAGGAGGCCGACTCTGTGGGAGCGAACCGGCCGATGGGAGGTTGATATTGGCAGCAGGTGGTCTTGCAAGTACCCCGGACCTAAGCCATGTAGGGCTTTAAAGGTAATTACCAGCACCTTGAGTCGCACCCGGAGGGCAACCGGAAGCCAATGCAGCTTCCGCAGGAATGGTATAACATGGGAGCATCGAGAAACTCCCATAAGCACCCGCGCGGCTGCATTTTGCACCAGCTGAAGCCTCCGGGTGCACTTCAAGGGCAGCCCCACGTAGAGAGCATTGCAGTAATCCAGGCGAGAAGTGACAAGGGCATGGGTGACCATGCATAGGGCATCTTGGTCCAAAAAGGGGCGCACCTGGTGCACCAAGCGAACCTGTGCAAAGGCCCCCCTTGTCACAGCAGTTAGATGATCCTCCAAATTAAGCTGTGAATCCAGGAGGACACCCAAGTTGCAGGCCCTTTCTGAGGGGGACAACACCTCCCCCCCATCAAAAGAGATGGAACATGTTGGACAATACGAGATGCCGGTATCCACAACCACTCGGTCTTGGAGGGGTTCAGCCTGAGCCTGTTCCTTCCCATCCAGACCTGCACCGCCTCCAGGCACCGGGACATCACATCAAGGGCATCACTGGGTTGGCTCGGGGTGGAGATGTACAACTGGGTATCATCCACATATTGGTGATACCTCACCCCAAAGCCACAGATGATCTCACCCAGCGGCTTCATATAGATGTTAAAAAGGAGGGAAGAGAGAACTGACCCCTGAGGTACCCCACAAGAAAGGGGCCTCGGGGTAGATCTCTGCCCCCCTGCCACTACAAACTGCAAACGGCCCAAGAGGTAGGAGGAGAACCACCGTAAAACAGTGCCTCCCACTCCCAACCCCTCAAGCCGTCGCAGCAGGATACCATGTTCAATGGTATCAAAAGCCGCTGAGGTCAAGTAGGACCAGGACAGAGGAGCAACCCCTGTCCCAGGCCCACCAGAGATCATTTACCAGTGCGACCAATGCCATTTCCGTGCTGTAACCAGGTCTGAAACCAGACTGGTACGGGTCCAGATAGTCCGCTTTGTCCAGGAATTGCGGAAGCTGACGTGCCACAACACTCTCAACAACCTTCGCTACAGAGCGAAGGTTGGAGACAGGACGATAGTTATTCAAGGAGGCCGGGTCCAGAGCAGGCTTCTTGAGAAGGGGCTTCACCACCGCCTCTTTTAAGGTGGAGGGGAAGACACCCTCCATCAATGAAGCGTTGACAACTGCCTGGAGCCAGCCCCCTGTCACCTCCCTGGCAGTCAAAACCAGCCAGGAGGGACATGGGTCCAATAGACAAGTTGTAGCACTCAGTCTACCCATAATCCTGTCCACATCATCCAAAGACGCAGGGTCAAACTCACTCCAAATGGTATAACCAAGACCTGCCCTCTCCACTCCGCCGGATTCTGCCCAGTCGGAGTCCAAACCAGTCCGGATCTGAGCGATTTTGTCCTGCAGATACTGTACCAATTCCTCAGCCCTACTCTGCAAGTGGTCATCCCTCAGTCGCTGATTAAGCAGTGAGCGGGTCACTCTAAACAGGGCGGCTGGGTGGTTATCTGCAGACGCAATGAGAGCGGAAAAGTAAGCACGATTTGCCGCTTCCATCGCCACTAGGTAAGACTTAAGATACGTTCTTAGCCGTGTTCGATCAGATTCGGATCTGCTGGACCTCCAACAGCTCTCTAGGTGTCTTTTCTGGCACTTCATCTCTCGGAGTCCCTCGGTAAACCAGGGGGCCACCCAGAATCTGCACTGGGTCAGAGGCCGCAAAGGCACAACTCGATCCAAGGCCCTAGCGGCAGCCCTATCCCAGGCTACCACTAGGGCCTCGGCAGAGTCGTGGGCAAGGGAAGCAGGAAATGTCCCAAGCTCCGTCTGGAACCTCTCAGAGTCCATCAGGCACCTGGGGCGGAACCACCTGGTCAATTCCGCCTCCCAGAGGCGGGGGGGGGTGGCGTACTGAAAGTCTAGCTGGAGAAGAAAATGATTGGACCATGACAGGGGTTGGATAGTTAAATCCCCCCTACCCAGATCATTAATCCACTGCCCAGAGATAAAAACCAGGTTGAGTGTGTGCCCTCCATTATGGGTCGGGTCTTGAATTATTTGAGTCAGGTCCATGGCCATCATGGAGGCCATGAACTCCTGGGCCAACTCAGATGCCTCACCTGCAGAGGGCAGATTGAAATCCCCCAGAACTATAAGCCTGGGGAACTCAATTGCCAACCCGGGTAAGACATTGAGGAGCTTGGGCATGGCCGATGATACGCAGCTGGGAGACAGGTACATAATCAATAGGCCCAACTGAACTCTAAGACCCAACTTCAAAAGGAGAGACTCACACCCACCTATCTGAGGGACAGTGGCCACTCACAGTCAAAGACTCTTCCTAATAATAACCACCACACCACCCCTGCCCTGGACCCATGGCTGGTGAAGCACCCGGAAGCCCAGGGGGCATAGTTCCAAGAGGGGGATACACCCCTCTTGGCCCAACCAGGTCTCTGTGATGCAGGCCAGGTCCGCGTTCTCCTCAATAAGATCATGTATGAGGGGAGCCTTGTTCACCACGGACCTGGCGTTGAAATAAACCAACCTGAGCCCAGGGTCCTGCAATCCAATGCCCCCGGGGAGGCGAGAAGAGCAACGAGGGTGGGAACAGGCAACCGCTTGAAGACAGCGGTGGCCCGTTCCCCAATAGTGATAGAGCCCTCTGCTCCCACACTCTCTGCCCCTCCCAATCACCATCAGGATAGGTAGACCCTCTGCACTCGGAGCTGAGTCTGCCCCCAAGCCCCTACTCCCCCCCGCGACCATCTGATGGTCTGGACTACTGTCCAGGTCGAATTCCCCCAAGTTCGTTCTGGATCCCTAGAGCCTCCCCACTCCCGGGTCCCCTTAAAATTTTATATAAAAATCTTAATAAAAATCCTCTCAGCCTCTTCTTTGAAACATGCCATCTCTCAGGGTCCCACAACCCGTCATCAAGAAAGTTCTTATGTAGGACAGATGGGCATTCCTGAGAGAGGGGGGAATCTCGCAGCAAGTAAAGATCTCCCAAGGTGTACACTGGCATACAAAGGAAAGCAGTGGTATCCGACAATGGAGGGTGCTAGCAGACGAAGTCAATGGAAAATTCAGTCGACATGTGGCAGGTCCCAAAGCCACAATCGTGGTAAAAGTGGAGTAGTCTACAGCAGCAACAGGAAAAGCCATAACAGGTGGTGATGACAGGTCCAAAAAAAGGAGGAAGGGCGGCCTGATGACAATGGCGACGGACCCAAAACAGCAAGATTCAAAGACAGCCATAAGGGTGGTTGCAACCTCCGCAACAGCAGGGAAAGCAGCAACAGCAGACCCCACAGCTGCAGCCACAGCGCCAGCAGGACCAGGTCCACTGCACTCACAGAGCCGAACTCGCCGAGTGGCAGAGGGGGAGGGGGGAAACAACATCGAAGCTCCCTTCCCCCTGCCACAACCCTGGTCTCGATAAAACAAGCAGGCATGGGCAGAGCCCAGAAATTCCGACAAAGATCACTTGTCACAGCTCCGCTCGGCTTGGATGAGCAGGGAAACAATCGAGTCGGCCCCGCCCAGCTGCCAGCATCCTCTCACCAGTGAGTTAGAAAGTTGGCTTCTCCAGCTTCTCCTCCCCCGTCCTCAGCCATTCCAAGACGTATCCCGACAGGGGAGGGAGCTAACGCTCCACCAGCAGTTCCACCAACCGAACGGGGGCCAAAACGATGACAAAAAGCCCCATGGCACCCAGTAGAGCCGAAAAACCGCTCGACATTAAAAGCCCAGAAGCCAGTGAGGAACCATCTTGGACATGCGCACAACACAATTTCTTGTTAAAGTACCTTTAATAAAGTAACTTTCTATCAATGAGAAGTTTCTTTCTTTAACCTGGCCACAATCATATAAATTCTAAATTAAAATCCAGAAGCATTTCCTAGGAAATCGGTGGAGGGGTGCTCAAAACTGAAACAAACATATTGTGTGTCAGAAATGCTATTCCAACTGCCCCAGATTGGCCTTGGTTCGGCAGAAGAGAAACTTAAGAGCATTTTGGTTGATCCAGACCAAGACAAAATAGGGAGACATCTTATTTAGTAGGGTAAGAGTGATGGGATTTGAGCATCTTCTCCCTGCTTTTCCACAAGGCCTGGATGCCACTTTGCCCACCAATCTTCCCAGCACCTTCTGTAACATCAAGCAGCCATTTGAAGTACAGTTATTATTCAACCAGACAGTTCACCACCTTGATCATCCAAGCTCCTTTCATTCCTAACACTAGCTCAGCCACCGCTGTGGACTGCCAATTTCCTTGGCTTCAAGAGAAGCATATCCAGCTGGCCCATTTCAAAATTTTTCCCAATGATGTCTTTGATATTAGGAAACACCCAGCCAGGTTGGGGGGGAGAGAGGGAGGGGGCTTTAGCACGGAATTAGCTTCAAATCATTGCACAGATTGCAAAGATTGCAAAGATAACTGCAAAGATTCAAAACTAACACCCCCCCACACACACACTTTTAGCTCCATAGAGCTTTATCTATCTGTTCCCAGGCCAAGGCTGTATGTTTGAGTAGATTCCTGTATAATAGGCAGAATATAATAAGGTAATTGGTTTGCACTCTACACCTGTGGATCTGGTTGCTTGCACCAAACATTTTTCCCACTTTTCTTTAGCTATCGACAATACTATGGACTTCCAGCCTGGCCTATGAGGAGATAGAGAAAGGGAAGATCAAAGACACATGGGCCAAGAACAGTACAAATGGTGGCTAACACATTGGCCCATATGATCTTCCCAGTGGCTTCTCTTCTGTTCTTATCTGGAGACAGACAACCAGAAATTAGGTGTTCTGTGAACAGAACATTTTGCCCATCCCTAGAAACCAGCAAATGTTGAAATTTGCTTTGGTTATAATCAATCCAAAATATGCATCTCAACCTTAAACTGTGACTATTCCAACTGCCATAAAATAAAAATATACAGTATATTAATATGTGTGAATATGTGTGAGAATGGATGAAGAACAAACATAAGAAATACTGTGGTTTATTTGAAAGATCATCAGTTTTATAAGTGCATGTTTCTTGCCAATATTTCAAGATATTTTTTCTATAGTTTGTGTACATACAGTTACACACATTAAATGTAACCTGAAATATGAGTAGGACCTTCTGAAACAGGGTATACTGTACATATCCTGATGTCAATCATTGTCTTTTATTTGAATATAACCAACATAATGAATACAGCATCCAAGATTATCTGTAATATCTGAGATTTTTTGTCAGCAATGCTGTTTTCTGCTTCCCCAAAAGATTAAACTTTTGGCTGCATCTGATAGTTGGAGGAATGCATCAGATAACCTCCATTCATTACCACACATGAAAGCCATTTTAATAGTACTTGATTGTAAAAAAAAAACATACAGCCTGTTCATGTTGGCATCAAAGGGTGCCCAGCAGCATTTGATCCTTGAATATTCCTGCAAGCAATGAATCATTAAGAACTTGTATGGCTGAGGGAGGAGAAAAGGGAGGAATAGCCTTGCCATTTATGAAATTATTGAAAAACAAGTGTGCTGATGCTTATATTGAAGAATTCTTTAAAATAAATAAATACATCAGACCTCAGATAGTGGCAATAGTGCTTCCGATTACAACAGTAATTATAATCCTTAATAAAATTATGTAAATAAAATATGTAAATTTTCTTTGTAGAACACATAATCTTATTTTTTATTAGTAAGTTTATTTAGCTTCATGGATCACAAGTCCTTCAAGTATAACTTCTTGCATTTCGTTTAAGATCTAAAAGAAAAGGAGAAAACGCAACCAAGATTTTTTTTAAAGATATATGAGGGTGAAGGTTCAGTCTCTGAGCTTATGGGTTGGTTTCTGAATGTTTCATTACCAGGCTAGGTAACATCTTCAGCAAAGTTTAGAGGATGTCGGTGTCAGTGTTCTTCTAAGGGTTTCAGGTGTGGGTTTGTCAACTGAGGGTCTTTTGTTGGGTTAGGTGTGAGTCATCAGTGAAAGGCTGTGATGGGTCTTGTGATGGGGAGATTACATCAGGTCAGGGTCACTGGGAGGTGAACAGCTGGTGGGAGAAGAGGGGGGCTTGAGTGGGCTGGTTGAGGGTTGGTACTGTCTCTGGTTGGCTGTGTGGCTGATTTGGATTCTGAGGGCTTCGTAGACTGGTTGTAGGTCAAAGTGTCTGTTGATGGAATGGCTTGTGGAGTGCCAAGCTTCAATGAACTCATGAGCATGACGGGTGATAACACACACACACTTGGGTACGTGTTTTTTAAATGAAAATAAAACCTTTCTGACATTTTAAATCTCAATGAAATCCAACATTTTGTTCCGTGATTTTACGAGAGCAGAACCACAAAGAAACAGCATTACCTCTAGTCAATCACCTAATGAAATAATCACTATTGAAAAATGAAGTTAAAGGTACCTGAGCAATGTCCAAGGTGTCTGATGTCGATCTGTTCCTGCCTCAGGCAAGATGCCTCTCGAACAAAGCATGGGTTATTATAGGAACTTCCATCGGATGCACAAACAGGGTTGAAACTGTAGCCACTACAGTCTATGTTGCATACACACCTATTTACATAAACACGAATTAAATCATAAGTATTTCACTCAAGATAAATGTTTTATTTGCAAAGGCATATGTGAAATGAAATCACATTGCTTAACACAAATATATATTGTGAGAAGACAATCTAAGATGTATCCATGAAGTCACTCAAATACTGTGGCGCAGAAGAGACAGATGCATTTTCTCTCTGATGGTCAAGCCTTTCTCCAGCTAGAGAGTATCAGTTGTATCCCTCAAAGTGATAACCCATCAATATATTTCCCCCAGCCCTTCCCTACTGCTCTTCTGCATACCTTTGGTTTCATGTTATGCAACCTTAACTTCTAACAGCAAACAATTTGGCCTTTAAACGCTCATAAATAAAGCATGATATTATTCTTGTGAATGTTTACCACATTTAAGGTACAGCCTGAGGACAAACAATATAGTTCAGCTGCTGAAGCGAAGGTATTCTGCTTCAAAGCGGTATATGGATTAAAGACCACAAGGAAATCATTTATAACTCAGCTTCATGAAAGAAATGTGGTATATAAACACAGTTGAATCCACATTGTTAATAATATTTTGATTGCATTGAAATCGGTGTGAAAGTTTAGTGAAAACCAGTTTAAGTTCCACTGATTTATTAACATAATCACTTCAGTCTACTCCTGTATTCATTTTTGTAATGTGTGTGTAATTTGAAGATATGCCTTAGACTCTAAATCTTTGGCCATCTCTACTTCCACAGCAAAATATTTCTCTAAATGTTGTACAGTATGTCGGATATTACCTTTGCTGCAAAACACTGAAAAAGATAAAATAGAATTCAATTATGTTTCTTCCTATAAATCCAGACAAAGCCGGTATTGTGTTATTTGTATTTTAAAGTCATACTGCTGGAAAAAAGGAATTGCCAGTAACAATGACATATTAATAATTCCTTTAATTAATGTAACTAACTTCATTAAATTCCTCTTAATCAATCAATCAATTAATACTTTAAAATTGATTTTAATTAATTTATTTCAAAATCTTTCCCACACAGGGTTGATTATGAAGCCTTGAAAGATTATGCAACCTGGATGATTTGTTCTTCCATTTATTTAAACTGATAGTGGTATTTTCACCAGCAATGTTTCATTTTACTTGCTACCAGAGAACTTTTATGTGCAGCATCTATTCCAGGGGAAAAAGGAAAAGAGCCACTCAGAACCTGTTTGGTTCGAATTGACGAGGACTCAGAGTGGTTAACACTGAACGAGTTTATTGAATACACAAAGTCAACTGTCAAATGTCAAATGTTGCAACCCTTTTATCGAGAAAGCGTTTGAACTGTAACCAATACAAACAGTCTGTTTTCCCGCTCCTAGGTTGTGGCGTCCAATGATTGCACCTTATTTTCCCGCTTTAAACCTTGCAAGTTGCACAGCGATTGCAATATCTTTCATGGCTTATTGCTAACTATTTACATACACAACACCCCTTACCCCCCAGTTGGTGTCATTTCTTTACAAAGTCCATTAGGTATTTTGGTGGCCTATGTATTCTAGAAGGGTATCTGTTACTTTGGCTGCTAGGGACCCTTCTTCCTGGTTGACTGCTTGGCTGCTGGTTACTATGCTGGTTACTACTAGACCTGGGCTCAGGGTTACTGGCTTCAGATGTACTGCCTTGTGTATTAGGTTGTGTTTGGGATTCAGTTGTCGCTGGCCTACTTCGCAGGGGTATTTCCCAATCAATTGGACTGAATTGTTGTTGATGGGCATCAGGAAATATGTCATCTTGCCCACCCGCTACACCACTTTCTGGCCTAATGTTATCTGTACTGTTTGCCCTAACTGAGCTTTGGTCCCCCTCAGCTGGCACACACCCACTAGATCTTTTCCTCAGCTGGTCTATGTGTCTTTTACAGACCCTATTCCCTTCCCCCTCAATGATGTATGATAGGGGACCTAAGACTTCAGTTACCACCCCAGGAATCCATTTATCCCCTTGGGCGTAGTTCCTGGCCCAAATCAAGTCCCCCACTTCGAATGTTCTGTTAGGAATGTCTAGTTCAATGTTTGGTTGGAGTCGGTCGGGGTGTAGTCTGTCCAACTTGGTCAAGATTTTTCTTCCCCACCTCATTTCAGCTGGACTTTTCCCTGTAGCCGAACAAGGGGTTGTGTGTTGAGCCAACAAGAACTCAGCTAGTCTCTGATGCCAGTCACCTCGAATGATTCTTTTAAGCGCGTCCTTCGTGGTCCTCACGTTCCTTTCAGCCAATCCGTTGGTGGAGGGGTGGAAGGGTGCAGAAGTCTTATGCTTAATCGAGTTGGCCTTGAGGAAATCCTGAAATTCAATAGATGTGAATTGTGGCCCGTTATCAGACACTATTAAATCCGGCAACCCATGAGTGGCAAAGAGGCCCCTTAATGCCTGTATTGTTCTGCCTGCCGTTACTGAACTGACCGGTACTACTTCTAGCCATCTAGAGTAGCTGTCGACCACTACAAGGAACGTTAACCCCTGGAAAGGTCCAGCGAAGTCAATATGAATCCTGGACCAAGGATTCCTAGCTAGCTCCCATTTATGTGTGCGGATGTGTTGTTGTTCAGGCCTGGAACGTTGGCACAGATGGCAATTGGCAACGCATTCCTCAATGTCTTGGTCCAATCCTGGCCACCACAAGTGACTCCTAGCCAGGGCCTTCATCCTTACTATTCCAGGGTGTCCCTCATGCAATTCAAATAGAATAGCTGATTTGTGGATTCTTGGGATTACTACACGAGTTCCCCAAAGTAAGCAACCCATATGAACTGATAGTTCATCCTTCCTTCGGAAAAATGGACTGTATTTTACGTCTGGGTTGGCGTTGGGCCAACCGCTCATGACCCAGGCCATTACTCTCCTTAAGATGGGGTCCTTATTGGTTGCCTCAGCTATGTCTTTAGCAGTTAGGGGCAGATCAGGAATATCTTGTAGGGACATTACTTGTCCCACTGGGGCAGGGTCCTCCTCTGTTGTGCTAAGGGGCAATCTGCTAAGAGCGTCTGCATGACCCATGTCCTTACCTGGTCGGTATTGGAGGGAAAATGAATATGCTGAGAGGAAAATGGACCATCTCAGCATCCTGGGAGACATAATTTGGGGAGTCTGTTTATCTGTGGTAAACAGTCCCAGCAGGGGTTTGTGGTCTGTCAGTATTGTAAAGTTCCTGCCATACAGGTAGTCGTGGAACTTTTTAACTCCTGCCACTATGGCTAAAGCTTCCCGGTCAATTTGAGCATAGTTCCGCTCTGCCTTGGTTAGTGTGCGGGAGTAGTAAGCGATGGGTCTTTGCATTCCCTGGGTGTCTAAATGGCTGATTACTGCCCCAACGCCATAAGGCGAAGCATCGCACGCCAGGTAGATTGGTCTGTTTTCTATGAAGTGGGTTACAGTTGAGCTACTGGAAAGGATGTCTTTTAAGGTCTGGAAACTCGCTTTGTGCTTGTCTTGCCAATGCCAAGGGGTCTTCTTATCTAAAAGCCTGTGCAGTGGTTCTGCAATGGCAGCCTTATGAGGCACAAAAGTGTGATAAAAATTTACCAAGCCAAGGAAGGCCTGTAGCTCAGCCTTGTTCCTTGGTTCAGGAGCCCCTTTTATTGCTTTAATTTTTTCAGGGGTAGGGTGGACTCCGCTTTTGTCAATCCTGAACCCCAAAAAATCAGTGGATTTAACCCCTATGCTACATTTTTCCTTTTTTAATTTTAATCCAGCCTCTCTAAATCTACCCAGTACCTGTTCCAGCCGCTCTACTAACATTCCTTCATCTTTTCCAGCTATTAGGACATCATCAAAGTAAGGGCATACTCCAGGTATGCCCTTTAAGGTCCTCTCCATCACTTCTTGGAAGATGCCTGGAGCAGCTGCAATTCCAAATTGCAGTCTGTGGACTCGGAACGCCCCCTTGTGGGTAACAATTGTCTGTGCCTCTGCAGCCTCTTTGGAAACAGTCAACTGTAAGTACGCATGCGCCAAGTCGAGCTTGGCGAAGATGGCGGCGTCCTGGATCGTGGCGAGGACCTGCTTCACCGTCGGGACCGGGTAAGCATGCTTTTTCATTCCAATGTTGAGGGTCGCTTTATAGTCGGCGCAGATCCTCACATCCCCATTGGGTTTGAGGGGTGTGACGATCGGCGTCTCCCATAAACCGCCCTCAACGGGTTCTAAAACTCCGAGGCCTACAAGCCGGTCGAGCTCGGCCTCGATTTTTTCCTTTAAGGCAAAAGGTACCCTCCGGGCCTTTAGCCTGATTGGATTTACTGAGGGGTCTAGGTTAAAATTAATGGGGGGCCCTTTGTACTTGCCTAGAGATCCATCGAATACGTCTGCAAATTCTTTGCAGACGGATTCGAGGGTCTTATTTCTAATCACGGAATTTATTCCCCCTATCCAAATTCCCAGGGCAGGAAACCAATTAAGCCCTATTAAGCTAGTCCTATTCCCCTCCGTAACTACCACATCTAAGACCCCCTTAAATCCCTTAAAGTTAACTCTAAGGCTGGTCTTTCCTTTTACAATTATTGGACTTTTTTGGAAGTCCATTAATTGAATATTTGTTGGGCTAAGTGGAATTCTTTTTCCGCTTAGTTGTTCTATTTTTTCCAGGGTTTCAGTGGAAATTATCGACACTGAAGCCCCAGAGTCGATTTCCATTCTGCAAGGAACCCCTTGCAGAAGGACTGTGATTTTTAATTTTCCGTCCGGAAAATTGTGCCCTCTTCCCTGCCGTTTCCGATTGACTCGGGCCACCTCCCCTGGGTTTGAAAATTTCGCCCGGGATCTAGGGGTCTCCTTGCCACTAGCATTGGGGGTTACCTTACCCTCTGGCCACACATCGACTTCATTCAGATGGGAGTCCCGGACGCGGTTTCTGCAGATGGCCTGGATGTGGCCGGTCTTGCCACAAGCCCTGCACTTGGCGGTGCGGAATCGGCAGGAAGCGCGGGGATGGTTGCCGCCACAGCTGCCACATCGGTTCTGGGTGTCGTTGTCGCGCGGTCTGGTTGCGGTGTCCCGCCACGGTCGTTGTGCCCCGGTCGGTGGTCTCTGCGGTGTTGCGGGTTGTTGCCGGCGGCCGGGTTCGGGCCCTTCGCTTCTAAGTTGTCTGGGTGCCATCTTCCCGAATCGCCTGGAGACTTCGGCGATCTCTTCCTCCCACTGCTGGTCCACCTCCCCGCAGTCCACATAGCCCTCTTGGTTAATTTCTGGTGCTGTCGCCATGCTACTGCGGGGGGGGTCGCGATACCCGGTTGACTCATACGTTAGGAGTTCGTCGAGCACTTCCTGTAAATCGCCAGTAGGTTTGGCAATTATTCTGTTTTGTAATTGTTCATCGCGTAAACCCAGCACGACTCTGTCCCGAATCCTAATTTCTAAATTATCGTATTTGCAACGAACTGCGGCTTCCCTGACGGCAGCGACGAATTTCTGTATGGACTCCCCCGGTCTCTGATTTCTCTTCTCGAAGATGCGCCGCCAAAAAAGTTCGGACCTTCGGGGAGTAAAGTGCACCTTTAGTTTTGCAAGGAGGTCGGCATAGGGCACGCTGGAGACTGGTTGTGGCTGGCACAGCCCGACAGCGACTCTGTAGACCGGTGTGCCGCAAATTGTTAAAAGTGCCGCCGCTTTTTTCCGGTCGTCGGTGATTCCGTTCACTAACAGGAATCCTTCGACCTGACCGATATATTCTTCCCAATCTTCGGGGAAGTTAGGGTCAAATTCCTTCAATGACCCGATTTGCGCCATTCGGAGAATTTTTTTCCTATTCTGCCGCGGCCGCTCGGTTGACTGTGACTCGCTCAGACTTTGCCGCCTTCACGACAATTCTTCCTAATCTCTGGTCTTCTGTCAATCCCACCTTCGTCGCCAGTTGTTTGGTTCGAATTGACGAGGACTCAGAGTGGTTAACACTGAACGAGTTTATTGAATACACAAAGTCAACTGTCAAATGTCAAATGTTGCAACCCTTTTATCGAGAAAGCGTTTGAACTGTAACCAATACAAACAGTCTGTTTTCCCGCTCCTAGGTTGTGGCGTCCAATGATTGCACCTTATTTTCCCGCTTTAAACCTTGCAAGTTGCACAGCGATTGCAATATCTTTCATGGCTTATTGCTAACTATTTACATACACAACAGAACCGGTTCCATCACACAAACAAAAAAGTGGGAGCAGCAAAAAGTGCGTGCGCGTGCGTCCACTCACGCGCATGCGCAAAATGGGAGGCACCTGCGCGGCGATGGGTCTCCCCTTTGGAGAGGTGCACGCTGTCCCTTTCGGAGACCTGCCGCGTTTGTCACACATGGACGAACGCGGCAGCTGTGCAAACGGGACAGCAGTGGCTTGGGAGAGGTGCGCGGACACCTCTCCCAAGCCCCCGCCGTCTCTTTCGGAGACCTGCGCGCGCACCTCTCCCAAACCGCCACCGTCCCGTTTGGACGAACGCGGCAGCTGTGCAAACGGGACGGCGGCGGTTTGGGAGAGGTGCGCGTGCACCTCTGCCCTTCAGAAAGGTGCGCGCGCACCTCTCGGAACGGGCGGTGCCACTCTCCATTTGGAGAGGTGCGCGCGCACCACTGCCCGTTCGAAGAGGTGCGCGCGTACTGGGCGACTGGGAGCCGCAGGAGACGGCTCAAAGAGCCGCATGCGGCTCCGGAGCTGCGGGTTGCCGACCCGTGATCTATTCTATAGAGAGGTCTGTAGTCTTGTACAACTCATTTTGGGATTAGATACACACACACACACACACACACAGAGAGAGAGAGAGAGAGAGAGAGAGAGAGAGAGAGAGAGAGAGAGAGAGAGAGAGAGTTGCAAATATGCATGACATGCACAACTCAAGGGGAAGATGTAGCATTAGAATGTGCAATCCCTATTTTAATATAACTTGACAACATTTTAGGACAGCCACAGTAAAGAGTTTGGATAATTGCTTTGGGACTTGTACAGCTAGTAGGCTGCCAGTTGGATATCTCCAGTCGAGTGATCAGTTTAGAATGCATTTGTCTGGGTGAATGCTGCTCTAATATACCTTCAAAGTCATTTCTGCTCTCAGTGAATTTATAGCTTAACTAGTGCAGAAAAAAGCCATAAGAGAAAAGAAATAATGGGTTGGGATGTTTGCACCACAACATCATTAGAGAGAAAGACGTAAAGCATAAACTTTAAAATGAGTACAAAGCATAAATTCAGCTAGTTCTTATTCAATATATGGTTATTGCTATTGTCAACTGATAATTTGCTTACGTAAATAAGTATCCTAGTTGAAATGACAGAGGTTTCAAATCAAGTTAAAAACAGCTCCTTTTCAGTGCAGCCATTCAATTCTCTTCGTCTTTGCTTTACTGCAAGTTGTATTTATGTCATTCAACAATTACTCAACTTATTAATTTCTAATAATGCAATTGTTTTGGGTCAAAATGAGTCTTTAGGCATACATATGAATTTGAAATCAAAATAGGTGTGCTTGTAAATATGCTTCATCTAACAGTTGTAATACTTGTATTACGCTTTACAGATCTTAAAACTTTAAATCTCTCTGTCCATACTTTTGATTCCTACTTTTGCTTCCATTTTTCATACATTATGAAAATTAAAGATGTGCCAGAAAATGAAATAATTTTGACACCTTTTTTACAGTTTAGCATCTTTTTTTAGTCTCAGATGTAGAATACTGGATCAGTTTGTCAGATTTAAATAGAATGCGCATACAACACCATCAAAATTATTGAAATGCTACACTATTTTAGTTTTCCCCATGAGGGAATACGTTGTAAATTACCAGATTTTATAATGATTTTTTAAGGAAATATGCACACCCAATGTTTTCAGCAATTTCAGTCACTTTCTCTCATTTGCTATTGGTAGGCATGAGGGACTTGTTGGGATATATCCACATCCATCAAACTGTTTAATGATACAGAACAGAGAAGGGATGACCTGGTATCCTATTTTCATCTTTATTCTGCTGTTGAAAGAGTTAAAACTAGATCATCCAAAGGTTTTGAGAATGTCCACGCTAATTAACTGTTTCCATGTGGCTCTTGAAAGTTCTATGCCTTTTGACTTATTGATTGATCCCTTATACATTAAAGAAAAACTGAACTGAGGGTTGCTGACCTGTAAGCTGTATTGAATAGTGTATGTTGCTGCTCTGATTGAGGCACAGGGACTGACTGGGAGGGTGCTGGGTGCAAATTACTCTGGAAATTACCTACAATAATGCAGATGAAGTTAAAGAGCATTCCACCCAGGACTTAGTGAGCATGGGAGTGGGGCAATACATTTGACTAGGGCAGTTATTCCCCACAACAACTAAAATCTTTGTCCAGCAGCAGTGTAAAGTTCTACAGTTACCTATTTTAAAAACAAATCAGCTTGTGATGAAATATTGGTTTCTTTTTCTCAGTAAGCAACCAAAGCTGCCTTGAAAGAGGTGATGTTCCATCCCAAGGGTTGCCATGGATACATCCAGTCACCAGCTTCCAGCTGTGCCATTCAACCCTGTCAGTGTCATTGAAGGGTAATTGGAAACAACAGGTCCCTGAGCAGAGTGGCATAATTTGCTCAAATGCCCACCCGGAGAGGGGCAAGCAAAGAAGGATGCAGTAATGCTCATTACTTGGACCTTCGTAGAACAGAACAAATATTTCCCTTGAACAATATGTGGATTTCTTTGTGATATGTGCAACCTGCTTTTACATCCCAGGAGTTCAAGGCAATATCCAACTCAACAACCTTCTGAGATAGATTTTGCAGAGAGAAGCTGGCTAAAAGATGCCTGGAATTCTGCAGCCAGGTTCAAATGTAACATCAAACTACAGTGAGCCTTATTTGTTTTTGGTTCAGCATGAGGTGCCAACAAGGTTATTAAACTAGTTAGGCACCATTACTGACTATTCAGCAAATATACGTTACCGGCAATATGTAAAAAGCTGGCATTCATTAGAATGCCTAGGAAATATGTGGTGTTTTTAGACAAAGTATGAAATATCTGTGTTATTTTAATATGCTATATACTTTCTCTAGGCATTATATATACTGCTCAAAAAAATAAAGGGAACACAAGATAAGATATCCTACTATTAAATACAGTACACTGTGTTGTTTAAGTGTTCCCTTTATTTTTTTTGAGCAGTATATAATATATTGGTGGTGGTTTGTTATCCAAGCTTGCTGTTTGGCTTCTGAACAGTTCATCACCAGGGTAGGTAATATCTTCAGTTGAACTTTGGGTGAAGAAGCTCGGAGAACAAACCATCAACAACATCTGCCACCCGAGCTATAAATATTTCCCATATTTTCCATCATCTCTAATTGTATATAATATCTAGGCATTATGCAGAATGACAAGAACTATTACGCAAAGTAGATAACCTTAACCCTTTATTTAAAGCAATTGACAATGAAAGAAGAAATGCAAAATTGAGTCAGAGAGAGAGAGAGAGAGAGAGAGAGAGAGAGACAGACAGACAGACAGACTAGTACTGACCTATTGATGCAACAAGGAAGGCTAGAATGGCATTTTAGTGTGATGTCCCATTTTTGGCATTTTATAGATTTCCTAGGCATTTTATAAAAAACCTAATTTCATACATTGACAGTAATATGTACATTCCCAGCCTATACATTATACCTAGTCTCTATAGAAAGATCAATTCATAAAGGTGCAAAGCAAAAACAGCTATAAAAAGTAAGAAGATAAATGAAGACTTGGCCAAGCCATTCATGAGACTGATTCTTATTTGCTTCCCAAACAGGGTCTAGGTCAACTTGCCATGGCCAATTCACCACGGCCAACTTGCCACAGCCAACTTGCCGCGGCCAACTCACTACAGCCAACTCACCACAGGACAACTTGCGTGGGACAAATGTTACATAATATCAAAGAAATAATGGAATAGAATCACTAAATAAAGGATACAAAAGGAGGGACCAAAGTGAAACGTGAATGGCAAAAATTAAAACAATTTTTTAAATTATTTTAAATAATTAAATAACATTGTTGAATTGTCCCAAGGCAAGTTATCCCATGGTGAGTTGTCCATGGCGAATTGGCAGAGGTGAGTTGACTGCAGCAAGTTGGCCATGGTGAGTTCTCCCATTCCATCCCAAACATAACTGAAACAAACACGGTAGCAGTTTTATATTTATCCCACAGACAGATCCACATATTACACAGGTCTTTTGAAACTATCCTTAGTATAACACATGACACTGCTAGGAGTCATGAGGTGCTGTCATCTGGGAACACCCAGGACAAAGTAGCCTATGATATCTGCTTCTATGTCAACAAGAATACATTCTGTATACACTGTCTTGAAATAACCAAATCCTAGAATTGCAAATCTGATCAGATGTTCTATTTTTTAGTTCTGGAATGTTTTGGGGTTGACAAATCAATGTTCCATTTAAAAATGTGCAAAGTATGTACAAAGCACATTGCAAATTAATATTGCATGTTCACTTGTTCATGTACTAGGAAAAGATGGTGCCATTTCTTAAAGTTTCTTAAAGAATTATTTTTAAAAAGCCACATTTGAAAAGATGAATCAAATTATTGTTGACACAGCTGGCTTTTGAAATATAGATGCCAAAAGGAAAGCAAATTTCAGTAGGCCTTATGTTATAGTAATGTTTCAGCAACTCTCTATCCAAAAGTATTTAGTTCAGCAATAAAAATTCAGGTAGTTAACATTATTACAGGATCAGGAAGACAAATACATTTAAAGAATCCTCCTTGCACTTGGAAAATAACAAACCAAATATAACTGACAAATTTTATGTGCACATGGAAACAGCATGTGTAAATAGGGTAACAGAAAAGTATGTGTCAAGAAACTTGTTCCTTAATCTGCATGGACAATGGCAGCATCTCTGCTCAGATTTTGTTCACATTTAAAAGCCCTGCCCTTAATACCACAGTCACTTCTGATTCTAGTGGCAAGGCTTGTCCCCCAAATCACCTTTCTCTTGAGGGAAAACAAGGAGACACTGCAGCTTTCAGACATTTGAAGGAAATATGATTGTAAAGTGAGGAGCCAAGGATCTAGCCAGTTCATTTAATGACCATTTAAAGTTACAACAGCACTGAAAAAAGTGACTTAAGACTGTTTTTCACACTGGCAACCATTGCAGCATCCCCTTAATTATGAGATCAAGATTCAAATGCTTAGCAACTGACTCATATTTATAACGGTCACCGTGTCCCGGGGTTATGTGATCACCTTTTGTGATCTTCTGACAAGCAAAGACAATGGGGAAGCTAGATTCACTTAACAACCCTGTTACTAACAACTACAATGATTAACAACTATGGCACAAAAGGTCATCAAATGGGGCAAACCCCACTTCTCGCTTAGCAACATAAATTTTGGACTCAATTGTGCTTAAAAATTGAGGATTACCTGTACTGTTTCTAGTTACAATAGGTTCAGCTATCTTGTTATAATATGGAAATAAAAAGAGCTATCTATGAAGATTTTAGCTGTCATTCCACAGCTTACGAATCCTAGATAGAGGGTAGATGGTCCATCCAAAGAAGTAAGAAAGAGAAGAAATAGAAAACTCTGGATAAAAATGGTGGGGAAGGAGGGAGATCTGATTGTTGAAGTTTCATATTTATATACCGCCCCGAGTCCTTCGGGAGAGGAGCGGTATATAAATCCAAATAATAAATAAATAAATATTTAGTCTGTTGTCTCAGTTCTTAGAAATTGAAATTAAATACTTCGTAAAGGTAAGGAATCTTTACCCAAAAGATATACTGATACTAGGTTCCAGACCCAAGTGTGAATTCTAAGAGAAGGGCTAACAATCAGGGTGAAGAAAGTTTATGGAGCACTTTCACTACCATCCACCAATAGCTTCCCTACTGCAAACTTTGTCTGAGTCCAAAAACTAAGTGGAAAACTGAATTAGAGCCAGGAAAGCTCTATTTCTTTACCTGAAGCAACCAGCCAAAACCATAGATACCAGACCAATAAAGCGTATTCATTGTAGGCAATATTTGTCTCAAGTTCATTCCTTACATGTACTTTGACAATAAAGGTTTATTTATTATTATACATGGGAAATGTCACGGGGCAGGTAGTCAATGAATCCCAAGACATAATCTGTCCCACTTTGTGTGCTCAACTTGTTGTCGAGAGCGCTGTAACTGTAGTTGTGCGGAAAGGGTGTTGCTGTGTGGGTATGACAGGGAGCTAAAATTATCAGTGTCTTTTTCTTTCTGATGAAGTAACCAGTGCAAGAACTAATTATCTGTGCCCCTTCTAAAGCTAGTTCTCTCTCCCTCTGATCAGATTCTCAGCATCACTCAACGTAGTGATTTATGCCAAGAAGAAGATTTGCTGTTAAGAGATGCGCATTAAGATATTGTAACTCGAGAGGGTTTATGCAATCTATAAGGCTTTGGCGTATTTGGAAATGTTTTATATAACCTAATTCGTTTCTCCCAGAAGCTACATTATCTATTGTTTATTTATACCAGAAATGGAAACCAAGGAAGAAATGATATTTTAGTGATATTTTCTCCTTGTGATTCGCTCACATATTTATACGCAGTAATGTCACACACTGTACTCATCTGAATCTATCCAAATGTTAATTTTCCAACTGTGCTGTGCAGCTCATGACAACCACCTGCTCAAAAGTCACCTCTTTCCCTTAATAAGCTCAATAGAAGTTAAAGGAAAGGGGGGGAAATGATAATAAGTGTGATTGTTTGTATCTCTGTGCTGAATGTAATGAGTTCTGGTATAGCTGACAGTCTAATTGCAGCCTACTGCTAGGAATGAAAAATGCAAGTTTGCACCAGTTAGTATGAATAATACTTCCCAGAATGCTGCTTGAGATGACTCCCTCATAATGGCTGAATGCTTCAATAGATTTTAGAAAAGCGATGTTCTGCAATGATAGGCAGGCAGTTGGAATAAAATTCTTCATCCTTTAACTCTCAGAGCATTTATATGCTTTTCATCAAGTTGGGTTGTTGTTGTTTTTTTTTAAAAAAAATACATCACTGGGCACAGCAAGCTGTTATCTTTAAATTTCACTTCTTCCACATCTATACACCCATGGATATGCAGATCTGTATGTCTGTATATGTGTGTGTCTGTGTGTGTGAGTGTGTGTGTGTGTGTGTGCATGTATATATGTGTATATATGCTGGCCACTCCATAAATTATTCTGTTCACCGAGATATCCAAGAGACTGCGGTTGCTCATGATTGGTAGAAGTAGTGAGCATAGCCAATCACAGCTGATTCCTTTTTCCTCCTTCAGGCTGCTCCAGACAGTCTGAAATTTCCAGAGAAACCTTTCTGGAGGCACAAGGCCTTTCAAGAAGTAGTTGTTACAAAGATCAAATTCCATCCCTTATTTCCAGAATGAGAGCCCTGAGAAGGGCTATGCTGCTAGGCCATATGGTTGGTCAATTAATCCAAGGAACATATTAGTGCATAAATCCATAACATTTGAACTGAGCAAATAACTTGTCATAACCACCACCATTAACACCAACTTTGTGACAGAAGAGACAGCTACATGAAGCATCCTTGATCCAGATTTCACTTGTGATTTTATCCCAGGAAAATGGATAACTCATTCAGCAGATGACATAAGGAATACAATCCCCTTTCAGCTTCCAGCTTCAAAGCAACAGATTGAGAACCATTTCTATTTTTTCAAATAGACACACTTAGAAAGGTTTTATGTGTATACAATGCTATTCTGTACTAGGTAATTGCGAGTCTAACCTTTTTTCCTGATTTCATTATACAATTATTTAAAAATGAGCTTAATTTTTTTATAATGTGAGAGGTCAGTAATATATTTCTTCATCAAGAAATACATCAGATAATACATTCTTACAGTTGTTGCTATTAAACTGGAAACATACTGCTTTTCAGAGCTCAAAATAGGCTGAATTCTTCAAAAGAAGGGTCTGCGTTAACAAAAGCTGGGACCAGTTCATATCAGTGGCCATCTTAACTACTAGGAGAAGGTAGCTTGTGCCTTTGGGGGAAATTACTTACCCAACATTTTCTGCATCTTCATCACACTCAGCTCTGTACTTGCACACTCCACATTTGGAATGTTTTCTATGAACGTCTGTTCCAGATCCTTCATACTCTAAAACAAAGCCACATCAACGGTATTATCTAATGAAGATTTCTAAAAGAGTTTAAAATATTTTTCATATTATACATGTCATACTTCTCTATAGACATAGATCAGGGGTCCCCAACCCCTGGTCCGTGGACCAATACCAGGCCGCGGCATGCCAGCAACCGGTCCGCACAAACAAGCAAAGCCCCATCCACGGGATGCAGGCAGCACACAAAACCACACACCCTCCGATCTACAGAAAAACCTCTCTCCACAGAACCAGTCCCTGTAGCCCAAAAGGTTGGGGACTTCTGACATAGATTAAATAACATTAGTCATCCTACTTCTATTACTTATTTCTCATCATTCTAACAAATTCTAGTCCCACCTTAGGCATGAAAGCCAACTTGATGGCTTTGGTCCTGTCAGTCTCTCTCAGTCCAACCCACCTGACAGTGTGCTTGTTGTGGGGAAAAGAGGAGGAGGAAGAAGTATTATGTAAGTTCGCTACCTTGAATTACTTGTAAAGTATTGAAGGCGGGATAAACAAATTCTTCAAAAAGTCCTATTCGTAATTCACTGTATGACATGTTGTATATAGTCTATGGTCCTGACAGAATCTAAATGTCTAGAACAACAATTCATAAAAACATAAAGGGCCTAAGGATGTATGGCTGTAAAAAGTTTTACTGAAGTGTATCCACCACAGCTGAAATACCTAGCCCTAGACATAATAGTGAATGTCAGGTTATTACCTTGAAATAACAGCCAATCCCCCCCTTTTTTTAGAATTATACAAATCCCATACCCTTTAACTTAGTTCCTTATGTTAGTAATAATAATATAGCACATAACTGAGCTGAAGATAAATTATTTTAAATGTCACTGGTTTCATTTGGGAGAGCTATGTGTTCAACTTCTTTCCATTAAACTGGGTGATGCACTTAAATGTACACATAACAGTATGCTTTAAACTATTGTGACACAATGGCTATAATAAAATTATATTAGACATTATCATAATATGAATAAGAATGTAAAAATGGATTACTGATCTGTTTTTCCCTATGCCATTATTCCTAAGACTTCATCAAGAAGGGGTTTTTCTGGCCTGTTTTGTTTAACTTGTTTCGTTTTTTGTTTTTTGGCTTTGTTTTGTTTAACAAGCTTGCTGAACTTGAAAACTTATGTCAGCAAACAGCAAGAAAAAATTCATGATAAATTTGCCTCTGATTCATTTCATCAGGAATTTATAATACAAACATCAGTATATGTTTGGCTTGGACTAGAAGACCTCTGAGGTCTCTCCCAGCCTTACGTTCTATGTTTAGTAGTATATAATATATGAACATAAAGTTAAAAAAATAATAATGGGAAAATCAGCGATATTTTGCGAGTTATCTGAGGCAAAGATGTGAATCCACAAAACTGTGCTTACCAATTCATAGGCAAAACTCATTTCAGCCTTGTTTATACATAGAACTGGTGGAAACAAATAGCCAACTCAAGTATTTCTCAACCTTGGCAACTTTAAGATGTCTGGACTTCAACTTCCAGACTTCTCCAGCCAGAAAGCCGGTTGGAGAAGTTGAACTCCAGGCCTCTTAAAGTTGCCCAGATTGAAAAACTTTGATCTAACTCCAAGTGATAAATGATCAACCCTATTCCTCCACCCTCACAAGCTCACATACTCTTTTTTGTTTCCTGTGAAGCTGTAGTTAATTTCAAAAATGGAATGTCTCTTGCACATAACCATAAACTTCCATTTCACTGCTGGTAGCAGTGTAAGTGGCAGACACAAATCTTACAAACAGTTGGTCTGCAACAAATATTCGATAGAGGGTATCACAGGAGAATGCAAAATATTAAAAAATATTTAATATAACTAATAATGGGCATTACCACTATTCGAATTTTAAAATAATTAAATGGCAATACTCCTGACTTTTTTTTTCAGTAATTGGCCAGCGTTCTGACAAATGAACATAACTTACCAGGAGCTGGTTAGAATACTCTGTGCTCACTTCACCCTGTATCTTCATAAATAAAATCTAGAAACTCAAGAGTGCTAACTGCTTTTAAATCTCACTGATTACATTGTCAGAACTAAAGAACGAGCCACAGAAAAAGAATTCCAAAGATCAGACAAAACCTTCAGGCACAAAGCTTTGTCAAAGGTCAACAATGTCACAGGAATGGCTGGGAAGGATGTAAATCAGTAATGCTGTAGTAAAGGAATGTTTAGCTTCAAATTCCTAGAACCTTAGGAAATAAATGCATCCTGGGATATCAAAGGAACTGAAGTGCTCTGCAGAACCTTGTCCACTGAGGAGTCCTGGCGAACTGGAAAGGGCCCAGAGGATTGGAGAAGAACAGATGTAGCTCCTCTTTTCATGAAAGGAAAAAAGAGGACCCTGGTGGGCCAGTGAACCTAACAGTAATCTCTAGAAAGATATTAGAACAGGTAATAAAATAGCCTATTTGTAATCATCTGTAAGTTAATGCTGTGACTGCTAAGACCCACCATGATTTTATCAAAAATAAATCATATGTGACAAATTTTGTTTCCCCCTCAGATAAAGTAACTCTTCTACTGGACAGGGGAAAAACTGTGTATATAATCTACCCTGGTTTCTGCAGAGTTTTTGACAAAGATTCACATGGCATTCTCATTAACAAGCTGCTGATTTGGATAACAATATAGTAAGGTGGCTCAACAGCTGGCTGGCAACTGCATCCAGAATTAATCGCATTCAGCATGAATGGCTCTATATCAAGCTAGAGAGCAGTCACATGTTCATCCTATAAGAATCAGTCTTGGAGCCAAGTTTATTAACAAGCTGGATTTAATGGATTGCATATCAATTTGTACATTATACAAAGTGGGAGGTCTAGCAAAAACCCAGGTAACTGAAAGAGAACATAGTTGATCTGAACAACTTTGAAAACTGGACTAAGAATAACAATGCATGTTGAGATTATATTTAAAGGTAAAGGTAAAGGTTCCCCCGCACATGCGTGCTAGTCGTTTCCAACTCTAGGGGCCTGTGCTCATCTCCGTTTCAAAGCTGAAGAGTCAGTGCTTGACCGAGGACGTCTCCGTGGTCATGTGGCCGGCATGACTAGACGCCAAAGGCGCACGGAACGCTGTTACCTTCCTACCATAGTGGTCCCTATTTTTCTACTTGCATTTTTTACGTGCTTTCGAACTGCTAGGTTGCCAGAAGCTGGGACGAGTAACAAGATGGGGAAAATGTGGTTGGGAAAGAAAACATCTGAGAAGAGCTTGGATGTGGCCACTGACAACAAGCTGAAAAAAAAGGATGGGACAATTTCTAAAAGAGTTAAAATAGTTGTAAGCTACATTAGAAGCACTGCACTGAAGATACATGAAATCAGTATATTCCTTTCTTTATTCAACACTTGAGTAGACAATCACAGCTCACCGTTCTGAGCATTGCCTTTATAAAAGGTTATTAATATGTTAGAGCGGTTCAAAGAATGGCCAGAAAGAAGACACAGGAATTTGAAGTAATGTCCTATGAAGATTGGCTGAAGAAAATTTGGATTTTCGGTCTGAAGAAAAGAAAGTTTAGAAGAGGCATGAAAGCCATCTTCATAAAAAGAAGCTATAGGTAAGATGATAAAGAACTGTTTTCTATGCCCACAGACACTACTAGGATGAGGAATAAAAAGCATAAGTTGCAGCTACCTAGATTTCATTTAAAATTTTATATAGATTTCATTTAAAATTTTATATATATGTGTGTGTGTAGATAGATAGATAGATAGATAGATAGATAGATAGATAGATAGATAGATAGATAGATAGATAGATAGATAGATAGATAGATATGTATATATATGTATATGTATATGTATATGTATATGTATATGTATATGTAAACTCTCTAACTAAAATGTCTGGACAGTAGCAGAGCATTTGAACTATGAAGGTTCTCCATCGCTAGTTGGGACAAGACAGACATTTCTCATGGATAATCTAATTAGTTTTCCTGCACATTGTAGAGTTGCATTAGATTATTCCAATGGTCCTTTCCAACTCTACAACTGTGATTGACTGAAACAATCGGATGCTTCAGTATTTATTATTAATAAATATTATACTTTGCTCTTGTGTCTATGTGTGTGTGTGTTCAGTCATTCATTTATTTATTCTAGTATAGCATGAGATATAAAAAAAACAGTAATTCCCCCTGGGTGGGGATTAGTAAGTGAATTATGTTGAATAGCAATGGCAAAATCTGAACGGAAGCTTTTCGGTTTTAATCCAAACTTTCAAGACTTATGCTATATCAATTCTTAGTAGATTGTACAACATTTCACTTGAGAGGATCATAATATTCTATTTCTAATTAGAAAATCACTTCAAAATGTACCTTTTCAAATGTTTAAAATGTCTAAAACTTCTATGTTTCACTATACTGTATATATTCATAGAAATATGTAAATCTAATCTTTTAATAATTGTTTTGTAAAGTGTGACAGATGGCAGTCAGCTGTATAGGACATGATGTTTATCAATTTATTAATCAGTCAAAGCAATCTGCCACAGCCTCTCTACAATACTTCCGTGACTGGATTTTAGAAATAAGGAATCCAAAACAAATTATCCAATAGAAGAGAATACATGTAGCTCAGGGTTGAACTGTGCAGCTCTTGGCACTCTCTGAATGTGGTTGTGTTCTTGCAAATGTTTCATTACCCAACTAGGTAACATTACCAGCGCTAGCAAGTGTGGGATTTACTCCCTGTTTATATACAGTAGCTTGCCCTACTAGTATTGATGGGGGCATGGGATAGTAGTTCCTCAATGAGAGTATGCTGCTTGATTGTCAGGTGTTTCCTTGCTTATCTGAATATAGGCTGCTAGAGTAATGTGTTCTGATCTTTTTGTTTCCTTCTTAGCTTTTTAATTGTCTGTTTAGAATGTTGTTTAAATGTTGTTTATTTCCATGTGTCTACTGATGGCTGATCTGTCCATGCGTTATGAGATTAAGGAGTTTTCATCATATCTTCTGACTGCTAGTTGGTGTTCAGGGATACGCACTACTAGTCTTCTGTTTTTGGCCCTACATAGTGACTATTACAGTCTTTATACTGTAATGTTTAGATGACTCCCTGGAGTCTGGATCTTTTGGTTTACCAAGATGTTTTGAAGGCCTTTAGTTGGCTTGTGTGCTATGATGATGCAGTGCGTTTGTAACAGTCTGTTGGTTGTTTCTGAAATATTTTTGATGTATGGTAATGTTATCCTTTTCATAGCTTGCTTTGGTTATGTTGTAAAGGGTTAAGTGTCAGGTACTTTTTGATACAGATGTATGGGTATTCATTTTGTTGGAAGCTGTTGTATAAGGCTCTCCATCCATCTCCTTGGTTCTAGTTCTTTGCACAGTTTTTAAATTTTTAATTCTTTTTCTATTTATCTTTTTATGGATTATAAGCCACCTAATCACCTTGTTGGGAAAATGGGCAGCGTATAAATTTAATAAATATATAGGCTGTTTCCTTTTTCAGGATTCTGGGATACTACAGTGGGTTTGTACTCATCTAGATAATGTTCTTACAAATTGAGGGAGGTTGCATTGTTACTTTAGTAATGGAATACTTGGTTAGTGTGAGTTGTTTTTTTGATGCATTTCTAATTTGCCATTGTTTCCTTTGCTGATGGGTAGTGTGTTGTTGTTGTTGTTGTTTTCTTCTTCCCTTCTGAAGGTGTTGTTGATGGTTTCATGTGTCTTCTCTATTGTTCCTTTATTACCGGTACAACAAAGGTGTCAGCCTACACCCAGATAAACAAGGATCAACACCAGACAATCAAGCAGAAAGCAATATCCTAATCAAAGAACTATCAAGGACACACCCCTACCAAAACTGGCAGGGCAACCAGGGTATATAAATAGGCAGCAAAACCAAACTCCCTGGCACTCATGATGTCACCTAGTTGGGTAATGAAACATCTGCAAGCAAATATCCATGCTCAGACAGCATCAACGACTCCACAAAACAAATTATTTTAATAACAATTAGCATGGCTATCTGTATTGCAAGCATATCATTTCACCAGCTCGAAAGCCTAGACTGATCAATTACCATCTGTCCTCAGTTAAATCTGGGATAGTTCTTAAGTATTTAATTTAAAGTTTATTTAGGTAAATAGGCACACATAAAAAGAATCAAGAATTAAACTGCTGGCAATGAGCCCTTACTCTACTTAAGAAACACAGAATGTAGGAGTGCTGGGCCACATCCTAGATATTTGTTCCAATAATCTTAGTGGTCAGATCATGTATGTTTCTTAGCTGTCTTCTGAGAGATGGAAAAAAGACAAGATGAATGGAAAATGCATTTTGAAGGAAGCCATGCTGATATTCTTTTAGCAAAGCTGTGTTTCTGCGGGAGGCTGGTTCATATGTAATGTGTTATGCTGGTAAGCCTAAAGTGAAAGCGTACCTGGCTTTATTTGTTATTTAGCATTACCAGATCAGATTAACAGCCCTCCCTCTGTACCTAGTACCTATGATTCTAATTTTGTCTCGTCTTTGGGCTATGATTTAAGCAGGCTCATTTTGCTGTTTCACATAGCACAAAAGACCAAGAAGAATAAAGAGAATTAGGACCAGGCATCATTATACAGACAATGCTTCCCATCACCACCACTAGCAGTTTCAAAGGACTGCTAGTGAGAATAAGACTCAGGGTCAAATCTGTGGGTTTCTTCTCTCCTCCTCTTTCTACGTGGCTGGGAAAATAACTTGAGACTACTTTTATAGATTAGAATAAAGGCAGCAGAATGTAAAGTTCATTGTAAGCTTATATGAACATAATTCTTCCCCAGGATTTTTTTATTTTAATAAAAGGAAATTAAGCTCTGCTGAGATCCTTAACCCACACACCCAGGAATTGCATAAAGTTTTAAGCTTCATTTGGATATACTCAGACATCTGCATTTAGCCCTAACCAATGATTCAATGTTATAAATAACATAGGCAGAATAATTCTCTATATACAGTTCCGCCAAATCATCAAAAACTAGAATAATCAATGAACTTTTAGGCCAACCATCCTGGCACAAAAATGCTCTTCCCTCCAACATTGTTTGGAAAACTCATTTCAGCCCTTCGTAGCTTTTCAGATGTGCCAGACCGCTAACCTTGTCATTCCTAGCCAACAAGTATCTTGGCAACAGTGATGTTGTCCAACATATCCAGAAAGCTCCAGTTGAGGAAGGTTCAAAATAATTCACCTATTTTTATGGTGTTATTACTAGACTAGGTAAATTCTGAAAGCATCGCCAATAAAAGAAAAAAAGCTGACCATAAATTAAAATAATAGAAACAAAGCAAAAAGTCAGGGACACTTTGCTTTATTTTATGTAATCCAAGAAAAATACAGTGAAAAACACTCCTTCCTCATCTTCCTCCTAGATGATCTATATTGCTGTTGTCCTATGATCCATCAATTATATAGCTAGATTTGTTCAACACCTGGCTCATAAGCTGTTCATTCGGTCTGGATTCCTTTATTCAGAAAACAAAATCTATTGAGTTCACTGAGTTTTAATGTCAGAGAAGAATGTAGGGAATTGTTGACCAAATATAAGTTTGGCTTTCAAATAATTAAGGGAAAATTAGGCATTCCAAGTAACATCATATATAAAAGATACATAGTATCTTTGTCTTCAACTCCCATCACTCCAGGAAGAATGGTTGGAAAGGAACTGCAGTTGGGACATAATGCCTTAGTAATTTGGAATATTTGTCTACTATTTCACATACGTTTTTTACAACTGGCAAAGATTTTCCCTGGATTTATACAAATGTATTTTCCAACCCTACTATCTGAGAGCTATTTGAAACAGGATGCTATTTAAAATTTAATTTCTATTAAATTTCAGGCTCTCTTTGAATGCTCCAACCCCCCAAAAATATTCATCATCCAAATAGAGTATAAATTCTGTCTATAGTATTTTGAAGTTAATGCATTACCAAGTTAACTTACATCACATAGTGATTTATTACACCCATCTGAATATTGCTTCTGTCACAAGACTCTAGGTAGTCTGTAACAAGCACCAAGGCAGCAACAATATAATAAATATAAATCAAATTTCTAGTACAAACTTTCACTCAAAGGGCATATGGAAACAAAAAGACTTTGTTATCCAAATCTCTAATTCTGAAATGCTCAGCTGAACAACTCTTTGTTAGTCTTACTTCCCTCAGCCCCTCTGGCAGGTTTAGAAACTGGTTTTTTTAAAAAAACATGTGCCCATATACTGAATTTACTTATTAATAAATATATTTACTTAGTCTCTCAAATGTGCATATCTGTTGGGTTTCTTGAAGAGTTTTCTAAGCTCAGAGAACAGTAAAAACCCAACAGTTCAACCCTGAGCTATATATGTATGTATATTCTCTACTATTCAAGTCCATCTCTGACCGATATACAAAGGGCCCAAGTAAAATATGTTGACTCCTACAATTTAAACCAGAGTGCTTTAAGCAGGCACATAATTTCTCATTTAAAAATGCTCTCTTTTAGCCATTCTCTCCAAGGAAAGTGAGGGATTTTAGAAAAATGAGATTCTAGGAAATTTGTGCAAAGGAAAAGAATCTTGTACTGTTGCCAAATTGTCTACAACACTCAAACATTTCAAGCTAGATTTCAGCAATCATACAAAAGAACAGAAGGATCACTACTTACCTCCTTCTCCTGATCCAGAGCCATTATCTGGAGACAGAGACAGACATACACAAACACACAGAAAGAGAGAGAGAGAGAGACTATTATTCAGATGGCACTTTCTCCTTTTTACTGTACATTTAGAAATGTATTCTAGAGAAAATAAAGTTGCATAGTTATAGACAAAGAACTGCTCATTTTTTTCCAAACTCAGAAGTCACCTTCAATTGTAACTAGCATTATACTTTTATATATACAATGCACATTCATTTCTCTCTCTACATTGTTTAAAAAGTGTGGTGGAGGAACTGATAATGAAACTCGTCTGAGCATGATCTACCAAAAGAAGAGCAATAAGTTGTTGTAGGAGGAAAACATGTACATGTAAGGATGGAAAGTGCAGACTGTAATTAAGAATTCTTAAGGCTCACAGTATTATTCCCTTTCAGTTCTTTTACAATAATATAACTGGCTTATTAAAAAAAAACTAAATTATAGGTGGAATCTGTGTCATTGAATGTGTTATATTCTATTTGCTCATACCATTATGATTGTTTAAATTGTTTTTGCCTGATTTATAGAGATTTTTATCTATTGTTTTTGTTCTTAGCTGCCCAGAATTCATATGTAAGAAGGGCAGCCATGTAATTTTTCTAAAATATATAAAATAAAGTAAAAATGAATACATTAACAAGTTAATCTATAGGAATCCCACAGATTTTTCCCACTGTGCTCTTCCAAAAAGCAGGCACTCAACAATTAACCGTCAGCAGCTTCATACCATTTCATATCCTGCCGAGGCTACAATTCAGAGGCTTATTCAATAGCTGTAGCATCAAATGTAGAAAGGAACTGGACATATGATACTGGAGGTTGGAGCAGTTCTGACTTAGTCCAGATGAACCGGAACTGACCCTTTCCTTCCAGCAACCGAAACCTTTGCCAGAACTTTCTTCTAACCCACTCATTCCCATTTGATTAGATTTTTAGCCCCTTACAAAAATGAGTATCTGGATGTGTATGTGAGAAATTCCAGTGGAAGATTGATTCTCATGGTGAAAACTGTCAAAAAGCTGTTTTTACTTAGCTTCAACCCACGAGAGAGAAACGGGAGGGTGGGGGACATAATAGAGACAGAACAACTTCGAAATCAGTTCCCTCTTGATCAAGCCAGCAAAATACTGTGGTACCAAACCACAGGTATAATGGGAACAAGACTAATAGATACTGCAGCATGCATCCAATGGAATAATTGCAATGTCCTCAGATAAAGAACTGCTTTGTTTGTCTGTCACAGTTCAATACTCCAATACATGAGATACATATATTCTCCAAGACAGCTCTGTCGGTGGTGAACAATTTTTTTCTCCCATAACAAAAAGGAGGAGGGGAAGAAACATTAACTAGCCAACAAAATGACTGCAATTTATTTCCTGAAACTTTTATAAACCCAGCAGTGACTTAATGGAAGTTTGCCCAGATAACTGTTCTCATTTTATTTTTTCGTTCTTTCCATGTGTACCTTGATCTTTCCTCCTTTAGAATTTTTCTGCCGTTGTTAAGTAATGGCAGAAATATCTTCTAGAGATACTCTACCCTGCATTCGGTGATATTAAAATGAAAATGAGGCAGCTACTTGCAAAAAAACATGAGAGAAATATAAGTGATATATTAACCAAGTAAGAAACACACACACACACACACACACATACACACACACACACATATAAAAGCTCTACATCTGAAGGAAAGGTAGTTCATATCAAAGAACTTAATTAAGCTGCACATAATGACAATAAATCACCCAACACCATAGCCCAAGATACTTTTATTGTTAAAATTACTGTACAAATTGTTTCTGGAATATCACGATTTAACCTTAGCTATTCACTGAAGGTTTGTCGGTGCAACCACTCAGGCATTAAAGTAATGGAAATGGCGTAGAGTTTCCTCATCTCCTTTTTTTCTTCAAACAATTACTAAAAATGGAAGCATACAACTGAAGTGGAGGAGATACAAGACCTTTAACAAGCACTGCAGATTGTGGAACGCAGATAAATCCACTAGAGCAAATGTAGCATGGAAAATGTTCTTATGCATTACACTTGATTACCTTAATGCGAGTCAATTCCAGTTTTCTTTTGAAAATCAATGAAAATAATTAAAAACTCTTAGTTAGTGATTTACATCATCTTCACGTCACCTTGAAAATCTGAGTAAAGATGATGAATGAAATCTTCAGGTTCTTTCCCCCTGGTTTACCAGCCTTATTTTCTTATATCTAGAAAGAAATAAGGGAGGCCCTTGATCCAATAATAAATTTGATAGTTTTTCAAGAGCCAAAAGACCCATGATGGGAATTTTGTTTTGGTTTTTTTTTTTTTTGCTATTACAGACTAAAAAGGCTACTTCTCAGCAAAGAAAGGAGAACTGTTTTAATTTCCCTCAAAAGACTTAACAAACTCATGTTCTCGGTCACAATGAAGATACAGTATTAGTCATGCCCCTGGGAATTCTGGGAATCTAATCCTAGCCCATCAGCCTCAGAGACAGCAAGCCTCTAAATACCACTTCCCACAAAACCACAGCGGAGGAAGAGTTACTGATCTGATGTTCTTCTTGTAGGATTCATCAGACCTATTTGTTTAGTCACTGTGGGAGACAGGATGGTAGGTTTAAAGCCATGTGCAAGAAAAAGCAGGGCAAGAAACAGAATGCAGAGAAGTCCAGTTATATGGCCACTTTTTAAGTTATGAACATACATATGTATATGTGTATGTATATATGTATGTATGGTTTTTTTCTAAGTTGCATCCTTTGGGTGAAGACATTCTTCATTTATAGAGCCTTGGTGGAGCAGTGGGCTAATGCCTCCTTAAGTAACATCAGCTGCCTGCAATTAGTGCAGGTTCGCATCCCACCAGGCTCAAGGTTGACTCAGCCTTCCATCCTTCCAAGGTAGGTAAAATGAGGACCCAGATTGTTGGGGGCAATTAAGCTGACTTTGTAATAATTCCACTTGGGGGGGTGTGTGAAAGCCCTAATAAGCAGGCATATACATAGAATGAAGGCTACTGCTAAGCTTGTAAGCCACCCTGAGTCTTCGGAGAAGGGCGGGATATAAATGGAATTAAAATTAAAAAAAATGTTTTTTCCCTAAAATTCTGCAACACCACTGAAATGCTACCGTTCTTCTGCCAAAAATTCTTTGTAGGCAAGATCAGTTCCAGACGGTCGCTTTCAAAGCTAAATTAAGTACTTATAATTAAACATGATTTCCACCTGTATTTTTAAATGACACTAAATTTGGCCAATTAACCTATGAAACAAGGGTCAATTCAATGTTTTAAATTAGAGAATGGAAAGAATCTGCACAGCCAATTCAATCTGTTCCATATGTAAAAGACTTTTGTAAGTAGACCTCTTCTTCCAAAATAAAATTTGAATTGCAAATTACAATCAATAAACAAGAGTCCCACGGTTCACTCTATAGTGGAGAGTGGACATAAATAAAATTGAAATGTTCTGGTTGGCACGACAATCTAGGTAGCATCATTGCAAGGGATGGCTGGGAAATACCCAGTGACAGCTTTTTTTCCTGAGGTGAAAAGCAGCATGGATTCAGGATTTCATCGGAAGAGGAAAAGATGAAAATTATTCACCCTGCAGCTGTTAATAATTTAAACAAATAAACAAGCTGCCAGGACTAGTGAGGCATGGAAAAACACATCGCCTATGGCACTCAGGCTGGTGCAGGGGCTCATAGAATCCAATGTTTACCCAATTTTTTTTAAAAAAGCTGTAGACCAAAAGTAGGATTTCAGGAAAGACATTTGACAAGGACTCTTCTCCTCAACTGCTCATTTTCTCTGAATTGAAAGGACGCCCAGTTCTATGAGCTCCGCCTGCCATCTGAAGTTACTCATCCAAGGCACAAGTTTACAAACCCAGTGAGACTCAGGCCCAATCTTCCAGCAGCATCGTTTCCATCTGCTACCTGTCCTCTTTATAGCCCTTCTCTCTCCAATCTACTGCATGCCTGCTGGCAATTAGCCTCAACAGCAAAATTTCTACTTAATTGCCCAGAGCAGGACTGTTAAAGATAGGCCCTTAAACTATTGCTTGGCAGGAGACAGAGGGAGACTTTTTCATATAAACCCTGGGAAAGTGTTTCCAAAGTTCGTTCCGATTGGAAGATCTAAAGCAGCTGGTTTCTGAGGCAATCACTTTTTTATAGGGGTCTCAACTTTTATTTTCTTTGGATTTTTTTCAGTACATTTTGATAAATGTATTGTATTTTTATCTCTGCTTGTTACATAAATTCCACTGATTACACGGCTGCCATATACATTTGTTTAATAAAGAAATAAAAAATAATATTCCATTTCATTCAGAAAGTTTAGCTCCTGCTTCTGGATTAGCATTAATATCTTAGGTATGGAACTGAACAACAAAAGGGAATGGCTTAAAATCTTCCTCTCAGTAGTCCAAGAAGAAAAATCACCTAGCAATTGTTAATTACAGTAGTCATGCTAAAACAATTAAACCATTGCTGCCACTGCCCCCCACACAAACACACCTCCCCAATAATGCTATCATCACTGCATTTTTGAAGTGTAAGTACATGTCACAAAATTCAGGATGCTCTAAGCCCACAATAAAGTGTAATTACCTCAAAATGTGGGATACTAATTTGAAATTGGCCTTTTCTTTGGTGAAATGTAAAACAAACAAGAGAACCAAATGCGTATCTGTTATCCACTTTAAAAAAAGTTTACTTTAATAATAGAAATAACTAATAGTTTTGTTTTTTCAGTTTAAGAGCTGTAATAAGAACACAAAAAGACCACATTTTCTAATGCATTTAACTTTCTGACAGGGGAAATTCAGCCAACTTTAGCAGAAATCAATCCAGGGAAAAATTATTTGGTTTATTGTAGTTAAATTGAAAAATGAATAGCATTGAAAAAGACAAAAAGGCTTTACTTTACTTTTCTATTGCTAATTAATCGGCATCCTGTAGCAAGGTTTGAACTCAGAATGTGAGAATATGGTAAGACATAACTTCTACAATTAAATGTGGAATTGCTAATTTTGTAAGTAATGAAATTGCTTAGTAAATTACTGGACCGTAATAAGAAAAAAGGGGGGTATTTTAGCTAAAAATATTATTTGGGCAGCTAGGTATAATAATATAGAAACAAGTGGAGAGTAGCCTGCACCCTAACTGCCAGCAGTTCAGTAGTTTGATCCTGGCCAACTCAAGGTTGACCCAGATTGTTGGGGGCAATATACTGATGCTATAAACTGCTTAGAAAGGGCTGCAAAGCACTATGAAGTGGTATATGTAATAAGTGCTATTGCTACTGCTATTAAGTACACTGTAATAAAATGACTGGGATCAGATCCAGATTCACACTACAGGATCACAAGCTCCCTCTGCTGATACAAATTTCTTACCATCAGCATGAGTTATTTTAATTGTTCTATACTGTACAGTTAATACATAAGAACCCCAACATTTAGGATTTGAAAATAAGGTTTGAGTTAGACCAGGCGTGTCAAACTGCTGGCCCGCAGGCCAGATGCGTCATGCCAAAACCGTGCCCACCCCATTGCCGGCAATGGGGAAAAAGTTCCGATACATCATGCGACATCACATGGCATCTCAAGTTTGACACGCCTGAGTTAGACTATGAAGTTAGATTACAGGTAATCCTCGCTTAGTGATTGTGATAGGGCCTACTGGAAGTTACAACAGAGCTCTCCAGAGCTATGGTACTTACAGACCAGTTCTGACAGCTACACTTCTCCATGATCACGTAATCACATATTGGTCACTTGGCAACCAGTTTGCAGTTATGCCATTTGTAGTGTCCTGCAGTCACATCACTGCAATTTTTGTCATTTTTTGCCAGTTTCCAGAGTTTACTTCTGGTTTGCAGCAAAAAAACACCCATTGAAGAAAATGGGCTTATCTAACAACTGCCATATTCACTTAACAATCAGCAGATTTGCTTTAATGACTGCTAACAAAAAGATTGTGGTGACCTGCTTAATGACAGCCACAGCCTATGACTGTAATTCTGGACGCAATTAAGATCGTAAGTCCGGACTATCTGTATATATTTTCCCAAATCATGGGATGCGTCCAAATCACGTGTATTTTGAAACCTCCCTCCTTTCTTTTTCAAATGTTTTGTGGAACCAGAAATAATCTTAATTTTAATGTTACCTTCCTATGTTTCCCCAATGTTTTTAACCTTCTAGAAAAAAACTTTTGATCAACAATGGAAAAGTATCACATAACAACTTGACTAGCAAGTTGACTAGCAAGTTGTAGCCAAAACCATTCATCTACAACTTAACATAGCTTTATACAACTTCAAACCGTCTTAAAACATGCTAAGTTTTAAGATGGGATATGCAAGTTCTGTTATTTTGAGGGCACATACCAAGCTTTGCATGCTATGTTCCTCTACGCTACCCTCCAAAAGCATAAAGGAACAAAGCCTATTTAGGGTGTTGAAGATTTATAAAAGGAGAAATGGTTGTCTTATGTACCCATTTCTTATTTCCTAGCACATTTCCATTTTTTATCCCAAGAACCCAATTTTTGTCCCTACCTATTCTGGGTCCATAGAACTAATGCTAGCAGGCATCAGCCAAGTTATAATTGTTACATGGTAGCTTTAAGGTATTATGGAATATTTAGTTGTTTTGGGTTATATCACCCATTTCCCTTTTTTATAATTTCTCACACAGCTAAAGCCTTTGCAGAATTTCATTGTTGTTTTTCTATAAGCACAAGAATATCAAAGTAATGTTGCCAAGAATCTCATAGCTCACATCTACTTGAGGCAATGGAGCAACTATCAACTGGCAGTCACAGGTACTGATGAATTTTGTTTTAAGAATAAAAATGTTGTGATAATAAAATATTCCAAATGTTGCGAACTCATGTTGTTGCAGCAATAGTTAACTAAAGCAAATAACAAGAACAATAAAAACTTCTCTCTCCTAACATCTTAGGAAAAATATTGTCTGCATGAACGCAACTATTAAACAAGCAAACAGTGCTAAGTAGCATTTTAATACTTTTCATTCATCACCTTTTGTAAGTGGGATGTTCTAACTATTTTTGTCCATGTTCTGAGACAACTTTTAAGATCAAGAAAAGCTTTCCTGAGTTTGTCAGAAATAGGGACAATGCAAATTAACTGCATGCCACTGTAAGGTAATCTTTTAAGTAAACATAGCCAATAGACAATAATTGTATACTAATATAGTGTATGTACAGCTTCCTAGTTTTACTGCCTAGGAACAGTAAGAAATGGTTTGCAACCTTAGTTGGTTAATTGGATTTGGAAAGTTGCAAGCTTTTGAGCTTGCTTTTCATTTTTCCTGTGGAAGACACTGTAATTCTCAAATGCACATGGTATAAATTAACCAATAAGAAGCATTTTAAATATTCAGTTTAGACATACACAGCAATTACAGCAGAAATCGACAATATGCACTGACACCATGGCAAATATTCTTAGTTTCCATGGACTACTGAAAACGTTTTTTTTTTTTAAAAAAAAACTAAAAAAAGGCTCAATCTTGTGACTAATAGCACGCACTAGATTTCATTGTTCGGTACAAGGTTCAGAAAATCCCCAGGTTTTCAATTTGAAGGTCTTATAAGATAATTTTAGTTATTATAAAGGGTTTTAATTTTTGAATCCTATAACCTCGTGCAAGGTTGGGTAATGGTTTCCATCTTCGCCAAAGAATCCTAAGCCAAGTTACAGTATCAGGGAACAAAAGAAGAGAGACTGCCTAACATTTTGCAGAAATGTCACCTATAAAATATCCTTTCAAGTCTCCCAGCCAATTCAACCTATTAGATGGCACCAGGCTAAACAAAATCTGGCTGAAACTTCTACGTAGTCAATAAAGAGCTAAAGTGAACTGGGAGCATGATTTTACTCTCCCTTTAGGCAATTATATTATTTGAATTTAATCCATTCTATTTTATCACGCAAATTGCAAATGAACCAAACAAAGCAGCTTAACAAACAGCACTCAACTTTGCCAAAAAGAGTAAGAAAATAAAAGAAAAATTAAGACTTACTGTATATTCAAATAGCATACATTAATGATACCCATGGGAGGATATCAGAGACTGTGTGCCGACTTGGTTCATCCCATTATTATATGGATGCCAGCCAGTTAGTGTATTTCCGATTCAAGAATTAAAATAGTATTTAAATTAGTTTTGGGAATAGAAAGGCTGGCAGGCACCATTTCCTCTCTGCTTCAATTATAACTCACCAGATTTCAGCCTTCTTTCTGCCCCAACCAAATAATTTTATTTATCCTGCCCTAGTTCACCGGGGGATAGGGACACCAATATTTTTTATTACATTCTCTAATATAAGATATTCTTTATAAAGTTTATTTGATTGAGATCATGATAAGTATATTTGAAAGCATATTGATTTATTCTCATCTCAAATGGCGTTCAAAATTAATAATAGATTAACTGTAATCTAATTCACAAGATGAAAGTGGTATGAAAAACAGATAGGGAAAATATTTTATTTCGTAATCAAAGACTGATTGTGGTGATAGTTCAACAAATAATGCAAATAAAGCCAAGTTTACACTTTAATCAGCACTTGTCTCTTCAGGCCAACAATAGCAAAAAGAATACACTAAAATCATCTTGCAATCATGCATAAATTAAATACTGAATATATCTAGCACTACAGCCTATAATAATTTAAAAGGATTTAACACTGCTAGATATTTACACAAATAATACATATTTTAATGAAATATCATCATTTGTGCAATAATAATTGACCAATAAATTTAAATACAATAATTACAATAACTGAAAATGGCTTAGAGTAATATTCTATACATACAAATTCCTCTAGATTAATCTCCAGTCAGGTCACTTTCTCTCTTTCTCTCTCCTTTTTTCTCCATAAATAATTTCATAATTATTTTTAATATATATATTTTGCATGACTATAAATACAGTATAGTACTGTAAGTATTGTTTACCATATCGTCAAAATCCACTGCTTTCATATACAATAAATATCTAAAATCCTGAACATTTATGTTCCTTCAAAAATCATAAATTCCACATCTATTACAGATAGCACACATAAGTACCACTGTAATAAATAAAATATTGAGACAGCACACAAGACCAAACCTAAGAATAAAATGAGCTGTACTTTGCATTAAATTTAATGCATATCTGTTAATTATTCCAAGAACCTCTTCTGCAAAAAACGTAAATGTTTTGTTCAGTTTCCTCTTATCCATAACTTAAATTATAATTGTTTAACAATTTTAACAATGTATCAAATGTTAAATAGCTATAAGTTAATAATGGCAGCTTTGCCACTTTTCTGTTTTATAGCAGTCAAATCCCTGCTGCTCTTTGAAATTCCAAAGCACTGCAGAGTAAAAAGTCGTATCTATTGAAGAGTACGTATTTTGGATATCTAAACTGCAAAATCTTTAAGTCTCTAAAATTTTAACTGATGAGCCCTTAAAATTTAAGAAGAAAAACCCACCGCGTCTTTTCTTCCAAACTCATTTCAGCCACACTGAAGCAGGTTTCATTGTCTCAACCACTGGAACAGTATAGCTAAATCCAAAACTTTAAGATACTGTACTGACATAGGCAACTGAAGGAGAGAGGCATAAGGCAGGCAAATGTGCATTATGACATCATGACACAAACTCACCTGAGTAACATGAACCTCTGGCAACCACTGTTATATCTTTTTGATGCTTGCAAGCAGCTCTTCGGAGAAAGCATTCATTTTGATAGGTGTCTCCATTGGAACCACAAACAGGAATATAATTTGTATGACACTGGAAAGAGAGAGAGAGAGGGAAGGAAGGAAGGAAGGAAGGAAGGAAGGAAGGAAGGAAGGAAGGAAGGAAGGAAGGAAGGAAGGAAGGAAGGAATTTATGCAAATCCATGCATGTATACAACCTAAAATAATTCTGCAGCAGAAGTTCACAAGACTTAAAATGTTTATTTGAAAAGAAGACAACACTGAATTTAAGACCCTCCAAAAGATGAGGTAAGACCAGGTCAGGGATGGTAAAGGAGAGAGGTAATTAGAATTAATTATTAATAAAATTATTAGCCTATAAAATAAGATATCATTTACAAAATTACTTGGTTGGCATATACCAAGCATTCTTCCTCACCCACTCAAATCATTTACACGTAAGTTTACAAAAGCACGTACTTTCATTCCTTTCCATCCTTCCAACAGAAACAGCCAAAAATAATAAAAATTGATCCACTTTTTTTTTTCTAAGGGAGGGATATTTTCACTAAGAAGATATCTATAAGAAAGAAAATAAACTGAGGCCAAAGTAAGTAATAACTGAATAGCACAGAAGATAGAAGCTCTGCATAAACATTACCAAAAGAGCTAAATTTACCAGGCAAGGAGCTTCTCTCAAGCAAGAGCTAATTTTAAAAGACATCTGAGCTTTTCAGCAGGAAACCTTCAGCCTATTTCTGAGTTTTCAACGACTTCTGTTCTAATATGGGAATGAACAAGTTTTCTCCTAATTTATAGAATCACTAAGCATTCTTATCAAACACAGGATCTGGAAATTAGACTACAAACAATCCATGGGATTTGTTAGAATGGTTTTTAAAAACAGTTTGAAATAAAACACAACTACACACCCACAGGCACACATAGAAAGTATTCCTAAATGGTTTATTTGTCAGTTAATAAATTATGTCACAGGTTTCTTCACTAAAAGGTATGTATACACAAATGCACAAATACCCTACCATTATGAATTTGTGCTTTTTGCCTGTGTGATATAATATAGAACTTCAGTGAAAAGAATGGTTTCTGAAAATTGCTCTTCAGCAGATGTCTGGTGAATTTTGAAAATAAAAAAGGCAGTTTTGCAAAGATGCTATCATATGATTGCCTGTGATATCATGTTAACACACCTTATGTCCTTGGCATATTTGACACATTTTAAAGAGTTAGGGTCTAGAGCAATCTGCAACGTAAAGGATGATATGTAAATAAATCAATTTATATGTACTAATCTGAGAAAGAGACAAGGCAAAGGATCAATCTACTGTACAAATCAAAATGGAATTCAATATTTAAAGCTGATCTAAGAGTCAAATTACAAGGCATGCATGTCTATAAAATTATGCAACAACATTCCCACAACATATTGCAATTACATGTAGTTCTCATTTAATGACTATTCAGTGACCATTTGAAATTACAAAGGTGCTGAACAACTTATGACCCATGTTCTGCTTAAGGATCCATGTGATTGCTTAAGAGACTTTTCAGTCTTCTAAAAACATACTATTTCTACTAATTTTTATTGTGCAAAATTAATTAAGACAATAAATGTATATATTCCATATTAAAAGATAAGTTCATTATCATAATAAAGAAAAGGAAAAAAAGGCCTAGCAAATTCAGTTGCAAACAAAACAACTCCAAAAACCATTGATCAGAATGCTTAAAGTCTTCCTCCTTGTCTCTTTGTCTAATTCAGTTCTAAAGAATACGGTACACCACATTATGTATTTCCAAGAATCAAATTCTCAGACATGTTTATAATTATCTCAACAGTTCACTCTATGTCCATTCATGAATATGAAAAATCCTTACCTGTAATTGGCATACGCATTTCCAACTCTCTCCCTCTTCTTTGCAAACACCCCCGTATTTACATGATGATTCATCACATACTTTCTCATCCAATTCTTTAACATTTAACTCTGAAAAATAAAAGATTAAACATCTGGTATATTGTGTGTTTTCAGAAATATCAACTAATTTTGCTGTACTGATTAAGGAGAAAAGCATCTAATAGAAATATGTATAATGAAGCACTGAAAGATTTTTTTTAAAAGTTTAATAAAAAGCAACCAGGAAGTTGCAACTTTGATCAATAGAGCCTATTGAGTAGTTATAGTGCTAAACTATCTCCCCGCTTTCCATTTTGCTATTCATAATCAATAGATCATAACTTGCTTTTATTCAGGCGTACCAGAGGTAAACCTTGGACAGGAGTTGGCAGTTTAGAGAGGATTTAATTCTGGGCAGGGGGGAAAAACAGAGCAAAGATGCTAGGAAAAATATTGACTATCTCTTTCCTCTTATCTTTGATGCTCAGAATCATAGCTGCCTTGTTGGTTGCCCTTTAGAAAATAATTTCTGATCATATGTACTCTGGCCCTTCCCAGACTGCCAATTCTCAGCAAGATGTCTCAGCTGATGCCGTTCTTGGAACACCACAAGTGTGAAGTAACAAGATGAACTAGATGGTTGTTCAAACAGTAAGGCTGTCAGAAGGGAAATACTACCAGTATTTGCCATCACATACTTCCCTGAGTCTACAAGGAAGGTTATAGTTTTCCATTTCAAGAAGTGGGGAGGAAAACTAAAGTGAATGTCAACAAGCTGCTAACTATTGCAGTAAATGAGAACCAAAGATGTATTTTGCAGCAGCTTACTTCAACTTGACATAACTTGTTAAGATCTGTGATTAATGCCCAATGTATGTATAGTACAATATTAGAGCACAATTGCCAACATACTTCCTTTTCCCTGTTAAACCATGAACCACAAAACTCTGGGATTCCTCAGAGAAAGATCAGTACCAATGGATAAGCCTCAGAGAAAGCTATTTATTACTGCCCAGCTCCTACCACCCTCAATTCAATTGCAATACGATGTTCCACTGATTACATACTTGGCGGATATACTCTGGGAACTGAAATGTATTTCATCCTAAGCTGGAGGCATATGAATGAATGTTATTCCACACAAGACAATATCTTAGGTGTGGGGAAATGTTGATCAAATGTTAGTCAAGAACCATTCTCACTAGTATCTATTTTTCTGTGGATTTTTTTTAAAGTGGTATGAAAGACCATTCTATCATGCAAATCATCTCTTACCTATCTGAATGAGTTTACTACCTCAGCAATATCTAAATCGCTTGTGTGCATTTTAAAACATTCTGCAATGCATACTGAAAATGTTCCTTGAAGGCAGACAGTTGAAAGCTGTGGTCTTTACAAAGGCTTTTATTTGCAAATACTTATATATGCATTCATTTGGTACTCTTAAAGTTACACAGAAATCAGATTGACTATATGCTCTGCAGCCAAAGATGGAGAAGCTCTATACAGTCAGTAAAAACAAGACCAGGAGCTGACTGTGGCTCAGACCATGAACTTCTTATTGCAAAGTTTAGGCTTAAACTGAAGAAAGTAGGGAAAAGCACTAGGCCACTCAGGTATGAATTAAATCATATCCCTGTTGAATATACAGTAGAGGTGAGAAATAAATTTAAGGAATTAGATCTGATAGACAGAGTGCCTGAAGAACTATGGACAGAGGTTCGCAACATTGTACAACAGGTAGCAACCAAAACCATCCCAAAGAAAAAGAAATGCAAGAAAGCAAAATGGCTGTCTGAGGAAGCTTTGCAAATAGCTGAGGAAAGGAGGGAAGCGAAAGGCAAGGGAGAAAAAGAAAGATACGCCCAATTGAATGCAGAATTCCAGAGAATAGCTAGAAGAGATAAGAATGCCTTCTTAAATGAACAGTGCAAAGAAATAGAAGAAAACAATAGAATAGAGAGGACCAGAGATCTTTTCAAGAAAATTGGAGAGATGAAGGGAACGTTTAATGCAAAAATGGGCATGATAAAGGACGAAAATGGCAGAGACCTAACAGAGGCAGAAGAGATTAAGAAGAAGTGGTAAAATTACACAGAAGAACTATACAAGAATGAGCTTAACGTCCCTGATAATCACAATGAGGTGGTCACTGACCTTGAGCCAGACATCCTAGAATGTGAAGTGAAGTGGGCCTTGGAAAAGCTGAGCAACAACAAAGCTAGTGGAGGTGACAGTATTCCAGCTGAGTTATTCAAAATCTTAAAAGATGATGCAGTAAAAGTGCTACACTCAATTTGCCAGAAAATTTGGAAAACTCAACAGTGGCCACAGGATTGGAAAAGATCAGTTTACATTCCAATTACAAAGAAAGGCAGTGCCAAAGAATGTTCAAACTATCGCACCACTGCACTCATTTCTCATGCTAGTAAAGTTATGCTTAAAATCCTACAAGCTAGACTCCAGCAGTATGTGGACCGAGAACTACCAGAAGTACAGGCAGGATTTCGAAGAGGCAGAGGAACTAGAGATCAAATTGCCAACATACGCTGGATAATGGAGAAAGCTAGGGAGTTCCAGAAAAACATCTACTTCTGCTTCATTGACTATGCTAAAGCCTTTGATTGTGTAGATCATAACAAACTGTGGCAAGTTCTTAAAGAGATGGGCGTACCACACCATCTTATTTGTCTCTTGAGAAACCTATATGTGGGCCAAGAAGCAACAGTGAGAACTGAACTCCAAAATTGGGAAAGGAGTCCGGCAAGGCTGTATACTGTCGCCCTGCCTATTTAACTTACGGAAAAAATATCAACAACCTAAGATATGCAGATGATACCACTCTAATGGCAGAAAGTGAAGAGGAACTAAAGAGCCTCTTGTTGCGGGTGAAGAAGGAGAGTGCAAAACTTGGGTTGAAACTTAACATAGTCAAGGCTATGGTCTTCCTAGTTGCAATGTATGGCAGTGAAAGTTGGACCATAAGAAAGGCTGAGCGCCAAAGAATTGAGGCCTTTGAACTATGGTGCTGGAGAAGACTCCTGCGATTCCCTTGGACTGCAAGGCGATCAAATCGGTCAATCCTAGAGGAGATCAACCCTGACTGCTCTTTAGAAGGCCAGATCCTGACGCTAAAACTCAAATACTTTGGCCATCTAATGAGAAGGAAGGATTCACTGGAGAAGAGCCTAATGCTGGGAAAGATTGAGGGCAAGAGAAGAAGGGGACGACAGAGAATGAGGTGGCTGGATGGAGTCACTGAAGCAGCAGGCGTGAGCTTAAATGGACTCCAGAAGATGGTAGAGGACAGGAAGGCCTGGAGGAACGTTGTCCATAGGGTCACGATGGGTCGGACACGACTTCGCAGCTAACAACAACAACAAAGTTACTAGCTCATAGGATTATATTTTAAGTCACTTCAAATGTCAGAATAAATGTAACTGAAAATGTACACTGGACTTATCTGTATGTATTTTTCACCATCTGCATGCCACCTGCTTTACCATACTGCTCAGAACACGATCTTCCGCCTGATCTTGAAGTATAACTGCAAGAGTCTGATGGTGTTCCCTGTGGTCCTCTGGATCTTCCTACTTCTAAAGGAAGACCTAAAGAACCAAACAGCAGTACTCCAGATAGCTGCTATGAAGCATTACTCTTGGAGACAGCTGGAATTGCTATACTTCTGGTCAATTAGCTTTGGAGCAGGCTAATTCCAAAGTCTGCTAATTTGAAATAAGCTTCAATTTACCTAAAGATTATGGTCAGTGAAGTTTTGTAGCCACGGTGGGATTATCAAAAAGATACTAGGAGACTGTCAAAACTCAGGAAGATCACAATAGCCCTCCTAGTGTCTAGCCTCAGTGGAAAACCAAATTGACTCTGTGTATTAAGGTTTGGGTTAGGAACAGCATGATGGTATCCAGGTAGATAATTTTTTGGTCTATGTGCATCTTGCCATTCTTGTGGACCGATACATTTTCTATTCACACTCATCAGCTTCTCACAATCTCATTTTGTTTCTCATATACTTTTTCATCCAGTTACATATCCTGATGTTCATCTCCTGTCTTTTCTATCTAGGCTTCTAATCTTTCCTTTCCTGCTTGTCCTCTGATTTTGCTCTCTAAAGGGGTATCTAGGTAAACCCATTATCTACCACACTTCATTTCCTTTCACCTCCTATTCTCATCTGTTCCAATCATCTGCTCCTCTCAATCCTCCATTAATGTAAAGCTCATCTCAACCAACAAGGATATGCTTGCATATTTATTGCTGCTCTTAAAGTCAGACCTGTATAACTGCTAATGGGAGTCCAAGCATCTGTGAATATGCTCCTTTGCATATTCAGGGACCACATTTGAAAATGTGGAAAGAGAAATGTGGTGGAAAACTCATCCAATAAGAGCCAACAACTGGAAATAAACAAAAATGATGGTTCATTTTTCAAAAGCTGGCAGGCTACAAGGAGTCACTGGTGTTTTGCATCCAAACAAGCCAAGAAAAAAGCAGCCCAATGTCACATAGGTCTATATATAATGTTAGCATTCATTTACAGTGCATTAAAAGGAATCTCCAATGGAGAGATAAAGAAAAAGAAAAATCAGGCATCCATCATGATTTATAAAATGTTACAAACATAGCCTTTGAAATGCAAGGTAACAGCTTTGACATACTGAAAGTGTCAAGGCTTAAATTGTTCTTCTATCAAACTCACCATATACTTCACTGTGGAAGGACGATGATGATGTCACGTGATGTGCTGCGATGTATCGCAACTTTTTTTCCATTGCCAGCATTGGGGGTGCACCATTTAGCCATGACATATCTGGCCTGTGGGCCGGCAATTTGACACTCCTGGTCTATACAATATTTTATTTGTATAAAAATAAATGATTATAAAATATAATTTATTCAAGCTCAATTCCCCATCCTCCACAAGAAGAAAACATTGCTAAAACTGGATCAGGCTAGAGTTGTGTGCCCAGCCTTAAGCACATGAGTAGGACCTGGGAAAGGAGGAGTCAATAGGTATAGGATTAAGATGGGAAAGAGAAGAGCCAGCAGTTTCCAGGACAGACGTAGCCCTGATGTAAATATGTAACTGCTTGGCTTCAGAGCCACCAAATGAGGTGTGAAGTATCCATTAATTCAAAAGAGGAGGAGGAAGAACCTTTAACTTTAAAACCTTCAGGGGAAAATAGTGTTTTATATCTTTGCATTAGCAACATCTGAAAGACTGCAACCCAGACAAGCTGTATCTGAGAATTTTCATAAGTGGAACCGAGCTAAGCTGTTATCTGTCAAAAGATCTATGATTTACTCCTGAGTCCTGACAAGCAAGCTGAGCTGAAATGCTCTGCTGGTTGTATCTGACTTACAAGTTGCCAGTTCCCCACCTAATTCAGATTTTTCTCATTCCCCTCTAAACTTGGAATTATCATTCTCTCAGGTAAAAATGATCTCTCACAAACTACAACCCCAGAATTCTTTGGATGAACCCCCCCCCCCCAAAAAAGGAGAAAATTAACCAACTAATCTCCAAAAAAACCCAATTCCACAATCACTTTGAAATAATATGAAGCAGGTTTGTCAAAAAACTTCACAACGTGCGGTGCCTCAGTACCTGTAATTATATGGCTAAATTGCTCCTAGGCTGTGCCTTGTAGAACTGTGGTTACCTAACTTCTATCTGAACGTGTGGGGAAACAAAACTGATCTCCATCAAGCTAGTTGAACTGTTATAGCAACTCTTCCAAGCTACTGGATACTGCAGCTTGGTGCAGTATCACAAAAAAAGTCTTTTTTTTGAGAGCAACAAAGAAGAGCAAAGCCAGCATGGCACATTCCATCCACCTGGTTGGGATTGTCTGCTCCCCTGTCAGTTCACTTAAGAGCAGTGGCACAAATTATGAAAGAGCAATATCACATAATTGTCCATCTGGTATCAGCAAGAGAGAAAGAGGGAAGGCTTCCCTCACAAAATGCAAACCACTTTGGCTCAGCTAGGATTAATTGTCATTACCTTATCCCTTCTTAGAACTGTCACTTGAGTTGCCATTTTAATTGGGCATCAAATGTTCTGTCATTTAAATGTCAAAAACGGAATACCTGGATTTTTCATATTGTCATGGCTGCTTTCTTTTTACCTTCAGCAGCATTATCCATGCAACTCACCAATGGCCTGTTAATAGGTACACACACGCACACACACACACACACACACACAAACACACACACATATACCCCGTATATACTTGAGTATAAGCCGACTTGAGTATAAGCCGAGACCCCCATTTTCACCCCCAAAAACTGGAAAAAGTTATTGACTCGAGTATAAGCCGATCCGCCGTTCTGCAAGCCTCCACCGCCGGCGGAGGCTGGATCCGCGCTCTGCAAGCCTCTGCCGCCAGCAGAGGCTCGATCCGCCATTTTGCAAGCCTGAATACACAGGAATACCCTGTGTGGCCACGGCTCTCGGGGAAGCCCTGGTTGTCCGCTTCCTCGCTCCACGCTGCCATTCGGGGCCCGCGCGTTCCCCGGGCAAATCGCAGTGCCCAGCAGGCGAGGAAACACGCCCGCTCCAGTCGCCCCCCCTTCCCTCAGGAGACACGAAGCAAGTGACCGCCCGGAGCTTACCGAGGACTTGCGCGCGGCCGAGGCTTCGGTGCTTCCAGGATTGCGCGCACCTCTCCCAAGCCACCGCCGTCCAGAGACCTGCCGAAGTTTGGGGAGGTTTGGGGAGGTGCGCGCGCACCTCCCCAGCGCGCACCTCCCCAAACCTCCCCAAACGTCGGCAGGTCTCCGGACCTCCGCGCCCTGCCTGCCTGCTTCTTTCCGCTCAGGCAGGCAGGGCGTGGAGGTCCGGAGACCTGCCGACATTTGGGGAGGTTTGGGGAGGTGCGCGCGCACCTCCCCAAACTTCGGCAGGTCTCCGGACGGCGGTGGCTTGGGAGAGGTGTGCGCGATCCCAGAAGCACCAAAGCCTCGGCCGCGCACAAGTCCTCGGTAAGTTTTTTTGTTGACTGGAGTATAAGCCGAAGTGGAATTTTTCAGCCCAAAAAGTGGGCTGAAAAATTCGGCTTATACTCAAGTATATACGGTATAGGTATACATATATATATATATATATATATATATATATATATATATATATATATATATATATATATATATATATATATATATATATATATATATATATTCAACTTATCTTGTTTCATTGAGAATATATATATATATATATATTCAACTTATCTTGTTTCATTGAGAATTCTTTAACCAAAATCTTAAGACTTCACATCTTATCCAGTCTGAAGCACCTGATCATTTGAAATTTAGGAAAAACAGAATTCAAACATATGATGACCATTGTTTGTTTGTTTTTAAAAAACGTTAACAATGATACAGTGTACATAGGTAGTCCTTCACATACAGTACAACCATAATTGGGACCAGAATTTCTGTCATAAGTTGGTGCGGTCATAAAGCAAATCATCTCATGACCAGACCCAATTTTACAACCAATTTTACTGCAGTCATTAAACAAATCATGTAGTCATTAAGTGAGTCACACAGCCAGTAAGCAAATCCAGATATAGGAGATGATCAGGCTGAGACTGAAGAAGGGATCAAATGTGGCTTCCGGTTTGCCAGGCAGCTGCTATAGACAGCTGGGAGACTTGCTCTCTCTCCCCCGTCCAGTTTTGCATCGCTGAGGGACCCCGAAAATGGCCAAGTCACCCCAAAGAGGCAACCAGTGAGGAGGGGTGCTCGCTGGATCACGGGAGAGCCACAACTCTCCCGTTAGATCTGGCATTCCCTCCAAACCAGCAGACGAAAGTACCAGCCATTATGGCTCATCCCTAGGCTGTGAACAGCGAGAAGTTGAAATTGATTGAATGAACCTTTTTTTTTTTGCACACAGCGGAAGAGGCCTAAAGCGAAAAGGTTTTTAAAAACCCAGCTGAAGGACTGGGGTGAGGGTGCGCGTGCCCACAGAAAGGGCTCTGCGTGCCACCCGTGGCACACGTCCATAGGTTCGCCACCATGGAACTAGAGGATCCTTGAAAAAGAACAGTTGGATGAGAAGATATACAAAACAGAACAACCATGTTGATATGGAAGAGAGACAACCCACTAGATCTACAGGTCCTCTCAAAAAAATGCAACTGGATGGTTTTGCCAATATCAATTAATACATGATACATGATATTACAAGGAGATTGGTCGATGACCCAAAAACAAAGACATGGAAGATGATTTGGCAAAAGAAAAAAGCCAGAATAAGACTGAAGAAAAATGGAGTTTTGACCATCTTATTGAAATCTAAAACAGAATGTACTTAAATAGATAAGAGATGCATGTTGAACACAAGACATTGTTATAAACTGAGATAAAGAAAAAAAATTGGTCATTAAAATTTAGCAGTATAAATACTAATAGCTAATTTGAATATTGATTTGTGCGTAAAGGTCATGTAAAGGTGAATAATGTAGGTAAGCTAAAAACTTATTGATGAAAGTAATAAACAGGTCTATATGGAACGTTAAAAACGAAAATTATCAGTTTAAGCAAGAGATAGCAGATACAAAGAGGAAGAGAGAGGAAGTATTAAATACTGAAATATAAAGAAATTTTGGTTACTATTTAAGAAAAACAAAAACTGAAAACTAGCAAAAAGGAAGGGTATCATATTGTATCCTTAATTTGTTGACATAGAGAGTGAGAAGTTAAGTAGACGGGATGTGTATTTTGAATATTAGATTTTGTGAGGAATGGTGACAGATGAATTGGGAGTATATTAAAAATCTTGGGAATGATAAATATCAAACGTTAAATCTAAATGTTAGTGGAAATTAAAACTGAAAAACCTATTAGGTCATTGATTGTCTAAAAGATTGTATGTTAAAACAACTAGAATATGTGTAAACTAAAAATTATGGATATTTGTAAGAAAGTTATTTTCTATGTGATTGATAAGATAAAACTTTAAATTTACAAATAGACAGTATGTATGAAGGGAAAAAGAGAGGAAATGTTTATGGTAGCAATCTGAAATCTGTACTAATGATATCTGTATGTAATTGAATTACTACTACTCAGCCACCACGTTGCTTTTCAAATATGTGAATGTAATATTAGAAAATCAATAAAATTTGTAAAAAAAAAAAAGGGGGATCAAATGTGTCATCAGCCTAGTGTCCACAAGAGATCTAAATCCAGGCCACCTGGTCAATTCCATTGACTCTAACTGCCACCAATTTGCTTTGATAATTAGTAGTTCAGATTCTTGTAGAGAACATTAGCATACAATCAACCTATATATTCATTTATATTGGCTGGACTTCTGATCTCCTGCACTTGATACCAGCTTCCCCAATTGACTTTGCTTGTCTGAAACTAGCTGGGAAGGTCACAAATTGTGACCACAAAGCACTGCAACTGTCGTAAATGCAAGCCAGTTGCCAAGCACCCAAATTGTGGCATTTTCAGCTTTTATTCCTGTATGATTTGCCGATTTTGACAATTATTCATGAGGCTAAATACTATCTGTAAAAACATTTTATAGCAGTTCTCTTTCAAACCATAGCTGGAAATGAATTTTATATCTATCCACTACATCAGGGAAGTCAAACTGCCAGCCCACGGGCCAGTTGCATCATACAGAAACCACGCCCACCCCAGCTCCAGCAATGCAAGCACATTGCTAAGCACATTGATTTGTGCTTCTTAGATTGTAAGCCACCCTGAGTCTTCGGAGAAGGGCAGGATATAAATGGGATAAAAACAAACAAAAAAAACCCGTCGCGGTACATCACAACATGTCATGTGACGTCGCGAGTTTGACACCCATGCACTACATTATCCAGCAGATAGGAGTATACAGTACGCTGATGATACCCAACTTTTTCTTTCCACCCCGAATCAACCCAGTGATGCCCTCGCCGTGATGTCCCATTGCCTGGAGGCGGTCCAGGTTTGGATGGGGAGAAACAGGCTTCGTCTCAATCCTGACAAGACTGAGTGGCTGTTCATACCGGAATCTCGGGCTGACCAGCCTTCTCCATCATTAACAATAGGGGATGAGGTATTACCCCCCGTTGATAGGGCTTGCAACTTGGGCATCCTCCTGGATTCATGGCTCAGTTTTGAAGATCATATAGGAGCCGTGACCAGGGGGGCTTTTGCCCAGATTCGCCTGGTGCGCCAGTTGCGTCCCTATCTGGACCGAGATGCTCTACGTACAGTCACTCATGCGCTCGTGACCTCCCAGTTAGACTACTGCAATGCCCTCTACATGGGGCTGCCCTTGAGGACCACCCAAAGACTTCAACTGGTGCAGAATTCAGCCGCGCGAGTTTTGATGGGAGCTTCCCAATACTCCCGTATAATACCTCCGTGAACTACATTGGCTTCCGGTTGCCCTCCGGGTGAGATTCAAGGTACTGGTAATGACCTATAAAGCCCTAAATGGCTTGGGTCTGGACTATCTAAGGGAACACCTGCTGCCGGCATCATCTTCTCATTGTCCTGTGCGCCCCCACAGGGAGGGCCTTCTCAGGGTACCAACGGTTAATGAATGCCGGCGGGTTATTCCCAGGGGAAGGGCGTTCTCTGTGGGTGCGCCTGCCCTATGGAACCAACTACCCAAGGATCTTAGGACTGCCCCCGACCTTCGCTCATTTCGCCGGGACCTGAAAACTTGGCTCTTTGATCTGTTTGGTTCAGACTGTGGGGTTGTTAATTTAACTGGGTTTTAGATTTACTCCTGGGGCTTGAATTTAATTTAATTGTTTTAATTGATTTTAATTTTTGTATTTCATGGTTTTAACTGCCCTGTAAACCGCCCTGAGTCCTACGGGAATAGGGCGGTATACAAATTCAATAAAATAAATAAATAAATAAATAATCTTCGGTCACTGGAAAAAGTGACTTATGACCATTTTTCACATTTATGACCATTGCAGCATCCCCAAGGTGACGTGATCAAAATTTGAATGCTTGGCAGCTGGCTCATATTTATAACAGGTGCAGTGTCCTAGGATCATATGATCACCTTTCATGACCTTCTGACAAGGAAAGTTGATGGGGAAGCCAGATTCACTTAACAACCATGTTACTAATTTAATAACTGCAGTGATTCACTTAACAAGTATAGCAAGAAAGGTCGTAAAATGGGGCAAATTTCACTTAACACCTCAGCATCTGTCTCACTTGCAGAAAACACACTCAAAGGGGTAAAAAGAAAATTTTATACATGTCCTAACAAGCAGTCTGCATTCTGTATAATCTTTTTTATAAGCTTTTGTCCTCTTTTATATCCATGTACCATAAATATCTATGAAGCCCATTAGTTGGGCTGGTTCATTCCAATATTGACATTCTACTGTTAGGGATTTAATCCACTTTGTTAGCCATGACAAACAGCTTGCTTTGTAATACAGCTTGACCATTGGCTATAATTTCCAGTTTCTGCAAATCCCAAATAGAGGCAGCTCCAGAATCAAGCCTAAAAACCCACGACTTTAGATAAAGATCAGCACATAGTGAATGTGGCTAAAATTGCTCTATCAGGGGTGTCAAACTCAATTTCATTGAGGGCCGCATCAGCATTGCGGTTGCCCTCAGGGAGTCCAGTGGGTGTGGCCTGGGTGGGTGTGGCCTACTGGGTGGGTGTGGCTAAAGTGTGTATGGCCTACTGGGTGGGCATGGCATCAAGGGTGCCTATGGGGGCCTGGGCAGGAGTGGGACAGATCTGAGGGTCTCTGGCAGGAGGAGGGTCTCTGGGCCAGAGCCAAGGCAGCGGGGGCCGTTCCCTCACTGTTTCCAGGATGGCTTCACGGGCCACATGAAACCACTTCGTGGGCCGGATCTGGCCCCCGGGCCTTGTGTTTGACATGTCTGCTCTACATGTACAGTCATTAATCAGAGTTTTTATTTTAGCATGTATTTTACAAATACAACTTATTTCTTACCTGTGAGAAGATATGTCTGCAACTAAGTATTTTAAATGCTTTTCTTATAACTTAAATATGTATGACATAAATATGTATGATATGTCTTTCTGTCTCAGTTAAGTTTGCAGCTGGACACTCCATTGTTTTATTAATATAAATATGGAAACAAAAGTGTTAAACATAGCAGGGGATGATGGGGCTTGGCTCTTTCAAACCTTTGTCAGAAACTGATTGGTATCATCTACATGTTATTCTTTTGGGTAGACCATCTAAATCAAGGAAAGAAAACTAAACAGACCACTATAACTGGAAGTAGGATCTCTAGTTCCATCAAATTGGTTGTCTATGGCCAATTCAATAACACTCTCTCTTTGGTCATTAGACTTGAAAAGATGGAAAGATGTCTGAATTCAAGAATTAGGATTTTAAAGGAACAGGAGGATGCCATTTTGCTGAAGCTTAACTGGTTCAGATCTGCCTAGACAGAAAACTACCATTCTATATAACAATATGAATAAACAAGCAGTGTTTAGTCCCATAAACTATTGTTGCATTTGCATTCCCCCATATTGCCACTAAAGTACTTTGTGACAGTCAGTCAAGGCCACAAAAACCAGAAAAGGTTGTTGGGCACCATGCAATCAACAAATTTCTTAAATGAAACACCAGGACTGAATGAAATCCAATGGGAACTTTTAGTTTTAATCTAGGCCTATACACTCAAATCTATGGACTAATGAACTAAATCTTCAATTGATTAATCAGTCAAGACAAATTATAAACCAGTAGGAGCAAATCCAAATCAAGGGGACCTGGTTCCTAGTATTCTGGTTCAGCAGGATATTTCCAGTATATTCATATTAATATACTTATTATTATCAAAGCAGTGTTGTTATTGGCCTAGAATATACGTGTTGGGGTGAGAATGGGGCCAGCTGAGAGGCTTTGCAGAAGCCCTGCAGATTAGGCAGAGAGATGAGGAGCTCTGGCAGCTGCCATGGGTCAGGCAGCAGGGCATGTCTCAGGGTAGGAAGCAGAGAAAAAGAAGGAAGAGAGAAGGCTTGGTGGAGCTCGCCATTCTGAGCCAGCTGATCAAAGAGAGTAAGAAGCTGGGGTTTTTGTGTTTGCTTTTTTTGCTTTGTTACAGGCAAGCCTGATGAGAGGGGGAGGGATAGAGAGAGTGAGAGTAGTTGCTGGAGCTGTTTGCTTGAAGCAGGCCAGGAAGAGCGGGATAGAGGATGAGAGTAGTTGCTGGAGCTGTTTGCTTGAAGCAGGCCAGGCAGAGAGAGAGGGGGGAGAGTGGCTGGTTGGAGCTGTTTGCTTAAAGCAGGCCAGGCAGAGAGAGAGAGAGTGAGGGGTGGGGAAGGCAAAGTTTTATTGCTTCTTTCTCTGTCATTGTGGGCAGGCCAGACGAAGAGAGGGAGAGAGTGTAGTTTGGGGGAATTTTAATTCCTTTCCCTCAGAGTAAGTTAGGCAGAAGGAGAGTTAGGGAAGAGTTTGACATATGTCTTTTAGTGGGAGGTAAGTGGTTTTTTTCTTTATAGGATCAGCTGGGGGAGATAAAAAGGGATTACATGGAGTGAGGTCAGAGAGGGGCAAGGAGAGCGGACAAGGGAGGCCTCTGCCAGCACCAGAGATTGGTTGCCATCGTTCTAGGCAAGTTGTCATCAAAGACGGATTAACATTGTCCTGGGCAAGTTGTTGCCAACAGAAACTGGCTGCCATTGTTTTAGGCAAGTTACTGCCACCACAGACTGACCGCCATTGTTCTAGGCAAGTTGCCATCACCAGAGGCTGATTAATATTGTTCTGGGAAAGTTGTTGTCATTAGAGATTGACTACCATCTTCCCTGTAAGTTCCTATTGCCTGAAATCAACCACCATCATCCCACATGACTCACCACAGAGAGAAAGCAACCATCACTGCCCCACATGTGTGGCTGCCGATTGTGACTGAATGCCACCATGTTACGTGCCCTGTTAGGCAGAGGCACCAACGAGAGAGACCTCTTTGGGCTGGTGGCCATTTGGAGGGGAGGTTGGGAGGGCCCAGACTTAAGCAGTCCCTACAGAGCTGGCAGTACACGTGTATTGTACAAAATAGATTTTGTGACTTTATTTTCTGATTTTAACACTTTATATGAAATATACTGTATGTGTGTATTCATCTTGATTCTAACATTTCAGTTGTTTTCTAATTATCTCTCTTTGGATTTTAAAAATGTTGCATGCCAATACATCTCAGATGAGCTTGCTTTTCGTTGATTACACATTTTCTCCCCCTATTATGGCTCGCATTAATTTTCTTCATTGCAATATCCACAGTGAAACTATCTCAAGTTTATATTCACAAACAGATGGTTTCTGTCCATTTTTAAACTAAAAAGCTAGTTATTAACAAGATATCAGAGGAATAATTCAACATCTTATTCATACATGAAAAAAAATTCCACAGCAGAGAAGAAGCTTGATCACTACTGGCTTTGTGGACATAAAAAAGGCATGAACAGTTCAAACATAGTTTAACAAAATTCTACAAAAGATGTTTTTAGAAATGTGCCAGTTAATGGAAAAGTAGAACAAGTGAGGAGCAAGCATGTAGTACATAAGAATTTATCTATCTATCCATCCATCAGCCATCCACCCATCCGTCCATCTATCCATCCCATCTTTAGAAAATGATGTATTAAAAAATAGTAATGCTGCTGTGTGGAAACCATGACAAAATTTTATATCGCAGTAACAATATTCTTTGTGTAGTGAAAATATTGCATATAATATGCAAAACTGATGTTGGATCTCTAGTGCAAAGCTTTCAAGAATACTAAGCCTTCTAAAAGCCTAATTCCTATACTCTACATGAAAACAATCCTCTTTGTGTGATTAAGAAAGAACAACCCACACTTGCTGAAATCGTGTCACATATTAACTTATTTGTATTAGGAGGCAGGGCATACAAAGAGGATCTAGAAATGTTAACATATATGCTAGCTAAAAACCTAATTATTATATTTACCGCATGGAAGCCATTGGAAGCTCAATTAAATGCAGCAGTAGCACAATATTAATAACTGTGGGACCCCATCTATGCAGAATAAATTCTCCATGTCCTCTTTAACTATGATCAAAATTATCCAGGTTTCTACATGTAGCATGGATTGTAAGTCAAATTGCAGTTAGAAACAATGAGTAGATGGAAACCCCATTCAATTAACTTCAATTTATAATTATAGCAAGAGTGCCAATATGCTTTTAAATATGGTAAACGTAGGGCAGCAAAGCAAGAAGGAAGTTTTTAAAATCCAAGTATTAAGAGTGCGCTGATCCCTAGAGCATAGGAGAAATGCATTTTTATTCAATTAGTGATTGGACAAAGGGGCAGAGGTAGTCCTGAAATTACAATCATTCATATAATGATGATCTGGAATTATGACAGCCTCAGAAAAGCCATTGCAAAAATCCAGGGTCAAGTGATTGCAATCTGTGTGCTTGGAGACTTGTTCACATTTACAACTGATTGCCAAGTGTGCCATGCTCATGTGATCACCATCTGCAATCTTCTGTGACGGCTTTCCCAGAAAGTCAATGGGGAAGCCGGCAGGGAAGACTGTAAGGTGTTGCTGCTGCCTGATGAAAGGATTCCCTCTGTCACAGGGGGCTGGCTGAAAGAGCTGTCTTTTGCAAGGAGTTGAACTCCTTTGATGGGGTCAGAAATGGAGCCAAAATCCTGAAGATTTTGCTTAATTACCACTTCGCTCAACAACCGAGATTCTTGTCCCAATTATGATTGTAACTCGAGGGATACCTATAAAGTTGAACTTAAATTCTGCTGACAGTATTCATTTTTCAGCATGTCACAGAGAAATTAGCAGCTTTCTTTTCAACTTCCCACTGTAGAATTTGAACCGGCGCTAGAGACAATTAATATTACTATCATACATATTCAGCTTTACAACTCATTGTTCCCAACCCTCTGTCCATTTCATTAACTCTTACCCATTCAGCGTTTCCTGATATTAAGCTAACATGGTATTCTTTTGGGCTGGAAAGTCCTTTTTGTGGTTTCTTTTTCCCTAACAGACTTGTTTTGGAGTTTGTAAATCATGGAGCTGTCCAAGTCAAATTATCTAATCATGATGGAGAAGACTAAAATCAACATTGTATACATGATGACCACAACTCCTGAAAGAACTGTTGGGGTATGGATAGACTATTTAAAAGAAGGAAACCTCCAGTTCACAAAATACTTTTGTAGAAAGGAAAACATATTCTTCTAAAAAGCCTATGCTTCTTAGGTTTGAGTCCTGCTTCAACTGAGTATATCTGTAAATCAAGTGTGTATTTGGTTTATCTGTATATAACTTAGGCCTAATGTGCACACATCTGTTTGCCACAAAACAGATAATAGATACACTATTCCACATGCTCTGAGACCAGAGACTCAATTTTGTGCATGCAGAATTGAAAATCATCAGATTAAAATGTACACTGCCTCTCAGAAAAAAGTACCAAAGGACTGGAAGCAGTGAGAAAATTTTGAGCTCTTACATTATCAAGTTACAAAGATAATCACAATTCCATTTTAATCAGAAGAGTTCTGTTTTATGCAGATGATAGGAATGATTTTGTTGTTGTTAGTTGCGAAGTCGTGTCCGACCCATCGTGACCCTATGGACAACGTTCCTCCAGGCCTTCCTGTCCTCTACCATCTTCTGGAGTCCATTTAAGCTCATGCCTACTGCTTCAGTGACTCCATCCAGCCACCTCATTCTCTGTCGTCCCGTTCTTCTCTTGCCCTCAAACTTTCCCAGCATTAGGCTCTTCTCCAGTGAGTCCTTCCTTCTCATTAGGTGGCCAAAGTATTTGAGTTTTAGCTTCAGGATCTGGCCTTCTAAAGAGCAGTCAGGGTTGATCTCCTCTAGGACTTACCGGTTTGATCGCCTTGCAGTCCAAGGGACTCGCAGGAGTCTTCTCCAGCACCAGAGTTCAAAGGCCTCAATTCTTTGGCGCTCAGCCTTTTTTATGGTCCAACTTTCACTGCCATACATTGCAACTGGGAAGACCATAGCCTTGACTATACGGATAGGAATGATAATACATTCTTTTTATCAGTAGAAATAAGCCACTGGGAAAAATATTTTTGTTGTTGTTGCTCAAGAGCTCCGTATCTCAAACTGTTCCAACAACCAGGAAAAAGATTTTCTGAAGAAAAAGACACTCATCTTGATTCCTCCATTATACCTCTGCAATATCATTTTTGCGATGCACCAAATGGAACTGTACACAGTATTCTAAGTGTAATGACAGCTTTGATTTATATGAAGGTAAAATAATTTGTCCTTTTCCTAAGGTAAGTGACCTGAAATTTATATTTTTCACAGCACTCGTAAACTGACATTTTTCCATCAGTTACAGTTCCACCTGTATGCTACTTAATTACTATCAGCACCAAGGATTATATGAAAATGGGAGGAGAGTAGCTCTGATGTGCATTGCAACACGTTTCTGTACCATAGTTATGAGTAGGGTACATGACAACTGATGCACATGAAAACAATACCAATTACCTTTTCATTGCTTCCGACAGACAATAGCTTGCATGGGAATCCCAGATGTGATTATCTATTCTTATGCAACAAACGTCTTGTTTCTCCTGGCAGGTTCATAAAAATAGTGCCTTTATGAATTTTGCTTCATTTGCCAATTTAGAATGGGAAGACAGGTTGATTACCATTACTCTTGAAAAGAAGGAATAATTTGGCTTGATTTGGTCTGGTGTTTCTCTGAAAATAGAAGGCATAATTGTCAGACTTTACAGTCTCAATTTGTATTCTTAAATACACGTTCATGACTCCCTCTGAAGTCATGAAGACTTTTATCCTAGGGAAGCATTTTGACTGAGAGCCAGTAATGACTTCCTAGTTAAAGCAAACCTTGGAATATGATATTATATCCCTTTTGTCCCCTTTATCGGAAGGAATGGCATTCATATGCTCTTATTCATCTTAATCATCTTTATAAAAATGAGTTAGCCACTAAAGCCATGGGATTGTACAATAAAAATTGCAGATACAATCTAGAGAAACTTCAGCATTCTTAAGTTTCACAGAAATTAGCTCTACCAAAGTACTTCCTTTGATCCTCCTAGGGGTATCCTGCCCTGCATCAGAGAAAGACTGTGCCCAGTCCCCTTACTAGACCATTTCAGGGTAGGGGGCACTAACTATTTGGCTATAATTCAGTGCCACAGTCATGTACCAAAATGAAAAAATATTGGGGGGGGGGTGTACCTTCCCTTATGTCTGCATTAGAATACTGCACAACTAAGGCACTGAACATATGGAGCGTGTATGAAGCATATTCTAGCTAAATCCATTGCAAGTGGTAAGTTCATTGCTTGATGCTTCCCAGTTTTAGTAAGTACAATGGCCTGGGAATATGCCCAATAAACTAAATAAAATTAGTATATGGAAAGGAAGTAGAATTATGCCTAATCTAAACTGGTTTTTACCAAATATTTCTTTTAATAGCAATAAGCGACCTAAGAATTTTTGACATATGAGTCCTTTTCTATGTCGAGTGTTAATGTGAACTGCACTGAATTCTAACATGACACGCACTTTCCCAATATTATGATGAATGTGAGGAGGTGCCTGGACAGATTACACAAAATTTTAGTTCCCACTCAGCAAGGATTTGGCCAGGATAATCATGAGGCATAATCAGTTGTTCTATTTTAGCAGAAAATTTGGGGGTTAAGAGAAGGCATGAAATCATAATAAATTCCTATCAGATTTGACAGACAGATTATCTATTTCTAATCTTTTCTCCTCTCATCACCATCCCACACAATCATCCTCAAAGTGGATAAGCCTTTGCTACAATAATGTTCTAAAAGCCTATAAGAAAAGAGGTTACACAAATCCACTTTTACATGATGAGAAAAATTCCATATAGCAGGGGTGTCAAACTCAATTTCACTGAGGGCCGCATCAGCATTGCGGTTGCCCTCAAGGGGCCAGGTGGGTATGGCCAGGGTGGTCGTGGCATAGTGGGTGGGTGTGGCTAGAGTGCGTATGGCCTACTGGGTGGGCATGGCCAGCTCTACATCGTTCGCAGCAAGGGTGCCTATGGGGCCCGGGCAGGAGTGGGACAGATCTGAGGGTCTCTGGCAGAAGGAGGGTCTCTGGGCCAGGGCCAAGGCAGTGGGGGCCGTTCCCTCACTGTTTCCAGGATGGCTTCGTGGGCCACATGAAACCACTTCGCGGGCTGGATCCGGCCCCCGGGCCTTGTGTTTGACATGTCTACCATATAGGAACACGAAGTTAGTAATTCTCAACAAGATGAATTCATCTACCTCTTTTTTATTTCTTCACCACATGATGAAATAATCATTTAGCATTGCTGCTATTATCACAAAAGAAGAATGAAAATGTTTTGCATACGTGTCTCTGGTCATTGGATGCACCTTATAAATTTAGAGGTTTTTTCATTACCCCAAGATTACTCCCGAGGCATAAATTTCCCAGTTTTAATATAAACAACACCCAGTAATTCTTCATGACTGCCATTTAAAAACAAAATAGTATTTTTTCTCCCTTCCTACATCACAGAACAGAATCACAAATTACACCACACACTTAAAAATAATAAGAAAGCTCCCTCCAAAGATAACCAACAAAGATAATTTCTATTTTATAAGCAATAAAGGCCCAAATGAAATCTTGTCATAGAATATAACTTTTGCTGTATCCAAAAGCTTATTGTTTGTTATATGAGCAGGTAACTTTATCTTAAAGTTACAAAAATTCTGTAAGCCCTGGCCATAGATGGACCAACATCCTAGCTTAATAGCACAATCCATTATACTCATGCTATTTCTGAGATACTTAGAAACACATTTCCCTGTGTTCTGTAACAACAACAATCTATGTAACACTTTCTTTGGCTACCAAAAGGCCCAGTGTCTTCCCACACTTCTAATATTTTCTCCTGTCAGTTTCCAGTTAGTTCCACCACTGTTTGCATGATTTCTTACCAGCAGACCCAGCAGAATGTTAAAAAGAAAAGACATTTATATTTGAACAGTTTTCCTTTCTGCTCCTGCTTAAAATGATGTCACTTAAATCAGATCGCTAATGTATACTATCTCTGAAGCACAAACAAAGAGTATATCAGAAATGAACCAACAAAAATAAGACTGCTTCACCAAATGCCAATCAGATGCTGGCCAAGTTATCTGTGTAGGGAAAATCTTGCGACCAAACTCTAAAGCAGGATGATCTGAATGATATATACTGTCAAGACCATTGGAAAGATGCTGCATTGACCTTGTGTGGTCTCTCTGAAAGCAATTTAAAATATGGGAGATTGTGTCCCTTTGTTTATCTTCAACTGTAAGTCAAATAAACAAGAAGAAATAATAATAATAATAATAATAATAATAATAATAATAATAATGATGATGATGATGATGATGATGATGATGATGATGATGATGACGACGATGGAGCACTCCCATGTGACTGGACAATCAAATGCCTAGAAATAATGTAAGTCATAGAAACATCAGACGCTTTGTGCAAAAATTAATGTGCAGAATGGAAGACACAATTCCTAGTCAATGATGATAGAATGGGAGAAGTGAATATCAAGAAAGTAATTTTTCAAGGAGACCCACTATCCCCACTGTTGTTTATCATTGCACTGATTCCTCTGTCAATAAAACTGAACAACTCAGACCACGGCTATCAAGCATTAAAAACATCTGCCAAGGTATCCCACTCCTTTACAAGGAATGTTCTGAAGTTGTATGGAAAATCACCATCTGAAATAGAATGGCTGCTCAATACCGTCCATATTTACAGCCAAGATATTGCAATGGAGTTTGGATAGGACAAATGTGCCACCCTCACCAACAACAGGGGGTAAAACAGTGCAAAAATTAAGAAATCAATATGCCCTATGGAAATAACATTGAGAGTCTGGATGAAGATGATCGTTACAAACACCTAGGCATCCTTCAAGTTGACCGCATCAGAAAGAATGTTAGAAGTGAGAGTCAGAAGATCTTAAAATCCAAACTCAGTGGAAGAAATGCCGTGAAGGGAATGAACACCAGCGTAGTTCCAATCACAGTTGGAATAGTGAACAATAATAAACCTGGATAGGAAGACCAGAAAAATAATGACAGTGAATCATGCCTTTCATCCATGCAGCAATGTTGACAGCTCTACTTACCAAGGAAGATAGGCGGACATGGAATGTTGCAAGTGCACCAGGCAGTTGAAGAATAAAAAAAGGCATTGGAAGAATATATGACAGTGATGAAGATGCATTGAAGCTAATATGCCGTGAAAGCTTACTGGGTAATGGAGAGACCAAACTGGCCTACAAGAATGACCAAAGTAAGAATAAAAAAGAGGTGTGGCAAGGTGTTACATGACCAACATATTAAAAAAAAATAATAGCAGGCCAAACAGATAATAACAAGATCTGGAAATGGCTAAGAGGGGCTAACTCTGTCTGCACAAGACCAAGCCTTAAGAATGAATGCATACCGTCAGAATTGAGAAGATAGCATCAGACAGCAAAGAAGCTGAAGAAACAACGGACCACCTACTTAGCTGCTGCAAGAAGATCATATAGGCTAACTACAAACAACAGCATAACAAAGTAGCAAAGTGCATTGGAAGATTTGCAAAAAAATACCTTGACTGCAGACAAAATAGGTTACAAAATAGACAAAGTAATAGAAAATGAAAAAGCTAAAGTGCTCTGTTTTTAGAATTCAAACAGACCAGCACCTGACACTTAACACCCTAGGCCAGACATGTCAAACACAAGGCCCGGGGGCCGGATGCGGCCCGCGAAATGGTTTCATGTGGCCCGCAAAGCCATCCTGGAAACAGTGAGGGAACGGCCCCCACTGCCTTGGCCCTGGCCCAGAGACCCTCCTCCTGCCAGAGACCCTCATATCTGTCCCATTCCTGCCCAGGCCCCCATAGGCACCCTTGATGCGAAAGATGTAGAGCTGGCCACGCCCACCCAGTAGGCCACGCCCACCCAGGCCACACCCACCCGGCCCTTTGAGGGCAACCGCAATGCTTATGCGGCCCTCAATGAAATTGAGTTTGACACCCCTGCCCTAGGCTGAACAACTGTTGGTAAGAGAAGCCAAAAAAGTCTAGATAGTAGACATTGCAGCACTTGGAGATGGCAAAATACAAGAGAAAGAATCGGAGAAAATCATGAAATACGAAGAACTGCAAACAGAAGTAGAACAACTATGGTTAAAAAAAAAGTAACAACAGTATCACTAGTAATAGATGCCTTGTCTGCAATCAGAAAACAACTGGAGCACCACTTGAACCCCACTGGCTTTGACAGTGACAAAATTACCATCAGTCAGTTCCAAAAGGCAGCTCTGCTTGGAACAGCTTACGTCCTACAAAAATACCTTTAACACTATCAAACAACAAGGTTTGCCTATTCCAAGTTCTTGGGAAAGTTGCAATAGGTGGATAAAGATGTCAAATCCAGACTAAACAAACATCTGGCTGGTTGTGTGAAAAACCATAATAGTAATAATTTAGTAAACTTACATGTCACCCAACCCTTAATGACTCTGAGCAGCTCACAACGATGATACAATAAATCAATAATGCAGACAAAATAAAGGTAAAAGTATGATGAAGGGTCCCACTTTCCCTCACCAAAGTATTGAATGAAGACCTAGGTCTCCACAGGTATTTTAAACAGGAGCAGAGGGGGGCCATCCAGATCTCAGGGGAGGACCTCATTCCAGAGGGTAGGCACTGCTACAGAAAAGGTATGCTTTGGAATTTTGAGAGATGATGATCTTCAGTTGAAGGAACCTAGAGCATGTCAATCCTGATGAATCAAATTGATTGGGCAGGTGGTCTCCCAAGTAACCAGGCCCCTATGCCATGGAAGAAGGTCAGGGAGTTCTTGAGTTCTCCTATTTGGTTGCACAAACCAAATATGTCAGAATACTGGAATCCGACACTCACACGTGTGTGCAAGTAGTACATGTCAGATGTACTGCAAGTAGTCCTTGCAAAATGTCCATTCATTCAGATACAACAGTGCTAAACAAGGGGTACTCATGATGGGCCCTTGTAGTTGCAGCCATCAGCATCCCCATGTCACATGATTACAACTTGGCAACTATCATGACAATATCTTGGAGATGCATGATCACCCTTTCTGGATTTCACTGCTGGCTTCCCACAAGCAAAGTCAATAGAGATGCCGGCAAGAGGTCACAAATAGCAATCAAGTGACTGCAGGACACATCAACCTTGCAGGATTCATCTGACAATAGCAACTGGGTCTACTGGAACTGCCCTTGTAAGTCGGCAAAGTCATGTGACATTGTGCCTTACGACTGCGTCCCTTAGTGATGGAGTTCTCAATCCCAATTATCACTGGTAAATGAAGACTACCTGTGTGCACATTAAACCTTAAACTAGGATGTAAATTTCTATTATAGAAATCAAAATGTCTCCAAAGTATCCAGCAGAGCACATAAAAAAAATCCTCGAGGGTTCAATGAACGCAGCATGCTAACATCACTTTAATGCAGGGATATAAAATAAAGTATATTACCTTTAATATCTAGCTTTCCTTAGGCTAAAATCCAATTGCCAGTTTCAGGTTATACTCACAGAATTCAATTTTCTTGTAAAAGGCTATTTGTATTTATTTATTTATTTATTTATTCAATTTCTACAGCTTCCCATCTCAATCCAACTGACTCTTTTTGGTAATCTGGAAAATCTCGGTTTTAAAAGAAATAATGAAATAAGTTTAAAATAACCAACTATGATAATTCCTCTGAGCTCCTATTATGTCAATTCCACTTACCCAAGCAAATATATTTAATATCTTAATTCAGTTCCCAGTGTTATTGTTCAGAGCTAGATATTTTCAATAGTAATATTACAAAATCTATCCACAGAAGTGCTTTTTTAGTGTGGCTGTTTCCTTCTCTTCTAATGTACAAAGGGAAATCATGTTCAATCACATTTTATAGGAAAATTCTTAGTATGTATTGGAGCAAAGCAATGTTTAAGAGGAAAGATGCAAACTGCTAACCAAAGAGTTCAAAACTATCCTGATTTTTACCACAGCCTCCAAACCAGTGTGCAAAACTCCACCTTTAATAGTGATGGGATTATTTGTTTGTTTGTTTATTTGTATGTTTATTTATTATTAAATTTAATTGTCCTCCCATCTTACCTCAGGTCAACTCTGAGCGGCTTATCATCGTATTTATTATAATAAATAAATGTATTTAATGTAATCATTTATATAACTGCCCAACTCAAGATGTGAATCTGGGCAGCATATAAAAGGTGAAAAGGAAGAAAAACTGTAAACAAGCAATGTATAACAACCAATTTCCTTCAGAGTTACTTAAACAGTAAAAGAACAAAATGGCAATCAGAAATGAAATCTCCCAATTCATGCTCTGCTCATCTGATTCCAAAAGGTGGGGGAAACCGCCGTTGCGCTGCTGTCCTTTAGCAATTGTTGGGAGGTTGGACTACTTCATCCATCTGCACTGTCATAGTCAAGGGAGGCTCACAAGGAAACACACCTATAACCAGGACCTGTTACATTGGCAAGGAAAGCACAGTGACTATATTACAAGACGTCTTTTCCAGTTAGTCCCTGGGGCAGATGGCAACTATTGCTGGAATACAACAGCAGGCTCCACGTTACAGTTCCCAATGAAGCACCCCTATGGATGACCCATGGTCAAAATGAGCAGGTAACAACTCCCCAAAACAGTGCAATATATATGCAGTATAGCTGTACATTGGGCTGCAACTTCCATTTCCGCTTTCAGAAAATACTGCAGCTGCCCTTCCACAATGCATTACCCTAAAAAGCAAGCTAATCAGTTCAGATGCTACCTGTGGGTTACCTGATCCGGCAAGGCACTGGAGCACTAGGGAATTGGCTTTATATCAGTGCCATTATTGGCTCAGCACCCAAAGATAGCTAGTTGGTTAGCCAATTTGCCTCTAAGGTAAGAAAATAATGCACGTTTTAAACGGATGCAAACTTGCAGCTTAACAGGCTGGCTGAGGCATCCGCTGCCAAAGCCTGAGGAAGACGCCCTACTGAGCATGTTCCAGAGAAGCAGGAGTGGGAGAAGCACAGCACTGGAAGGAAGAAGCAATTTCACTCTGGGTGGTGCTTCTGTCAAGACAACAATTCTGCAAGATTCTGAAGAGCAATTTAGTCTAGTGGCTGTTAAGGCCCCTGGCAGAAACTGGGAGACCATGTGTTCTAGTCCCACCTTAGGTGTCAACTGCTAACATCGAATGTTCTTGCTTGACAAGAGATGAAGAAGTAGCCATTGCATATGTTAAACCTGTGTATTGCTTTAAGAGATTGGATTAAGGTTGGGAGGGGGGGAAGAGGAGGATTGTTCCTCAAGGCCATCTGAAATTAAAGAAGGTAAGAGCTTGGCTGGTTTTCTAATGGAAGGGAAACTGATTCTTTAAATTAATTGGAGAATATGATTAATGACAAAATTAGAAAGGTGGAGAATTGTGTTTTAATATATTGCGCAAGGGGGCGGAGATTTCAGATTCCAGCTTCCTTTGAGCAAGCATTTGCCGGTGTATTAGGCTAATGAAGGACTTTTAAGGTAAACAATGCCTCAGAGTCACTTGAAAAGCCCATAGTCGGAAACTTGACATCAGGCATGAAATCCAGCTGGGAGACTTTGGGCCAATCACTCTTTCTCAACTCAACCCATTTTCTCCTTGACAGAAAGTAGAAGGAGGAAGGAGCATTAGGTATGTTCACTGCCTTGAGTAATTTATAAAAATAATAAAAGTAGGATAAAAATAAAAAAATAAAATAAAAACACAAGTAAAGCTGATTTTATACACAAATAATCACATGTCTTAAGTCAATGTTTTAGAAGCCTTGTAGCTTTAAGGTGTGAGGCTAGGACAGGCTGGCTCAGGAATTCTGGGAGTTGAAGTCCATGAGTCCAAGAAGTTGCCTACCCCTGGGCTACGGAGTTGTAAGAATTGAATCTTAAAGTTACCAAGTTTGAAAAACATTCTAGATTATAGTCTGGCTTCTCAAAACATGCTGAAATAGACATTTATTCAGCAACTACAGATCAAAATAATCTATTTCTGGGGAGAGGTTTTACCAAAAGACACATTCTAGTGCCCTGGTGGCGAAACTATGGCACGTGTGCCACAGGTGGCACACAGAGCCCTCTCTGTGGGCACGCAGGCCGTCGCCCTTGTCCTAGGCCTTCAGCTGCGTTTTAGAAAACCTTTTCGCTTTAGGCCTCTGCTGCCATGTGCAAAAAAAAAAAGGTTCAATCAATCAATTTCAACTTCTCACGGGGGAAAAAAAATCTCACAAAGTTGGAATTGATGGATTGAATTTTTTAGTCCCATCCAGTCTGCCGTTACCACCGCAGCCACGCCCACCCAATGGGCCACGCCCACTCAGCACATAATACATAAGTGGGGTTTGGGTTGCAGTTCGGGCACTCAGTCTCTAAAAGGTTTGTCATTGCTGTTCTAGTGTACATTCAGGTTATAAATCAAGTTGATCTGCACCCCAGTTTATCTAGACTAGACCCAAAAATCACAGTCACTCATGCGCTCGTGACCTCCCGTTTAGACACTGCAACGCTCTCTACATGGGGCTACCCTTGAGGACCACTCGGAGGCTTCAGCTGGTGCAGAATGCGGCCGCACGAGTTGTGATGGGGGTTTCCCGATACTCCCATGTAACACCTCTACTCCGCGAGCTGCATTGGCTCCTGGTTGCCCTCCGGGTGAGATTCAAGGTGCTGGTGATGACCTATAAAGCCCTAAATGGCTTGGGTCCGGGATATCTGAGGGAACACTTGCTGCCGGCATCAAGTTCCTTCGTCCAGTGCGCTCCCACAGGGAGGGTCTTCTCAGGGTGCCGCCGGTAAAAGATTGCCGGCGGATAACACCCAGGGAGAGGGCCTTCTCAGTGGGTGCGCCTGCCCTCTGGAACCAGCTGCCCGTGGAGCTTAGGACTGCCCCCGACCTCCGTTCATTTCGCTGGGACCTGAAGACCTGGCTCTTCAAGCTCTCTGGCCCAGGCTGAGAATTTTAATTTTAATTGGGGGTTGTATTTTTTTCAGGGATTGATTTAATCTTTTTAAATTGTTTTTAACTTTTGTATCGATCTTTGTTTTAAATACCCTGTAAACCGCCCTGAGTCCTTCGGGAAAGGGCGGTATATAAATCAAATCAAATCAAATCAAATCAAATCAAATAAAATAAAATAAAATAAAATAAAATAATAAAATAAAATAAAATAATAAAATAAAATAAAATAAAATAATAAAATAATAAAATAAAATAAATAAAATAAAATAAAATAAAATAAAATAATAAAATAAAATAAAATAAAATAAAATAAAATAAAATAAAATAAAATAAAATAAAATAAAATAAAATAAAATAAAATAAAATAAAATGGAACTTAGGCCAGACCACCTATAGAAGCAGACCAGGCTTATTTTACCAAAAATCAATGAGAACAGAGCACTGAGAAAGCTAGGAATGAGAAACAGCAAGTAACAGGAGCTCACCCCGTTGCGTAGCACTCTGGTCTCGAACTCAGCCTGTCAGTTTTCCAGCTGACAAGTTCAGTGTCTTTAACTGCTGAGCCATCGCATTCCCTCCTCACTTACTTTGTTATTACATGACTTCGTAATTTAAGTAGTTGTTTGGATTTTATTTCCTTAAATAAGAATTGTTCTATTTTGGTTTGGGATTTTGCTATTTTATACCAAGGGAAGGCATGATGAATTCGACAATGGGTAATAATTTGGGGAGGACTGCCTTAAAAAGAGCAAATTGGACTATTCTTTTTTTGCAAATTCCTTTCTTGTACTAACCAGCAGGACTGCAGAAATATTTCAATCAGTCAATAAGGCTATGTCTTATTTTGATCAGTCCTCACTGTTTATTATAACACACGTTGGCCCTTGTGAAGAAAAGATAAAATGGATTCACTATTTAAAAAGTGCCTATTTTGAAAGCGGATCTGCATAAAATCACCATCTCTAAGAGAAAAGTTATTTTTTTTCATCTTATTTGAAAATAATTACTCTGGTACAATAGATCTTCAAAGTAATCTTGGGCTTTCTGCAGCAACCCAGAGAACTGCTGGCAATTCATCTATCAGGCTAATGGAAGGGGAGCTAAGAGATCAAAACAGAAATCCATTTAGTCAAACATTTTGTTTCCAACAGTAGTCAATTAGAAGCCTTTGGAACTTCAAAGGGATCAAAAGCCAACTGTTCTCTTATATTGCCGTGCTTTCCTATCATACATTCTTCAAATGCGCACTGTCCTTAAGCTAGGCAGATAATTGAACTAGCTTAGCCACCAACCTAGAACAGTTTTTGGAAAAAGCACATAAGAAAATACTCGCAACACAAGAAGCATAAGCATGAATAGCTCAGCACCCATGGATTTTATTTTTTATTTTTTTAAAAAATTGAACTTTGGGAGGCAGGAATTTATAGCAAAGAAATGAAGGATGGGAACTTAAGGATAAACAGAGATGGTGGATATAGCCACAGTGAAACAATTTCCTTAGTTTTTCATTGACAACGTGCAAGAAGGACACTGCTGCAAAGGAAAAGGGTAAGCCAAAATTTCCCATCTATGGTTTCTTACCTTAAATGCTTAAAAAAAAAGAAAGAAAGCTTATCAGTACTGGAGTTATACCTCTGAAGGTTTGTAATACCGTAATAAATTGGCCATCGCCACAGTCTCTGACTGGGTAACTTGTGCTTTATCTGGACAACTAATTGTGCTGGCAATAAATCTGCTGCCCACCGAGTTTCACTGAATTGCATTCTAATTCCAGAATTATCAAAAGGGAAGGCAATTTAAAAAAACCCTAAAACTTTTTTTTTTAAAAGTAGCTTTCCAGAAGAGGCTTTTCATTTCCTACTCCTTCCCTTACTACATGTAGCAGTTCCCTGCCTTTTCTTATTATCTCAGTCTTCCTGTTTATCAGTCTTGGCTCTCTTTTCTGGTCTGATGCATTGCCATTATTACTTCCTCAACTGTCTCCCACAGGTAACTCTTCAAGAGCATTATCTAAATGGCATATTCTCATCGACTGGCACTGACGCTTACATTCTGGAATGGTGGGGGGAAACCTACAGTGAAATTGATCAATGACACAACTACAGTGGAAAAGCTGAAGCAATCAACTCAGCAGAAGAAGATAAACCTGTAGGTGGGCAAGCTGGCATGTATAAAGCTGCTTCTACAGCTTAATGTGTCTTTTTTCTGCACCAGGAAAGCCAAGAGGTTTGTTTTCAGTGACAATGAATTGTGGTACTCTATGGACTCTCATTAGGCAGATGTACAAACACTGAGATATGCATCAACTTTTGCCTTTGACATAAACTCTTTAGATGGTCACTGGCACTTTTCTGTCACAATCTCTGTGTAGTAGTTGTAAGTAGTAGTTGTAGCAGTTGTCTTACCTTACTGGCATATTGCGAAGGTGATGCTGTTAAGGTAACATCTGAGTATACAGGCAGTTCCGAGTAAGGTGGTTTTTGGCAAAGTCAGAATATTCAGGTCTAATAAGTTCAAAATTTCCATTTCAACTGGGCAACCCTTTAGGTATTGCTGGGTATTGCTGCAAGGGCTCCTATTATTATTGGTACAACCATTGATTTCTTCCTCCACAATCACTCAACTTCAATTTGCAGATTGCAGTATTTCATTATTTTTCCCAGTTGTTTCTCTTCAATTCAGGCATCACCTGGTATTACAATATCAAGGAACCAGATAGCAGGCAAAGGCCCAAGAAAGTCTTTCTGATGTCACCTGATCCCCATATTCAGATTTCTGGGTTGTGTTAACAAGGAGATCCAAAGTCAACTAACTGCAGGGTCCTCTTCAAACCTTAAGTACTTTTTCAATATATAGTACTACATGGCATGGGTCCGGAATACCTCGGGGACCACCTGCTGCCGGCGTCAACTCTCCTCCGCCCCGTGCGTTCCCACAGAGAGGGCCTCCTCAGGGTGCCTCCAGTCAGAGAATGTTGGCTGGTGGCCCCCAGGGGGAGGGCCTTCTCTGTGGGCGCTCCGGCTTTGTGGAACCAGCTGCCGGTTGAGCTCCGGATGGCACCGGATCTCCGCTCCTTCCGTCGCGGGTTAAAGACCCATTTATTTGAACAAGCTGGCCTGGCCTGATGGGGAATCACTTAGGGTTTTAATATTTATATATATTTTTATTGTTTTTATTGTGGGCAATAATTTAATTCTTTTTTTAATTTTTGTATTTTTGTAGTTTTAAGATATGCCCTGTTCACCGCCCTGAGTCCTTCGGGAGAAGGGCGGTATAAAAATTTAATAAATAATAATAATAATAAAATAATAATAAACAGACAGTTGAGAAGCAAATCAACAAATTTACATTCAAATGAGGGGAAAAAAACTAAGAATACGAATGGAAGTCAAAAGGAAAAAGGCAATTTTATTCAAGTCTTGTTGAAAACTCTCTTGCTGCTGTCTATTGCTAGCTATTAAGAAAACTGCTTATTAATCATTCCTGACACCCACCTCTGTCAGCAGAACTAGTATAAAATTAAAATGTTGTAAACTATCTCTCTTAATATTCTAGAACAAGGGATGTTCTGACTGAAACAGAAAAAAGCTTTTTACCATGAGTAGTTAACCTGATTCCCTCCCATTTCTCTAACACATAATCATTTCAAATCAGGGTGAATAGAGAAGTAAAGGGAATAGCAGCTTTGAACAACAGCAATCAATCTTTAACGAGAATATTAAAATGGTAATTTGAGCTCGCAGCGTACATTATATCCCAAATGCATATGAGTACTAAATTATCACTTCTGCATAGGTGGGAGGATATGTAATTAAAAGGGTTATTCCTCTACACAGTATCTAAATAAAGACTATGTATTTAGGAGGACTGAGCGCACAGGGTAGATCTCTCAAACTTGCTCTCCTACAGATCCTACAGATCTTTGCATCTTCTTCCTACATTCTGCTTTAACATAGCAGTTTGGATGTTTCTGCTGCCCTGCCTACCTTCCAAAGGGCTTCTTCACTGTCATTTGCTTCTTGCTAACCTTCAGTGACACGAGAGAGACAAAGTTCCCACACTTGGCTGCCTTTGGGGTAAATAAAAAATAATAATGAAATAATTGCTGTCCTTGCTCTAATGCCATTTCCCGAGTGCACAACACTGAAATATGTGACTAGCAACATCAGCCCTCCTTCCACCATACCCTCCCACATCCAGAGTCTTGGAAAATAAATCAATCTCACTAGAGATAAAATAAAATTTTGTTTTTAAAAATGAGAAGGGAAGTGTATTTCAAACTTTAAAATTTTAATTATGCTGTGTTGCAGGACCATCCTAGGGTACTGAGCTGCCCAATTTATAATAAGCAACATCTAGCAAGCTGGTTAAACTTAATTAAAAAAAAACCAAAATGCCATAAGATGGCATTGATATGTTATGTTATGTATTGGGCTTAACTGTAACACCACGTGGTAGGCTGGAGCTAGCTAATGGCTCCCAGCAACTCAAGACACCCCGTCTCCAGTGCTGCTATTGGCTGCCCCTAGGCAGCAATGGGTTGCTTTAAACCTATTGGCTGCCGCCTAGGGGCCAGGCTATAAATTGCTGCAGGCTGCAGGTATGATGACCAAAACCCCCGAGGGGACTCCAAGTGGGTGATGGGGTGTGGGCTAGAAACTATGGGCATGGGAATCTGTGGGTTCCTGGAAAAATCACTAAATCATCTGGTCCTCTCTCTTACGAAGTGGGGCTGGAGGGAGGGCGAGTTGTCAGACGCCACATTGACCAACTCAGAAAGTGGTTTCCAGAACAGCCACTAAGCGAGGACAGCATCATAAGTCCCTCCCAAGGTCCCCAAAGTGGCAACGAAGCCAGCCCATGCATAGACTCTGAAGACTCTCATAGCACAAGCAATGAGGAGTTAGCCGTGGAGGAGGGGAGTCCGGAAGTGCAACATGGGTCCCCTGACAAAACAAGCCAACCTGACTTTCACAACTGCTGTGCCAACTCTGCTGAACAGTCTGACTCTGGGGTGGGCCAACCTGGAGAGGCCAGCCAGAAAGCACCAAATCCTTCTGGCTCAAGTGCATCAAAGGACACTGGTCTGCCGGGCCCTGTGGGTAAGCTGGTAGACCAGAAAGTGACTGAACACCTGAGGCGTTCCACAAGGGCACACATTCCTCCTGCTTATTTAGCAGATTATATAGTAAAATAAAGGAACTATAATGATTGTATGCATTTGTGATAATTGTTGACTATGAGACTGTACTAAAACAATCATGGAGCTATAATGTTGTTAACTGTCTTATTGTATTGTTAATGGGAACCTATTCATACTATTGTTAAATCTTGTAATTTGTTATTTTCACGCTTATTGTTGCTATGATGTTTGTTCATTCTAAGAGGGGAGGGGTGTTATGTATTGGGCTTAATTGTAACACCACGTGGTAGGCTGGAGCTAGCTAATGGCTCCCAGCAACTCAGACACCCCATCTCCACTGCTGCAATTGGCTGCCCCTAGGCGGCAATGGGTTGCTTTAAACCTATTGGCTGCCACCTAGGGGCCAGGCTATAAATTGCTGCAGGCTGCAGCTCAGTTCTCAGTTCAGATCCTGCAAGCAAATAAACATGACCATTGCTGAACTCACTCGCCTCATCTTCATTCCTGCGCAACGAACTCACTACACAACATGTTACAAACACTCCCAGGTACCAGTTTTTAACAGAGGCAAAAGATTTTTCTCAAGGAAAAAATAATAATAAAGTCAAAATATTTGAAAAAAGGAGTATCTTCCTACACAATCTAATATATGTACAAAAGTTTATATAATGACTGAGCTTGTTCAGAGTTATAAATAATGCTGATGATAAGAACACACAGTAACTATAACCCAAAGCCTACCACAACTTCTGCCTAGCCCATTGAGCTATTTCTTAGAGATGATCCCAAGGCAAACTCTTTGCTTCTTTTCTCTGGACCTGCCCCGTTTTGGTAACTGAAGGTAATACCATTCTATCAGATATCAGTCCCTTACCAAGCTCAGGCACAGCAGTTTCTTTCTCTGTTTCCCCAGGTTTCTGGGTCCTCTTTTAAAAGAATACAGCATTTCCTACCCAGGAGAGGAAGAGGCTGTAGCATCTCCCTTTGCTCTGCAGGACGGAAGTCATGCCTCTCCCGGTGTTGATTCTGTTTCAAGAGGAAAGAGCGTGCATCCCTTTTATAAGAAGCCGAGGAATATTCTTGTGAATCCAGGCAGGCAACGCAGCAGTCAGTAATATATATTATTTATAATACTATTATAAATAATGGTATTAGTTAAACTAGAATAATTTATCAGGATGACTCAGAATTTTAATTTGGAATGTATTTATTCTGATCAATAAATTAATGACTAAAAACCACTAAACGCTAAAAGTGTTTCTTTTCCCTCATTTCATGGCATATCAGAAATTGGGATGAGACCTAGTCATGTTTCAAGTAACCCAACAGGACTTCAGTGACTAAGTCTAGATTGACTTAAGTATGGATGGAGTCTTCAAGGATGCGGTAGTATTACTGGTGGAGGAGTCTGTCTTTTCAAATATCCAGACGAAGATAAGGTTTTACAAGAAAGACCTAGACCAGATTATTTGAATAACTGCCACTAATGACAAACTTGTTATGCTGGGTAACTTCAGTGTTAGGTTAAGGACAGATAGTGACAACTGGGACAGAGTTCTTGGGAGGCATGGGATGGGAAAACTAAATAGCAAACATCCTGATACCTCTGAACAAACATGCTGAGCACAACCTATGTGTCACTAACACAATGCAAGCAAGTACAAAACTATCTGGATGCATCTCAGGTCAAAACACTGGCACATGTTTGACTATGTCATAGTACATCAGTGTGCTCTTAAAGGTTCATTGCTTCCAAGACGCGTTTAATAATAAAAAAAAACTTTCCAGCAATTTATCACTTGTAGGAACCTGTCCTGAAAAGTGGATGTAATTTAAAGATGTCATCCCACACAGTGCAAGGACTGTACTTGGATTGAAAACCCAGGCATATCAAGATTGCTTTGATGAAAACTACAAAACCATTTCAGCAGCCCCCCACCCAGGCCAAGAACAAGGCCTACAAAGACTGGAAGAATGATCCATTACCCATCTCAAAGAAAGACAAGTTTAAGCAGCTGCAGTCCAAAATACAAACAGAACTGCCAGAAATGCAGAACAAACGGTGGCAGAAGGCTGAGAGGTGGAATGTTACACAGACATGAATGCCACCAGAGAGATCTTCAGTGATACAAAGCCAGTTTATGGGACTTCTAAATCAAAATGCTCCTCCTTGCTAGCCTCTAGTAAGGGGATAAGCCTGATCAAAGACCAGGAAGAACTGAAAAACCACTACCTGAACACTCTTCCAATTTACCCAAGAGGCAGTTTCTTCCTCCAATGGTGTACTAGATGCCCTTCTGGAGCTTCATCTCCAAAAACTCCTCAGAAAGCCAAAGTTGGCACAGAGAGATGTCACCTGGGAGCAATTCAGTCCCCAAGGCCGTGACCTCCCACCTTTTCCAGGCTGAATTAAGTCCTGAGCCAAATTTATTTATTTATTTATTTTAATTCCATTTATATCCCGCCCTTCTCCAAAGACTCAGGGCGGCTTACAAGCTTAGCAGTAGCCTTCATTCTATGTATATGCCTGCTTATTAGGGCTTTCACACACACCCCAAGCGGCATTATTACAAAGTCAGCTTAATTGCCCCCAACAATCTGGGTCCTCATTTTACCTACCTCGGAAGGATGGAAGGCTGAGTCAACCTTGAGCCTGGTGGGATGAGAACCTGCACTAATTGCAGGCAGCTGGTGTTACTTAAGGAGGCATTAGCCCACTGCTCCACCAAATTGCCCATTGGATTCTCAAGGAAACCCTAAGCTCCCCAATAGGTTTCGTCAGTCACCTGAGGTGAGCTGATCAAACCGGCACTATGTCATGGGTGGGCGGCACTAGCGAACCAGAGAACAATCAGATGGTAATATTCCCCCAAACTAGATCACGTCAAAACAGCTCTGAGATGAAAACCAGATATAGTGTACAACCCTTCCATTGTGCATCAGGCCCTCAATCAATTGGGACATGCCCATTATGTCTGATTTCACACTTAACACTAAGTCATAAGCCATGGTTTGCAAACTATAGCTACCTATAACAGTTTTTTAAATATTATGTTTATTTACTTTAATGTCTTATATCATCCCACGTTACCAGTAGTCTTTCACTTACAACAGTTCATTTATTTTATTTTATTTTATTTTATTTTTATTACATTTATATCCCGCCCTTTTCCGAAGACTCAGGGCGGCTTACAAGCTTAGCAGTAGCCTTCATTCTATGTATATGCCTGCTTATTAGGGCTTTCACACACACCCCAAACGGCATTATTACAAAGTCAGCTTAATTGCCCCCAACAATCTGGGTCCTCATTTTACCTACCTCGGAAGGATGGAAGGCTGAGTCAACCTTGAGCCTGGTGGGATGCGAACCTGCACTAATTGCAGGCAGCTGGTGTTACTTAAGGAGGCATCAGCCCACTGCTCCACCAAGGCTCTTTTAAGTGATCATTTAGTGATCATTTAAAGTTACAGCGGCACTGAAAAAAGTGATTTATGACCATTTTTCACATTTGTGTCCAGTGCAGCATCCCCATGATCACATGATCAAAATTCAGACACTGGGCAACTGACTCATATTTGTGATGGTTAGTGTCCCAGGGGATCACCTTTTGTGACCTTCTGACATGCAAAGTCAATGGGGAATCCAGATTCATTTAACAACCATGTTACTAACTTGACAACTGCAACAATTCAATTAACAACTGTTGCAAGAAAAGTCGAAAAATGGGGCAACTTAGCAACAGAAACTTTGGGCTCAATTGTGGTCGTAAGTTGAGGACTTACCTGTATTTACTTTTTATTCTGAATAAAACATTTTAATTGTAATTTAAGTTTTATCAGTGGTTTATATCTATATTCCAGTATATTTATTTGTGAGCTGTACACATAAAACTACAAGGAATGATGAGGGGATCAGACTGAATATTCATGAATAAGAATACTGCTTTTATTTTTCCGGCATAAAGCTCAGCCATTCAAAAAACTTTCAAACAACTATTGTTGTTCTACCTCAGGCCTGCACAACTGAAGAGAATGACAAATGGGCTGCAAAGGAATGCCTGGCCAGCCTGTCTGGCAGCTAGCAGAGCCCCATGTGGCCCAAGGGCCAGAGGTTAAAATAAACAGAATGCTAGTAAATGTGGCATGTGTACCCCAATCCAATAATTTTTACTCCAGCAGGCATCAGATTTCACAGATTTTATAGCCAGGCTAACTCCCAAATATGTAACGGTGTTATATGCATTCCTCTTGTTTGACTTCATGGAGCCATCTATGTAGTTTTCAAATTCCAAGTCTAGGTTACAGTTCCAGTATTTCTGGTGATTTCCCATTTAAATACTAAGTTGATCCAGACCTGCTTACTTTTTCAACATCCACCAATGCAGGTACTGTAGATTTCATCACCTAAATTTTATTTATTTATATTTTATTTTAATCCCATTTATATCCCGCCCTTCTCCAAAGACTCAGGGCAGCTTACAGTTTAAAGCACAAATCAAATGTGCTTAGCAGTAGCCTTCATTCTATGTATATGCCTGCTTATTAGGGCTTTCACACACACCCCAAGCGGCATTATTACAAAGTCAGCTTAATTGCCCCCAACAATCTGGGTCCTCATTTTACCTACCTCGGAAGGACAGAAGGCTGAGTCAACCTTGAGCCTGGTGGGACTCGAACCTTCACTAATTGCAGGCAGCTGGTGTTACATAAGGAGGCATTAGCCCATTGCTCCACCAAGGAGCAACTAATACACATGCCCCTCTTTTATATTTTCATGGGTTGATTTAGTTATCAAAGTTGGAATTAATCCATGCCTGTCCTGTGATGGCCACAGCCACCAAATGTTATTCTTCATAGGTGAATGATTGTGGAGGCAAGTGGTTACCACTTCAAGTCTCAGCTTGTTTTTTCAATGCACCCATTAGACACAAAACACAAAATGTGTGCCTGAACTGATTATTAGTTGTCATCAATTAGTCATCTGGGCTTTTCTTTTTTACCCGCCTTCCTTCAGTAAATGCTGACTCCCTGTTTTCCCAGAAATGCTGAGAGGAATCTAGAACAAAGAGGTATATAATGTTACCATACAGCAACATCTCTAGCACTTAATGAGACCCAGTGAACTCTTTCTCTTGCACATGAAAGACTTTTTTGTTTGCACTGTATCTGTAGCGCCTCTTGTTTATGCTTTTGCAAAGTCGGCTTGGAGTTGCTTGGTTATGGACAACTGGGACTCTCCAAAGATTAGACAAGAATCATGGAAATGTGAGAACCAATCTGTTCAACCCTACAAAAAGCAGCCAGGATGAGAAAAGTGAACACAATTGGTAGGAGCATTAAATTCCTCTTTATAAGATGTAATTCTTTTGGACCTAAAAGATGCTTGAGGATAACTGTGCTTTTTTAATCCCTGAAATGAATATTTTCCAGCTCCTTCCCCAATATTCAGAAATTTTAGCTACTTAGGACCAAGCACAGGCAGTTCTCAACTTACCAGCACAATTGAGCCCAAAATTTCTGTTGCTAAGCGAAACATTTGTTAAGTGAATTTTGCCCCATTTTACAACCTTTCTTGCCACAGTTGTTAAGTGAATCGCTCCAGTTGTTAGGTTAGTGACACAGTTAATAATTGATTTTGATTGTCAGAAGGTCACAAAAGATGATCACGTGACCCCGGGACATTGCAAATGTCATAAATATGAGTCAGCATCTGAATTTTGATCATGTGACCATGGGGATGCTGCAGCGGTGGGAAGTGTGAAAAACAGTCATAAGTCACATTTTTCAGTGCCGTTATGACTTCGAATGGTCACTAAATGAACTGTTCTAAGTCAAGCACTACCTGTATTATAACCATATCAATGACTGGGAACATTATAGGGGAACATATGATTTCTTTACTATAACACTTCTCTAGTATTCTGTACTTGGACAAGATACTAGAGTGCAGCTCCATCCGAGTTGTGGGGATTATCTATATTTCTTTTCATTTATTTTAGTTCTCATTAGGATCCTGAGCCTGCTTTGGCTACGTTGATGAATAATCTATGCTAGGATCAGATTAAAGGAAATGTGTTCCTGTTGGTTTTATAATAACACTGTTAACTTTTTATTACCATATTATGCACTGAAATAACCTGGCTACAATGGGATTTGAAGGCAATGACTTACCATGGCTCCAGAGGAAAGATTTCAGAAAATTCTGCTTAGAAAATCCTATTTAGAGCTGTGGCCACTGAGCAGTGGCGTCCACAAGGAGTCAACAATGTGTGTGATAGTGATCAAAATATTGGCCCGTTTTAACATGTGTTGTATTCACGGCATGCAAGTTTAAAGCAGTGGCACCTCAATTTCCCTGGTTGCACCTGCCATTTCAATTCTGTTGACCTCCCTCCAGATCCCCGGGTTACCAAACTATAATGTTTGCCCCCCTTGCAATTAACATATACTTGAAACTTTAGGAGATGCTGTCCATAAGTCTGCATATGGTCATCAACCAATTTTATATCTCCATTCCATTAGCCCACCCAAAATTAGTACTGTATATGAAGCCAGCAGGGGCTGAATGAGGACACAATTTGAAGCTTAATCTGGACACAAGACAAAGTCCTTCTGGTCATCTGAAGCTCAGGTTTGTAGCTTGGTTGTCTTCCCAGATTCAGCCTTGAACATTTATGTCCTTTTTTCAACAGTAGCCAGGAGAGCACAACTATACCTGTTCCTGTTAATGCCAGATCTGGCCATAATGGTAGATGGCTTAGTTGCATTCTGTTCACACTACTGCAATGTAGTCAGTTCAGGACTTCACTACAAAGAATTCAAAATTTTAGTTAGTGCCAAATGCTGTAGCCACATCACTGACTGGGAAAATTATAGGAAACATGTGACTTCTTTATTATAACACTGGCTCATCCTCTGTTTTGGGGGGCATGATGCAAAGCACTGATCATTATTTCACCAATGTTGTTGTTAGCTGTGAAGTCGTGTCCGACCCATCGCGACCCCATGGACAACGTTCCTCCAGGCCTTCCTGTCCTCTACCATCTTCTGGAGTCCTTTTAAGCTCACGCCTACTGCTTCAGTGATTCCATCCAGTCACCTCATTCTCTGTCGTCCCCTTCTTCTCTTGCCCTCAATCTTTCCCAGCATTAGGCTCTTCTCCAGTGAGTCCTTCCTTCTCATTAGGTGGCCAAAGTATTTGAGTTTCAACTTCAGGATCTGGCCTTCTAAAGAGCAGTCAGGGTTGATCTCCTCTAGGACTGACCGGTTTGATCGCCTTGCAGTCCAAGGGACTTGCAGGAGTCTTCTCCAGCACCACAGTTCAAAGGCCTCAATTCTTTGGCGCTCAGCCTTTTTTATGGTCCAACTTTCACTGCCATACATTGCAACTGGGAAGACCATAGCCTTGACTATACGCACTTTTGTTGACAGGGTGATGTCTCTGCTTTTTAGTATGCTGTCTAGATTTGCCATGGCTTTCCTCCCCAGGAGCAAGCGTCTTTTAATTTCTTGGCTATAGTCCTCATCTGCAGTGGAGCCCAGGAAAATAAAAACTGTCACTACCTCCATTTCTTCCCCATCTATTTGCCAGGAATTGAGAGGGCTGGATGCCATGATCTTGGTTTTTTTAATGTTAAGTTTCAACCCAACTTTTGCACTCTCCTTCACCCGCAACAAGAAGCTCTTTAGTTCTTCTTCACTTTCTTTCATTAGAGTGGTATCATCTGCTATTTCACCAATACGCATTATTAATGTGCTAGATGCTATATAACACATTTTTTTAAAAAAATGTGTGCCTGTATATATTATATGCTGTTTGAAACTAAGCTGAAGTCTCCCACTGAGTTCTTCTCTCAGTCCAGCTTCATTAGAGGTATTGTGGGAACATGAGAGAGGACTTTCTCAGTGGCTGACTCTGGGCTTAAGAATTCTCTAACAAGAGACACGATGCTAGTTCCGCTCTAAAATATTTCTGCCTTCAATGAAGTACCAGGTAGGTATTTGATCTGTAAGCTGTTGAATTTGGCAGATGGTTTCTCTCTACATACTGATGCATTTCTATATGCTTTTAAGAGGGTTTTCACTCTACTTGTTTATGTTGACCAATTACTATCCTTTATATGCCAAGGCTTATTTCAATTTTTATTTTTCTTGTGCCTACATGATGCACAGCCAAAAGTGTTTTAAAGAAGTAGCCCAACCTTTCCCAACCACCCATTGCCTCCAGCTGTTTTGCCACTGAAACTCCCACAACAGCCGAGCGTGGCCTCTCCAAGTTGTGGAAGGCTACTTTGTACACACACATGTGGGATTGATTATTCCCTGACAGTAAAAGCCCTCAGAGAACATTTAGTCAAACAGACCAGCCTATATTTTGCGGCTTCTCTTAGGGGACTTCTCTGGTGTGCCTAAAAATACATAAAAGTCCCAAATCAGCTCGGCAGCAAAGAAGAGCATCTAGCAAAAGCACTCAGTTAGGACCATCTACCAAACAAAACTGAAGAAAGAACCCAGCAAGACCAATTCTCAGGGATTCATTCAACAGCTCATTTGCCAACGCCAAACTATTCTTCTGGAATAATAGACTGGGGGGGACCCAATGGTGGAAGATGTATCCAAGGCGGTTGGAAGAGGTCAGGGCTATCTATTTCTATAAACTTACATTTGCTTTATTCATTTTTAAAATATTTCTCCATAAAAAGTGCTAGATTGAAACCTAATTTTATTTTAGTTTGTATTGATTTTATGCTAGTGTTTTGTATTTCAGTACAGATTTTGTTAAATTTGAAGTTGTTATGAATATATTGTATGGATGCCTATCTAATAATTCCAAAGATTATGTTGAAAAATGGTATTAAGATGCTGGGATGGCAACATTCAGAAATTCTCAAGAAAATATTTCATTTTCCCGAAATATTTTGCTGATTATTTCAGAGAAAATATGTCTTTAATAGAACTCAACAATAATCACAAAATATCAAAAGCTCTTATTTTGTACACTTGTGTTCTGTTCAGAACTATGGTTTTCTCTTACATTTCCATTTGTAAGAATGTATAATTTATGCTCTTTTGAATAAAGCGTTCTCTTCCTACGCTGAATGCTTTTTTTTTGTCTGTTTGCATAGAAACTGAACATTCTGCATCTCGTGGCCTGTTCTTCCTATACTTATATACTGTAGGTTATCTGCCTATTTGCAAACAACACTTTATATATCTGATTAAAAAACCTGCAATCAAGCTATGCCAGAAAAAAAAGTTAAGCTATGATAATGCTCTCTTTGTCTGCTGAAAGAAAAATGAAAGATGGCTGTCCAGCTGGAATCTGTAGTAACATGCATTTCCATACAAAGTACCCTACTGAAATACACTACTGAAGTTTAAGAAAGAATTGAAGTGGGCTAGAACAAAAAGTGGCAGTAGAGACCCATCAGAATCAAGGAAACATAATCATCGCTCTATTCTAGATACATACAATTACAGAATTGGAAGGGACCTTGGAGGTCTTCTAGTGTCCAATCCCCTGCTCAGGCCAGAAACCCTATACCATTTCAGACAAATGGTTGTCTAAATACAGGTAGTCCTTGACTTACGACCACAATTGAGCTCAATATTTCTGTTGCTCAGCAAGACATTTGCGAAGTGAGTTTTGCCCCAATTTATGACTTTTCTTCCCACAGGTATTGAGTGAATCACTGCAGTTGTTAAATTAGTAACATGGTTGTAAGTGAATCTGGTTCCCCCACTCAGAAGGTTGCAAAAGGTGATCACGTGACCTCAGGACACTGCCATTGTCATAATTATGAACCAGTTGCCAAGCATTTGAATTTTGATCACATGACAATGGGGATGCTACAATGGTCGTAAGTGTGAAAAACAGTCATAAATCACTTTTTTCAGTGCCTTTGTAACTTCAAACGATCACTAAGTGAACTGTTGTAAGTCAATGACTACCTGTATGTACAAGTAAGACTTCATACTACTCAATGAGTGCTTCCTGAATTCCCATTAACCTTAATTTCTTCCATTAAACAAATGATGCCATTCATTTATATGGCTAAAATTAAGCAATTAATAATGATGAACCCCTGAACACACTAATTTTACAAAAAAACTACCTTGCTTGGAAGTGCCTATATTCATGGATGCTACATTAAAATTGTTAGGTTCTTAGTTAGGGCTTGAAATATTAAGTTTCCACCAGTTTTAGACAGTGAATCTAACTGTAGATTACCCATAAAAATAATTTATTCAATTCCATGAATACCCCCTAGTTGTGGGAGAAGCCTGTGATGATCTGATGAGGTTAAGAGCTATGTTAGTGATAGTGTATTCTATAAGAAGGGTTAGTATCCATGGCAGACATGTCTTAGTAGAATAGCTAGACTAAGTATATATATCAATTCATTTAATACAGTGAGAAAACAGAAAAAGAATTCTATACTGGATGGCTTATCACACAGGTCAATTAAAACCATGTCAGATGGTAGAGTTCCTGGCCAACTGTTGACAAGTGGGCAATAGGACTCAGGAGCTATGACTGGGATTGTAGGATTAATGGAAGAACAAGCACAGACATAACAAAAGCATAATGTGTTTGAAAATTATGCCATTATGGCCTCTTATTATAAATTGGAACCAACAAAATGGGAATACTTAAAGCTAATGCTTGAACACCGGAAAAAAATTTATCCAGACTCAAATATCACTGAACAATGATTAGCAAATCAAAGGAAATTCATTACCAGAAATAAAATATTCAGGAATGCAGAACTGGAAAAGATTCAGAAGAATTGTGAAAATGGAAGATCCCAAAACAATAGTAGAATAGTAGAAGAAATTCAGATAACACAGTTGTTATTAAAATAACATATAAACGAAAAAGCTAATATGAACTTCAGAAATGAGAATTTAGAAGTAGTAATAACAACACAGCCAGTACGAGCCAGCCCTGAAATAACCTATGAATGGACCCTCCCCACAAAAAGAGGAATGAAAAGACAAAATTATCACATACACAGAATAATCCATAGAAAGACAAACACTGCCAGTACTGAAAATAGTGCCCTCAAAAGATCTAGCATCTATAATGAAGGATGTAAATAAGGCACTTGGAAGGATTAAAATAGCACCTATCAAAAAGACCTACAATTTGCCTACAATAAAAATCTGTTTGCTCTAGTGCAGGGGTGTCAAACTCAATTTCATTGAGGGCCGCATCAGCATTGCGGTTGCCCTCAAGGGGCCGGGTGGGTGTGGCCTGGGTGGGTGTGGCCTACTGGGTGGGCGTGGCTAGAGTGCATATGGCCTACTGGGTGGGCATGGCCAGCTCTACATCATTCGCATCAAGGGTGCCTATGGGGGCCTGGGCAGGAGAGGGACAGATCTGAGGGTCTCTGGCAGGAGGAGGGTCTCTGGGACAGGGCCAAGGCAGTGGGGGCCGTTCCCTCACTGTTTCCAGGATGGCTTCGTGGGCCACATGAAACCACTTCGCGGGCCAGATCTGGCCCCCGGGCCTTGTGTTTGACATGTCTGCTCTAGTGGTTAAAGCATTAGGCTTCAAAACAGGAGACTGTAAGTTCAAGTCCCACCTTCGCCATAAATTCCATCTGGATGTTGGGTCTGTCACACTTTCTCAGCCCAACATATCTCACAGGGTTGTTGCCATAGGCAAAATAGCAGGAGGAAGGTGCATTGGATACCTTTGTTGGCTTGAGCAACAATAGTGGTTACAGAACAACTGGGTATTGAAATTAGAAAAACAAAAACAAAATCATATTCAATTCCAAAGTGGCAGATCAGACTGGAGGCCAAGACAAAGAAATTAAGATCAGATACAAGTGATTTAAGGAACATGAGAGCGCAAAAAGAATGAAGAATCAAGACAACCATAATGTTAAAAACTCGCTTACCAGAGAAATGGGAGAAGCTTCAGAAATCATAAAGCAACAATCACAGCAATCGTAGGAAAATTGAATGCTGTGAGCACAAATCGTCCAATTTAAGCAAAATCAACTATTTCCATCAGACCAGAGACGAGTCTATATATATACAGCCCAGGAAATTCTGAAAATGGGAAACCAAACAAAAAGGAAATAATCCAGTATTGGAAAGTTCTATGGGAAACTCAAAGAGAGTATATATAATAAAAATGCTGAGTGATAAAAGAATTTGAAGGTAAATTTAGTAAAATCAAGTGGAAGAACTAATAGTAACAGTAAAATGGTTAAAAATGGAGTGAAAAGGATTAAAAACTATCTCCTGAAAATGATCAGTTACATGGCCTTTGGCTCCAATATCTGAGTAGTTTACATCCAGTTATAGCTCAACGGCTTAATGAAGTATTACATAAAGGAAACATCAGCAACTGGTTAATATTTGGCAAAACTTACCTGATTCAAAAAGATCCAGCATAAGAGACAACACCAAGAAACTACAGGCTGATAATATACTTGCCTGAAAATGTTTAAATTACTCACTAACGTAATAGTGGACAATATGCAAAATTGTTTAGAAGAAAGTAACATCTTATCAGTAAACAGAAAAGAAATAATCAGAATAGGGAAAGAATCATCTAATAGATAATGGTTTTGGAGAATTGCAAAAGGCAAAAACCAATTTACGTATGGTCTGGATTGATTATAAAAAGTCAACTGATGCTAATCAAACTAATAATACTAATAATGTAGATTACTATTTAGAAAATAAATATTGTTTGAATCCAAACTGAATTACATAAAGACAACAATTATTGAAGTACTATTGAGGTTAGTGAACGTGGTTGGAACATAGGGAAATAACCAAATTCAAACTTCTCCTCAGCCTTGGAAAATTCTCATATATCTCCCTTTCTTCCTGCCTCTTAATCTAATTTCCTCCTTTCAGCTGCATGATTTACATTAATATAAACTGAAATAAAATTTGAATAACCTATTTTCAGGTGCCTGAACAAAGAAAATTAGCTCGAAATAGAAGAATAGGATATTCACTAAATTGTAAAGAATAGGACTATCAAGCCAACACTAAGAATTTAAATCCTGCTGATTTTAACAATAGCGTTAACATGTATTTAGATCTGTTTTGGAATCAATTCCTTTATCTACTCTTAAATAAGTCAGATTTAATTCTTTGGGACATTATGAGAAGTGTGTGCCATCTTGAACTTCTTCAATAACAACTCATAGTTCTTCCAAGAACATTACTGTAATGTCTTTCATCCCATCCATCCAGCTTATCTATTGTTTTTTTCTTCTACTTCCTTTGCCATGCCAAGCTTAGTTACTTTCTCTAGCCTACTACTTATTAACATAACTTGTCAAAATCATGTAAATTTCTTTTAGTGATCAGCATCTCAAAATCACAGTCGGACCTTTTGTAGTCTAGGACTGATTTCATTGATTCTTCTTGCAGTTCATGGTATTCTTAGTAAACATCTTCAAAAACAGAAATGGAAAGCATCAACCTTTCTTACACTGTCAGTTCACAGCTGTAGATAATCACTACTGTAACTGTTTTCATTGAAAGGTAGCAATCCTTCATGGTGTTGTCATTGCTTCCTCCCTCTTCCTTTCTCCATCACAATCCATCTTATCTAATCTTGTGCTCAAGAAAAGCTTGATGTAACACCTTTATGCTTTCACAATCAACTGTAACTTCAATAACTGTGGACTTGAAATTGTCATTGTGTCCTTAATATCTATCATTACTATAACCCATATTTTCATTTTATAGTTTTACGTTTCATCTTCATCATCATCATACCATCATCACTTCTAAGTCTTCTTTACTTTCAGATGACAAAAAAGTGTTGTTTGCATATCTCATATAATTAGTGTTTACTTTAGTTGTAAACTTCCAATCTTCCAATCTTCCCAGTCTTAAACTGTATTAATCTTCCCAGTCTTAAAATATATTAATTTTGTAAATTATATGAATGTAAGAAAAATTTACATTGTCATCCTAAAACATAGCACTAGTCCCTATGTGATAATGCAACTGCATTTCAGGTGTTTGGCAACAGGTAGTCCTTGACTTACAATTGAGCCCAAAATTTTTGTTGCTAAACAAAGCAGTTGTTAAGTGCATTTTGCCCCATTTTATGACCTTTCTCGCTATAGTTAAATGAATCGTTGCAGTTATTAAGTTAGTAACATGATTGTTAAGTAAATCTGGCTTCCCCACTGACTTTGCTTGACAGATGTTCGCAAAAAATGATCACATGATTCTGAGACACTGCAACTGTCATAATATGAGTCAGTTGCCAAAATTTCAAATTCTGATTTGATGATCATGGGAATTCTGCAATGGTCATGTGTGAAAAATGGTCATAAAAATCATTTTTTCCAGTGGCATTGTAACTTTAAATAGTCACTAAAAAAACTGTTGTAAGTTGATGTCTTGACTGAAAAAGGTCAAGCGTATAACGTTTCTAACCTTAACTATTGAATAATCCCTCATGGGATTTATATTCAAACTAAGTCGCAGTTGCAAATGTTTTTACTCTCCAGGATCAGTTAGAAGTTCTATAAATTCTCTGAGTGTCATCAGTGCTCTGCCTACCACTTTAGACTGCACAACGCAACACACTTTCAATACACATTGAATACCTCTATTGACTATAACTAAGGAGTTTCAGGAAAAACAAGTATCTGATCTAAAGAAAGGCAAGAGTAGTGCTGACTACACACTGAATTACCAATGTCAGTGAAAAAATATTTTACTTGAAATGTATTTGATATTATTTCAAATCAGCTTTCCAACAGAGATTTTTTTATGGGTTTTTAAAATGTCTTTTTAGAATAAACTGCAATTAGTTAACAGTTCCCTTTTCAAGGGCCTGGAAATTCCATAGGCTGCTAAGCAGTAAGAAAATGTCAGTGAATGGGACAATTGACAAGAGGAGTAGCCAAAACACCATGACCTCATTTTTCCTACTTGACATTTCCCCTTTAGTTTTTACTCCTTACTTGGGTTCCTCAAGCAAGTGTACTTGTCCCATCTCCAGGCAAAGTTACTGGAAGGAGGCATTGTTGAGAAAAGCAGTGATCAGGAAACAAGTAAGCAGCCTCATTTATCCCTCCAAAAGTTCTCCTTCTCTTGTTACTTACAGTAAGAACTACATGACAGACTCCATGATTCTTCAACATCTGCGGCACCTGAACATCTCATTCATCTCTTTAAATCCAAAGTGAAAATATAAACCTTGAAAGAGTTTGCAATTTCATCTGAACTTCTATAAATACTAAAACCATGAAAAGTTTGGAGGCAGCTAAGAAGCACGTTCTATAGTGGTTACTTGTGGCTACTTGTCCATTGAAATGATTGACGATATCTTTCATTTATTGGCATCATGTCAGAAATGTTCACGATTCCCTTATTTCTCATCTTCTGTAACACTTAATTATTCTGTGACCTACTTCATTAGTTCTATTTCCCATATGTCATTATTATTACATTGTTGTAGAATGGCGTTCTTTTTTTTGTTTCTCTTCATTGCACTTTGAGGGAAAAGTAGTAGTATTTGAAGAGTTGAAGTAGACTATATGATTATTTCATACTGGAATATTTATCAACTCCAAGACAAATGTTTTTTCAGACAGAAAATGTACTTTATTGTTCTACATGTAGGCAAGCTGTTTAAAATTGTTCATCAAATTGGGCAGAGAACTATTCCCATAATGAACAGTCCATATGGAGTAAACAGTACAAATTAATAAATAGTTTAAAAGCATCTGATGTTGCACTGAGATTGAAGATAAGCAGAAGTGGAGATTATCAGTCCTTTGAATGGGAAACTAGCAGAAGACCCAGGAGGGAAAAAGACAGCAAAAGGCTTTCCAGATGATATTAGAAAGATCGTATTTAGTGGGTTCAGACTTTGCATGTTAAAAATTATGCCAATTTTTGTGATTATCAGGATAATAGCAGAAAACCACTCTGGTTTTAATAGTACCATAATCTGTTTCCAAACACAGAGATAAAAGGAAATACTTCCTTATATCAAATATTGCCAAGCTATGACATTTGCTATGGCAAAATATAGAGGCAGCTACAAACTTGGACAACTTTAAAGAGGGTTAAGCAAATAGAAGGTTGGGTATCAATAATTGCTAGATATGGTGGTTATATACTGCCAGTATATTTCTCAGTATTAGTTTTTGGGATATATAAGCCAGAGGGGGATTTTGCTCTCCCATCCTCTCTTTCCCAAAAGTACTGCTCTTACTGATTTTAATCTGGTCCAGCAAGCCTTTTTTATGCTTTTTTTCAAACATACAGCTATCGCCACCAACATATTATGGCTTCTATAATATACTAACGGTAATGGTGTTACCCGCCGGCAAAAGATTGCCGGCGGGTAACACCCAGGGGGAGGGCCTTCTCTGTGGGTGCGCCTGCCCTTTGGAACCAGCTGCCCGTAGAGCTCTGGACTGCCCCTGACCTTCGTTCATTCCGCCGGGACCTGAAGACCTGGCTCTTTGAGCTTTCCAGCCAGGACTGAGAATTTTAATTGTAATTTTATTTTAATTGGGTTTTAATTGGAGTTTAATAGGGGTTTTATTTTATTCAAGGACTAAATTTAATTATTTTAATTGTTCTTAACTTTTGTAATTTGTATTATTTTAAATTCCTTGTGAACCGCCCCGAGTCCTATGGGAGAAGGGTAGTATATAAGTCCAATAAACATAAACATTAACATACTAATTATTATTATTTTTAAATTTTCCCAAATAAACCCATTACCTGACAATCCAAACTAAACTTAGCAATCAACAAAAAAGTACATACATTTTAAGGTACTTATGATTACTTTTGTTTCTATTAGATATAGGATTAAGAATTTATAGAGTCCACTGAATCACCTTCCCTGTGAACACTGGGGGGGAAAAGCCCACTGTGCCTCCAAACTTGGTAATCACTTCTGAAGGGCAATACCCAGCGACAACAACAGTGCTGAATACATGTACAGTATTGCACTGTAGCTCATCCAGATAAGTCTAAAAGGATGAAGTCACCCACCGGGCTAAATCAAAAACAAATAAATCACTTGGTGTTATGCCTGAACCAATATGACATAGAAGATTCAGGGGGGCATCACAATTCACTTTCCTCCTTCTGCATGCAGCGCTGGTGGTAGCTGTCACTGGGTGAGCTAAGCAATCACCAAATGAAAGATGCAGTATCATGAAGCTACATCATCATCATCCCACTTCTTTTCAAAACTTTTTTTTTTTTGAAAAGCAGACTAACTGTTCCAAATCAAGGTCACACTGCCCCTTTCCCCAACCCATGCTTCCTCCCTCTTGAGAAGAAGGAAATTTAGCCTGGCCTCAGCCAGGCCCTATAGCAGAAAGAGCTATAGCATCTGCTCCAGCGGTGGGATTCAGCCAGTTCGCACCACTTCGGCAGAACTGGTACGGTAGCTAATTTTTTGTTGTCCAGGCCCAGAATGGACTTCCGGAAGTGGTATCCACACAAAGAACCAGTTGTTCACAATTTGAATCGCACCACTGATCTGCTCCATTTCTCTTGCCCTATAACTACCGTTCAGAAGTTCAGTCTGAGAACAGAACTACTATGTTTCTCAAAGCCTGCGACTGGCAAGGGTAAACAAAACCCTTTGTTCTGAGCAAGGAAAATGTGAACCCTGTCATCATGAGGTTGCCACTATTTTTGTTTACTGTCCTATCCCTAAATTTTTAACATGAGTAACGGGGGGAAAGCCAACATTCGGTATTTCAATAAACTAATGGAAACCTGTCAACTTTACATAAGTTTTATTTTCAGTAGTAGAAGAAACCTGTATAAATGATATAGCAATAGACAAACCAAAAGAATCTGAAGCGGTGGATTGAGTGAACTTTGAAATTAGATTTATTGAACGGCTAAAATTTTAGAAAGGAAGTCAGATTCCATTCACTGATGTGAATGGAATGAGACTAAGCAATAATCTAAAATCATTCAATCCTAAAGTAGGTTAATACGATTTACAGAATGAAAATAACCCATCTCCTTCTTGTTTCCTCCAGCAATGGTGCTTGTGAGGCAGAGGATGGCTGGGAGTTAAGGAAGATGAGCACTTTTGCCTCTCAAAAGTTCCATAAGATATTTTATCATCTAAGTCTAATTCAACCAAACTACTTAGGGAAAGGTTTTGAAACTGCCATGCTCATTTGAAAGGACTTTTTCCCATTAAGATCTTAATTAATGTGCTACTATTATGCCTTAATTGCCATACAAAAATGTCTGATTAATAGAACAACATGATCCAGGGAGGAATCCGCAAGAATTGCTCATGCCAGGACAAGAGATTCTGATGGAAGAAGAATGTTAGCATGGATTATGCAAATATAATCTGGGCACTGCCTTGTAATTCTGTCAAATATCACCAGTACAATGAGAGATTAAGTCAGAAGGAAGAGGAAAGTGTACATAAGGAATAATGGATTATTTGGATGACTGGAAAGAACAGAGAAAGAATTCTAGTTACAGTCATACGGCATCTGTATGACATTATCAAATATCTGCATAATGAAACATAAAGAAAGTGGGAAACATGATTCCCTAAAAGGTAATTTATCATAACTGGACACAGGAACTGCACAGAGAAAGAGGCAGGAACTAAACTTTAAAAAGAACATCAGCTAGAGCATCTTCGTATACACTAGATAAATTAATTAGATTTGAAAATCTGTGTTGTATCCAAATTAAGCAGCTCTGAATATAAAGAAGACCCTTGGGAGATATTTCCATACTAAGTATTATAATTTGCAGAATATGTTCTCCAATTAGACAAGTATACCAAAACCTTTGCAATCTTGTCTTTTATGTTATACTGTTCAATTTTGTTTTCTTGTACTTTATGCTGGATGCATGTGATTTTTCTTCTTTTAAAACAGTACAACTATATTTATAGGCATTACAGAGAAATATCAGGTCCAAAAATCTGCTCTGCCTGCCAGCTTTTTAAAATGACTTTCCCATGCAGCATGCACGATATATATGCTGGTTAGATGAACTGGCATTTGGCAGTAGCAAATTAACCTACTAATCTTTCTTTGCACAAAACATAATAAGTCATTATGTGGATGCAAAAGGAATCCAAGTCAAGCATGCAAGAGCAACACTTTGCTCAACATGTCTCTTAATCACAACATGAGAAACTCAACAAGCAAGGATTGAGGGAACAAACAAAGGTGAAATTTACATTGTGGGATGCCTTTTGCTTTTGTGAGAAATTGCTAACCACACCAATCACTGTTGTCAGAGTTGTCTATAACAAAGAAGGCACAGTGCAATATAAATATTTTAAGTTAAAGATACAATATAATAACACTTCCGGATATTAGCCTATGCCTGTCTACATGGAAATAAGCCAGTTACTAGACCTTAGAAATACGCTGAATGCTATTGGGCTTGTATTTTTGCAACTGCTCCTCCCTATTCACTAATTTCTCCTGATGGTAATTTAAGGTGGGGGTGGGGGGCAGCCAGATTCAGAATGTTTAGAAAGATTCTAAGAAAAATTGTTTAGAAATTTGGAAGAATGTACAGGAAAGAAAGAGTTCCACATTCTCTTCCTTAGAGTTCCTTATTATTCTTCAACATTTAAAACATAGATCGTTCCATTGTTCTACATGTTTAAGCCTTGAGTGCCTGCTCCTTTGATAGTCAACTCAAGCCAAACCTATACAGTATACGTTTAAGGTTAATCCTGCTATTTCCCATAGAATTTACTCTTTAGCAAGTATCAAAACAGCTGCAATCTTAAGATTGCAATCCTAAACAAACTTGCTTTAAAAAAAATTATGTTGGAACATATTCCTGAAAAGGCAAGACAAATGTGCTGTCAGTAACTTATGCTACCAAAACAGAGCACTATATAAAGCACTCAAAGCTGTTTAAAAAGTGGTAGCCGTCTTCTTCTCTCAGAGAAGACAATGAAATTGTAAAGAAGAATCTCTTATGAATCTCTCATGAATTTGACACTAGCAGTTGCAGGTAATTTCTACTAACAATCCTTTCAGAGCAATCATCCATGCTCTTGAAATGACAGGGGTAGGGGGATACAAAAATGACAACTCTTAAGCTTTGAGGAAGGCAAAACATCTAGTCAAAAGGAACAATAAACTAGAAATATGCTTAAGAAAACCATTTTTAGAAACCCAATCCCAATTATAAGTTTAATTTCCTTTAATTTCCTGGATCTGTTTAAGTACTAATTTAGAAAGATAACTTTTAAAAAATAAATGTGAAGTTAAAAAACAGCATTTATTTCTGCAAGGCGTTGGAAGAGGATAAAGTAACCATTTACACAATACATTTTTTTTAAAAAAATACATTTGCTGTGATCACAAAGTATTTCACAATATGTCTTTCTAGATAATAGAGACTAGATTTGATCTAGGGCTTGTATTATATTTATTAATGCTGCACATCTGACAAGAAGCAGGCCAATTATCTAAACAGGTTACAGAAGCAACATCTCTGTATTTGGAGTTTCTCAGGCAATCTTTTTAAGAAACAGAGGGGGGAAAAAGAGTGGGAAAGTGGTGAATATGGATGTAGTAATTGTGGTGATAAGCCTGATACACATCCAACAGTGAGAAACAAAAGAAAGGCTACTTCCCGTTTGCTTTTTCTTTTGTGGCCTTTTGAACAGAAATTATTTTCCCTTCTTGTGCCACAACTAAAAAAAGTACATTTTGAAATCAGAGCTGCACTGTTTTTAGTTCCAGCAATAGGAAATGAACTCATATCACCTAGCCCAGTTGATGGAGAACCTTGGCTCTTTTATGACTTGTGGACTTCAACTCCCAGAATTCTCAGCCAGCCATGCTGGTTCAGGAATTCTGGGAGTTTATTTATTTAATTAAATAAATAAATAAATGTAATTTCGAGTTGAAGTCCACAAGTCATAAAAGAGCCAAGGTTCCCCACCCCTGAACTAACCAGAGGTTCCAGATGCATGAGCTGTTGACCCCCTCAGTGCCCACACAAGGTCAACGCTCACATTCCCAGATTTACTTTCCCTTGTTCATGTCAGAGGGAACATAGGGCTCTGAAATGCATGCAGGTGAAAAGAAAAAGAGGGAAAGAAGATGGAGCTTCTGTTGAGACCTCTTTGTATACAAAAGGGATTTGGATGATAATGTGTGAGATTTTACAGGTCAGTATGATTTTTGGACCCAGGTAGTGTTTAGCTAAAAAGGGACGCGGTGGCTCAGTGGGTTAGGACGCTGAGCTTGTCGATCAGATGGTTGGCAGTTTGGCAGGTCGAATCCCGAGTGCCGCGTAACAGAGTGAGCGCCTGTTACTCGTCCCAGCTTCTGCCAACCTAGCAGTTCGAAAGCACGTAAAAATGCAAGTAGAAAAATAGAGACCACTACAGTGGGAAGGTAACAGCGTTCCATGCGCCTTTGGCGTCTAGTCATGCCAGCCACATGACCACAGAGATGTCCTCGGACAAGCGCTGGCTCTTCGGCTTTGAAACGGAGATGAGCACCGGCCCCTAGAGTCGGAAACGACTAGCACGCATGTGCGGGGGAACCTTTACCTTTACCTTTTAGTGTTTAGCTTCCACAATAAAAGTGGAACTAAAAAAAAATCTGAACTAAAAGAAAAAGAAAATCTTCTTGAACCCAGGCCCAAGATTTCAGTGCCATTAAATTTACTTCTGAATGAGCAAATTTTAAAAAAAGGGGTTGCTAGTGAAAACTACTGTACACAATAGCTGAAAATAAGCCCAGGTGAATTTTGCTTACTTTGGAACATACACACACACACAGTGTTAGGTTTAAGGAAGTACTGAATAACATTTTGAAGATTAACCCGCAATCCCACCAGGCACGTCTATTCAGAAAGGAAGACCTATTGAGTAACATCTTGTTCTTAGGCAAGTTATAGAATTGCACCTGAAGTGACTGTCATTATGAAAATCATATTCTATAACCCAGGGCTGAACCTTGGGTCCAAAGGCAGATTGGCTGAAATGTAGCTCTTGACTGCTCCCATCTTCCATTTTTCATCCGCACAACCTGATGATGGCTCCGGGCAAGCAGATTCCTGGCGATTTAGGATTGCGCTGCAAATCGGCTCTAGGATTGTGTGTAGAGCAGGGGTCTTCAAACTTGGCCCTTTTGTGACTTGTGGACTTCAACTCCCAGAATTCCTCAGCCAGCCATGGCTGGCTGAGGAATTCTGGGAGTTGAAGTCCACAAGTCACAAAAGGGCCAAGTTTGAAGACCCCTGGCGTAGAGCGTCAGAGAACCCGATCTATGACATGAAATTACGGTAGCAGGAAGGAAGGCACAGCCCGCGCGGACTCCGTTTCACGGCATCTTAAAGGGGCAGAAAGCGACAACCCAGCGCTTGAAATCCCGTGCAGACGGACGTGAAGGAAAGCGCCTCCGAATTGCCGCGGCTCTGGCTCTTCGGAACCGGAACGTGGCGCGGGGAATTCGGGGGAGGAGGAGGAGGAGGAGGAGGGAGAGAAGGCAGGCAGGCAGGCAGGCAGGCAAGTGGCGTGATGGCTTTTCAAAAGTGTGACTGACAGCAAGACAAAGATGGGGCTGGCTACCGACGGAAGCTGTTCAGCACGGAAGGGAAAGGGGTGGACGGACGAGGAAGGCACGGCCAGCCCATGTGGCGTGCCGAGATGGGCGTCCGAGGCGGAAAAACAAAAACACAACCCCGATCGGTTAAGAGCGCGAAAGACGAGGAGGGCAGCCAGAAAGGAAGGAAGGATGCTCGGCGTGGGCAGCAGGAGCGCTTGTGGGCCGTCCAAGCCTCCGCTCCCCGCCCAGCTCCCAGCCCGCCGGTCCGGCAGCTTACCTGAGCAGTTGCCGCCCGCCTTCCCTTTGCCGGCGCAATCGGCGGCGGGCGCGGCGGGGGAGAGAAGGTTGGACGTCCGGACGGGGCCGAGGGTGGAGAGAGCCACCGCCAGCATCAGGAACAGGACGCCGTTGCAGCCGGCCGAGGGCCGGGACCGGGCGGTGGCCGCCATGGCGAGGGCTCGCAAAGCGGGGACTGGAGGCCCTTCTGGGTCTCAATGGGCGCCGCCGGGAGGAGCGCGGACCCACCGGCCTTGCTGCCAGCCAGCGCTCCGCATGCCGGGCCGAATCGGTTTCTGGCGGGCTTTTTTTATTTTTTTAAATTTTTATAAATTATTATTATTATTATTTCCCCCGGCTTCCGGGAGCCGGCAGGGATAGCCTTGCCTCCCCGCGCCCCCTTTGTGCGATGCTCCTGCTCCGTCGTCGTCGATGCTGCTGCTACTACCGCCGCTGCTGCCGGCGTCGCCGCTCACCGCTCGGGCTACAACAAAGGGAAGGGAGGGGGGAGATGGAGGCAGGGGGAGGGGGAGAAGAGGGGGAGGGGGGTCCACGTGATGCCGATGCCGCCAGCCTCCTCCCCCGGGACCGGGACAGAAGCGGGGGGGGGGTTCCCGACTCCAGGTCGCCACGCCCCCCCTGTTTCCCGACTGCCACTTGCCCGTGCGCGGGCACCTTGCTCAGCCGCGCGCCGGTCCTGGGATCGTTCGCCCGGGCCGCTCCTATCTCGCACGTGAAGCCTGCCGGGGTGGAGAAGTGGGGGAGCTTCTCCTCTGCCTCCAAATCTCCCTCCTCTAAACCAGCGTTTCCCAACCTTTAGGAACTTGAAGATGCGTGGACTTCAACTCCCAGAATTCCCCAGCCAGCTATGCTGGCTGGGGAATTCTGGGAGTTGAAGTCCACGCATCTTCAAGTTCCTAAGGTTGGGAAACACTGCTCTAAACTGCCAAAGGGAACAAGATTGGGGGGGGCTGTTTTAACCGCTTTCAGAAAGAGGGGAATGAGAAGATAATAGAAACGCAACGGCTGGTCAGAGTTGGTCTCGGGAGTGGGGCGTTGGATGATCTCCTTGGAACTAGCCATCGCCGGAGAATGAAACTGACAAGAATTGAACCTGCATGCTGGCAAACCAGAAATCCCAGTGAGCTCGCATAGTTGGCTTGGTTCCCCAGGACATGGGTCTGCAACCCGCGGCTCCGGAGCCGCATGCGGCTCTTTCAGCCGTCTCCTGTGGCTCCCAGTCCTCTGCCATGTGCAGTCAAAAAAAAAAAAAGAAAGTGGGACTAAAAATGTTCAACCAGTCAATTCAAATATGCAGGGTAGGTACATATCTCGCCTTGGCTCCACTCTTCAGTCCAACCCTGTTCTGCGCATGTGCGCATGTACGCGCATGTGCACACATTTTTTGCGGCTCCCAGTTTTTCCTTTTGTGAGGGAACCGGTTCTGAGTGGCTCTTTCACTGTTTCAGGTTGCTGACCCCTGCCCCAGGAGCATGTTCAGGATCAGGCAGTATCTCACATTTAGAGGGGGAGGGAGCAGAGTTGATCTTCCAGCCTTGCCTCATTGCCTAGGACAGGGGTAGGCAACCTCGGCTCTTTTATGACTCGCGGACTTCAACTCCCAGAATTCCTGAGCCAGCTTGGCTGGCTCAGGAATTCTGGGAGTTGAAGTCCACGAGTCATAAAAGAGCTGAGGTTGCCTACCCCTGGCCTAGGAGGTAGTCCTATCCAGTGCTTGTTTTGTAAAACAAAAAGTTGCGGGAACTCACACATGTCATACAACCCGCCTTGCCTACCCTACAAGGTTCCATCCAAAAAAAGGTGCCGGAACTCCGTTCTGAGCGTTCTGTGAGAAAAAAAGCCCCGGTAAAGACAGAGATAAATCCCAGTTGAGCAAGATGATCCCTTTGAAGGCACTTCACTCTGTGGCATGTAGGGCACAGGACTAAAGCATGCCACAAAGATCACATTGTCAAGGGCTAAATCTGTTCAACATTGCCATTTCCTTTACAGGGTGTTGTCCCATAGTTGTCACCACTGGCAGAGAAGCGGACTGCTCTGAGCGTTCTATGAGAAAAAAAGCCCTGGTCCTATCCACCAAGCCTTGAGTTGCCAGAACACAATAGTGATATGAAATGTGTTGTTCCCACTGCTGATTCCTTTCCTGCCTCTTTTTGTTTCTGTTCTCAATCACTGCCAGTCATTCAAGGCAACAAGGGTGGAAGCGTAACAGATTGTGGCTGCCCATGGAGAGTGTTGTAACAAAGGAGAAAACACTACGATCTTGTCGATACAGCTGAGGATGATTGAAAGTTGTTTCCTTCATAAGTTGGGAATGATGTGACATGGCAGGAAAAAAAAGAGGTTTGCCGTGGTGTGTTTATGTGATGGTTAAGTCCAAGTGGGAAAGAGCAGTAAACACAAGACATTCTATAAACAAGATTTCAAATCAAGTGTCTTATTACAATCAAACAAGGTATTATTTAGGGCCTGTTTTGCCAACAGCATGTTGATTTTATTTGGAACAAGTAGTGGGGAAAAAAGGAAGATTACTTGCAGAATCATCGTTAGTGCTACAACCAAATGCAAATAACTAAGGTGCTGGTTGCAGTTCAATGGAGTTAACAAACATGGTAAGAGTTACTGAAGTTGACGCTATACTGTTTTGTGGCCTGTAAAATTGATTTTCCTCTACAGTAGAATAAGGCTGAGGTTGATAGAATATAGAAGTACTCTTTTCAGGCACAATAGGCACAGACCTCTGCAATAAGTTATGGCAGGTCGCTGGGTGTCATTTGTGGTTGAGCTGACATTTGATCAAAGGCCTTCCCTGACCCAAGTTCAACTCTGTTCTCTTCACCAAAATGGTGAGTGGTTATTGGGAATGACACAAAATAGATAGCAATTTGTTTTGATGCAGCCAAGTGATAAAACATGCGACCTCTCTTTTCCCACTATCCTAATCAGTGGACCATAAGTGACTGAGTATCTTCCATTTGTCATGTAGAAAAGGATGTTATGGAAGAAAAATATGGCAAATCCCATTTTGCAGAAGTCTCAGCTTCCAGCTTCTTGAAGCAAATCAAGAGCTTTCTGCTTTTCAGTAACAAAGCTGTGTAGATGAAAAGAGTGTGCAGATTAATGGCCATATAACGTTTGTTCTTAATCTGAAGAAGAATTTTTTTCATTTTATTTCCATTCAGTTGTGTTCACTTCTTGGAGACTGTCCAGACAAGTGTTTTCAGAAGGGGTTTGCTATTGCCTCCTTCCTAGAGCTGAGAGAGAATGACTGGCTCAAAATCATCCAGTTGACTGTGCCTATAGCAGAACTAGAATTCCTGGTCTCCCACTTTCTAGCCTGACACCTTAACCACTAAACTGGCTGTCTAATCTTTTTATTAATAAACAATTGTTCAATCAACAATTAACATATCAACAATACAGTAGCAGATATGCCTCCAGTTCTTATTATTTTTGATTTCCTAGAAGTTAGTAAGTCATCTCAGAAAGATTTCAACTCAAGCAAATATAGATTTGTACTTCTTTGCGATGACTTTTAGTGAAAAGTGAGCTAAACATTTTGTATATAAATAAATAAGATCATCTAGGGAGGTCCTTCTCCAAGTAGACCCAGATCTAAATGTTGGAAGGTAACCATGAGATTTGCTGATGCCTGGCATCCCAACTTAGAAATGTTCTTCCTTGAAAGTATGCCTGGTAGCCAGCCATCTTGGTCTTCACCCGGATCGCCATGACAGTTTTAATTCCTTATTATAGAGGGATAAATAGATGGACTTGAAGAAACATGAGGCAATTGTTACCAAATCATATGTTTCACACAGGAAAACAGAAAAGGATGGAAGATAAAACACCAGGTTTTCAGGATTCTGTTACTGTACTATGGCCTATATCAATAAAATATAATTCTGTTATTTCTGATAGCACTTGTTTATTTATTTATTAGATTTATGTGCTTCCCATCTTGCCTAGAGGCTACACTTGGCAGCTTACAAGCATTAAAGCCAGTAAGCATTAAAATAATAAAACAATAACAAAATAATAATAGGCACAATTAAAAATGTGGATAAGAAGAACACAAAGTACACCGGGAAAGGTGTGGGATTTCTTAATTCAATAACCACCTCCAGAATGGTATGCCACCTGTTGGGGGCCCAGGTTTATTGACATTGCCAGTTCAAAGGTACTGACTATTTGATTTTAGATCCTATGATCTGAACTATTTTCAGTCACATTGTGTTTGTGTTTTTGAACAGGCTGTTGATCTTAATTATCATTTTAACAGTATGTATTCTTTATAAATGCCTACCAACTATAATAAAATGGAATTGCAATTCATGAGAGGATAGAGTTTATTTTACTTGCAATATGTTTTTTCTGTAGTGGTTTTAGTTCCCAATTTAAATGCTAACACTTTCTTACCTGAAAAATAACTTTTTAAACCGATGGGTATTTTGTCAATTTCAAATATGTAATCTTACTGAATTAGGCTGTCAAATGTTTAACAAAATGTAAGTGATAACAAGTACAATTAACCAAAAGACAAATGTATTAAAGCCAATGCAATTAAGTAGACAATATTTTTCAGAAATTAGAAGAAACTTGAAAAATAAATAAGTCTTGATCCATAGTAAAAAGGATTTTCATGATGATCCAGGACAGACATGTCAAACCTGTGACGTCACGTGACGTTGCACAACGTATCGGGAGAGTTTTGCCATCACCGGCAATGGGGTTGGTGCGGCTTCCGGATGATGCGTCTCGCAGTTTGACACCCCTGATTCAGAAGAATTTAATGGTATCAGGTAACCCAAATATTAAAATAATCATGTTACCAACAGAAGAGAGATGGTCATGGACTTAATCCTGAGTGGCCTCCAAGATCTGGGTGAGGTATGATATCAAAACAAGTAGCAATAACATCCACCATGTATCTAATTCATCATGCACATAAACTAAAACTGCAGCATAATTCCATTCAATTCAAGAATTGGAAGGATTTAGCTAAGGAAGTTGAGGTTCAGCAAAATGAAACAAAAATAGCTTGAAGAGTGTTGGGCCTACTTGCTAAGCATTCACAAAACTGCAGGCTGCTTGCCAGAAACAGGATATACATGTTCATGATATTCTCTTACCAAGTATACAAGGGCAGATATCCCCAGCCTCTCTGCTGAATACAAAAAAAAAAGACTAGGGTCACAATGACAGAGAAGCAAGAGAAAGAGAATACAAGGTAAGGAATACAAGTATCATTCTTCCCAAAATCCTCTGTGAAAAGCTTGGGATTTCTAAGAACCTCCAAGAACACTGAAGCAGAGGACAATTTTGCTTCAGGAAGTTTTCCTGTCTCTATAGAAATAGGTAAAATGTTTAGTCAAGAATATTGTGCTATGTTTGATTTGGTGCTCAGTCTAATTCTCTTTTTTTCCCCATGCAAGTTACAAAACACTGTGCACTCTCTTTTTCATTCTTTTGACTAGGCATTAAGATATAATATTGTCTTTAGACTATTCTTATGGCTTGTAATATGATTTGAAAGTGTTGCAGTCTCTTTTGTGAGACCTAGTTAAAAACACTCATTTGTAGCATCTTGTGGTCTTCTTGGAATACTGCATTTTCCAACTACAGCCTCAGCCAGCCACTAGAAAGATAAAAACTATAACTTGAAATTTAATACAAAAAATGTCTGAAGCCGATAGAAATAATAACACAAATGATAGGTTTGAGGAAACAGGAAGATTAGCAGAACATACTAAACATGGGTTAGAAGGAAGCTCTGAATAAGAGTTATAGTTAGTAGAATTTAGAAATATAGGAATAAAAGTGAGACACTTTAATGAGAACATTAATAATGCAACCTAAAAAGAAGAATAAAAAATATTTCCAACTTTAATTGTTGAAAAGAATGAAGGAAGATATTTCAAAATAACAGTAAATGCATTAGTGAAGGCTTTCCTCACCAGTTATGGAAGAAAGAGGAGAACATACTTGCACTGACTGGTTGCTGAGAAAGATTATCACAATTATGAAGGTGGTGACCTACTGGATTGATCGTGATTACCTTTCTCATAACAGCAACCAACTAATGGAATTGTGTTCTTTTCTTGTCACCAGGGCTGATGAACTGCTACATACCCTACTCATGGATATGTTTTCTATTCCAAGATTAGGTCTGCTTTGTTCTCATGTTTTGACCCAGACTATGCAGTTCCCAACCTTCCACACCATTATCAATAGTGGCTAAAGCTGATCAAAGTTGCTCGCAGGAGGAGAAAAATGAAGAAGTGTTCAGATAGCAATTTAGTTATTTATAATTACGTAGCTTTTATCCTATGACTGATTATTTGTGAATGAAAGGCCTTCTCAATTGTAAGAGTGCCTGAACATAATCTTAATATTCCAGATGTGTCAACCACTGCAAGATATTAGACATCTGTGATTCAGAAGTCCCATAAAATTAACATCATCACCACTACTATCACCATCACCACCATTATCTTAATTGTCACATGTGCTTTAATCTTTCTTGCTCACTAGCCATGTTTGTTGCTATTCTCAAACTCTATTTTCTTTAATTGTGTTTACATGTTTCTCTGATTTGTAATTACTAGCCGGCTCCCATATAGATTAGATTATTGACTTTTTTTCCAGTCTATCACATTGCATGCTGGGTGCAGCTTTATCAAAAAACAACAATTTATATTTGTCTCTGAATCTAAAATCTCTGTGGTCCTATTACAGCAGAAAGCAACTGCAGCATCTGCCTTTGTTTCATGCCTGTAATATTTAAAGGGCATCTGTGTGTCCTAAAGCACATAGAAAACATGTGTCTAGAGTTCTCAGAAAGCTTAAGTTCCTTGTGACACTTTAGCTACGTGTTCTCTCAAATGGAAATATCCTCCAAAACCTATCCAGAATACAGTAGATGATTAATCAACAAGGGCTAGCTTCAAGCCAACTGTTCTGAGTCTTAGATAATATGCCCCATATTGGACCCTTTAACTAATAAGGAAAAAAAGGAGGATTACAGGATATTAAATGGAAGGAGAGATTAGGCATCCTGTCATGTTTAAGGGATTCAGTACTACCTTGCTTTGCTCTTCCTTGCTTTTTTATTTGATGCTTGGGGGGAAAAAAGCCTGAAAGCAGAGAAAATATGTGCCATGTTGCATAGCTCAAAAACAAAGTCGAAATAAAACGCAGGATATAGGTATATTTAAAAGCTACCATCTGAACTTGGACTCTTTGCTCAGTACTGATTTATACCCTTTGCCAGATACTGTTGTGGTGATATAATGTCCGTGTTAATCACCTACAGCTAGTCCTCAACTTACAACTACAATTGGGACCAGATTTTCTGTTGCTAAGGGAGGCTGTTGTTAAGTGAGTCACACCTGAATTTATTAGCTTTTTTGCCATGGTTAAGCTAATCATTGCAGTGCAGATGTTAAGCAAATCCAGCTTCCCTATTAACTTTGCTTGTCAGAAGCCAGCTGGGAAAGTCACAAATGGCAATCACATCACCCTGGGATGCTGCCACTGTCATAAATACATGCCGGTTGCCAAGCACCCAAATTTTATTTGCATGATTGTGGGGATGCTGGGATGGTCATAAGTGCAACAACCAGTCATAAGTCACTTTTTCAGTGCCATTGTAACTTCAAAGGGTCGCTAAACGGATATAAGTCAATGACTTCCTGTATACAGAAGTAAAGGATGATCTTACAAGAGGTTAGATATCTAAATACAGAAATGCCTGGTGTAGATACATAGTGCTTCAGATATAAATTGCTAACATCTATAATTCTTGGAAAAAATTGGAATGAAATATTTTCCCATGGTCCCAGAAGATATTGGGTGTTAACTAAATCTCTTTGAAAAGGACCTTCCATATGTGAGGCTATAGAATTGGGAAAGCTGTCTTTCTTATAACCAACCAGCTACATTTATTCATTGGAGGTATAATATATGAGAACTTTAAAACATGATTTTCATTGTTGGGCAGCTTCATTTTGGACTGGTCTTAGAAATATCCTAAGCAATTCCATTTAACAATACAGAAATTGTGTCTTCTTTATTCAAGCAATTGTTTGTTTTAGTTGTAATTGCTTTATAATTTGGTGTCTCTTTTTTAAAAAAAAACATGCTAAGACACTCATAAGGTCGTTGGTTTCATTTTGGTTTAGTGTATTGGGCAGACATAGCTAGCTGAGGTTTATTTAATTCACAATGCCTGAATCCAGTAATTGTTTATATATTGGGGAAGGAAACAAAGAGAGAAAGGCTTCATTTTTTTATGACGTGCACACCCATTTTTATATGGTTTCTAATCAAACAGCTTTTAAAAACAACAGTCAAGTTCACAAAACATATTTTGCAGAAGCAAGAATGGGAGAATGGTGTCCAACTCCATGTCCCTGCCTCTTTCAAATCACCAGTAATTCTTTGGAAAAATACGTTTTGTCTGCATGATCTCTGAGCACTATTTAACTGAGTGTTTAGCTGAGATGCATTTTCCCTGAAAGAGAAGCATGTTTACAACTGGCCTTAATGTAAGAGAAAGAATATAGAGGAAGCAGTCGAAAGAAACAAAGTAAATATACTGTATTTCCAAACAACTGCTAACTACTTCATGTAATTGCCTTCTTTACTAAATCTCTTCTACAAGTTGAACCAAATTCAACTAGGTTTTGGACCTAATAAAATAGCTTTCGGAATTGTCACACACACAACTTCTCACTGCTAGCATCTACTTTGTTATATAAAGAAGCTCCCTTGGCAGTGGTGCTCCACCTTAGGATCCATACAACCTTTATTACTCTGAGGACTTCTTTTTCCACTGTATTAATTTGAGAAAATTATATTGTCATCTTCCATGCAGAAATGCATTATGGTAATTGTTTTAAGTCAATGTTTTAAAAAAAACACCTTGTTAACCTACTGCTTTTTACTCAAACACCCACCAGCACAAACTATCTTTTAATTTTGCAACCCTACAGATGTCCCCAAGGTGCTTTTTCAAAAGGCAACTGGACTTTCGTTGTTTTTCCTTGAAGATGTTTCCCTCCTCATCCGAGAAGCTTCTTCAAAAATCTCAGGTTCTTGGATGAGAAGTGAAATGTCTTTAAGGAAATATAAAAGCTTTTTGGATCAAAATTTGGTGGAACATTCAAAAGATTTTTAAGAGAAAGATAAAGTTTTCTCTGCAATTGTTTTTATTGGGTATTGTTGTAGATTGTGATGTTAAAGAAACTAACTTGATGTTGAACATGATAACAGCAGCACGGTTACTGGTGGGACAATATTGGAAGAAGGATAGTTTGCCCACTATAGAAGAATGGGTGTTTAAAGTTTCAAATCTTGCAGAAATGTCTAAGATTTCTGCTTATTTGAAAGATCATTCACAGGAAAGATATATTTCAGTTTGGAGGAGATGGATAAATTATATTCAGAACAAATATGGGACTAAAAAGTTCTATTTAGCTTATGAGTAGATTTTAGTGGGATATTGTTATTGGTACTTTGTAGTTATGTTAAAGGGGAGTTAAAGCACATTATGAATTTGGTTAATTGTATATTATGCATAATTTTTATTTAGAATATGATTATTGTAACTATAATCCTGTACTTAGCTCTGGGAAGTGGGGGGGAAGTGGGGGGGTTTGGGGTGGGAGAGATTTGGGGATATATTGTAAAATTTTGTTTTTGTAAAACTCTTTAATTAAAAAAAAGCACCTTTGGGCAACCATGACCTGGATGACTGAGTATCTCCATAGACATCCCTACAGATGCCTCTTTTTTCCATTCCTTTCTCTTTGCTTTCCTTCCTTTTCTTTAAACATCTCTTATATTAAACCACACACTTGTTTATTTCTTTCCTCCTCTAGAGATCCCTCTTCCTTATTTCCCAAACAAACAAGATGTTCATTTGCCCAGCATTCCCCACATTGAGCAAGTATTAAATGCAAATGGATTTTGCAGCATAGCCAGGCTGACTGGCTAGCTGACTTTGCAGACTATAAAAACTGGCACCAATTCCATCATGCTCCTTTGAATCCAGAGGGAGATGCAGTAATGTAATTACAATAATAGCTACCCTGCAAATTAGCATGCAAAAGAAATACATTTTAAGTTTGTGGCGAGTCTTCTTTCTCTCCCTTATTACTGGTGTTATATGAGATTCCCACAAGGAATTGGAAACAGACAAGACATATTGGACATTTGGTATTCCCTAGATAGCTACAAATAGAATGTGGCTTGAGAATAGTTTGAAGCTAGTGCTTTGGAGATGTTATTCCATTTTTATGTTAATCCATAACTGCCCTGTGAACTGTAATGGGAATGTTCTTGATTCTTCTTAAAATGGGAAATTACTGACAGTGCCATGTAAGCCATTCTATATATTTTAAAGAGAAAAGAGAGAGAGAGAGTCATAAAATGACTTATTTAAGCACTGGCTTGTTAAGATATTGAGGCTGGGGATAGGGGAAACCTATATGATTTAGCACAGTGGTTCTCAACCTTTTCTTCACCACCAACCCCCTTTAAATACCTTTTGTGGCCACAGACCATGGCCATGGACCACCAAGACTTATGATTTAAATAATAACATTTTTTTAAGCCTTCATGGACCCCTTGTGACTACATTGCAGCCCCCAGGAGTCTGTGGGCCACAGGTTGAGAACCAATGAGTGAGCAAAATCAACTTTTTAAAAGGTGTTCAACAAAGTCTGCAACCAGAAAATTCTAAACAAATTTAGCAGTCATGGGATTAAAAAAAAAAGATCTTCTGATATTAAGTGTAAAAAGGAACAAATACGTCAAAGAGGCTATTCTCACATTAGAAGAATCAGCCTGTAAAAACTGAGATTTTCTAATGACACCAACTTAATGACACTTTGAAATGCTACCAAAACCCCTAAACAAACAAGTAAACCCCAGCTCTTAAAGAAAGTCTCCAAACTTTTGAGTAGGGTAGAAAATACAGTTCAAAGCAACCAACTGTTTAATGAAGGTCACTGGAATAAAAATCCTAAATTCACATGTTATCTTTGATGACATTTGAAATGCTTGTGAATGAGCAAGAAGGGGGGTCACTCATTAAATTATTTTCCCTGCAAGGATGGATTGTTCAGGGAATGCTGGTGCAGCCGCTGAAAAAAAAGCAAATTTCATAAAGTTCCTATTGATGACTATTAGAAAAGGTATTAAAAATGTGAATATCCTAATACTTTTATATGAAGCTATTGCATATACCTATTTAGATCTTAAAGAATAGGAAGAACCAGATAGTGGAGTGGTATACAATATTGCATTGTGTTGACATTTTTCTTTCTCTGTGTAATCTGGAGTCATGCAATGAAACTAGAGTTTCTGTCCAAATTTGCTTTCCATAGTACAGAAGGTCCCTTGGAATCTGCATTACAAGATGTAATAATGGCTGCTAAGTTATTTTAAAATGGAATTAGAAATGGAGGGCATTGAGGTGTCTTTTGATTGGGGGGAGGTGTTGCCCCCCTCAGAAAGGGCCCACAACTTGGGTGTCCTCCTGGATTCACGGCTTAACTTGGAGGATCATCTAACTGCTGTGACCAGGGGGGCCTTCGCACAGGTTCGCCTGGTGCGCCAGTTGCGCCCCTTTTTGGACCGAGATGCCCTATGCACAGTCACCCACGCCCTTGTCACTTCTCGCCTGGATTACTGCAATGCTCTCTACATGGGGCTGCCCTTGAAGTGTACCCAGAGGCTTCAGCTGGTGCAAAATGCAGCCGCGCGGGTGCTTATGGGAGTTTCTCGATACTCCCATGTTATACCACTCCTGCGGAAGCTGCATTGGCTTCTGGTTGCCCTCCGGGTGCGACTCAAGGTGCTGGTAATTACCTTTAAAGCCCTACATGGCTTAGGCCCGGGGTACTTGTAAGACCACCTGCTGCCATTGTCAACCACCCATTGCCTGGTTCACTCCCACAGAGTCGGCCTCCTCAGGGTTCCATCGGCTAAGCAATGCCGGCTGGCGACCCCAGGGGGAGAGCCTTCTCTGTGGGCGCGCCGACCCTCTGGAATAAGTTGCCTCCGGAGCTGCGCATGGCCCCTGACCTTTGGTCCTTCCACCGTGACCTGAAGACATGGATGTTCCAACAATCGGGCCTGGACTGACTATAGTTTTAAATTTGGTTTTATTGGGTTAATTGTTATGTATTTATTACATTTATTGCTTAATTCTTTTTTAAATTTTGTATTTTATATTTTTTAACTTTTTATTGTTGTGAGCCGCCCTGAGTCCTTAGGGAGAAGGGCGGCATATAAATTTAATAAATTCAATTCAATTCAATTCAATTTGCCAAGACGAGGACAATTTCCTGTTCTACTAAGCTGTGGAAATGCTGGACAATCAGGTTTGAAAACTGTGGGTTTGAAAGTAGTTAGTACCTGCCTTGATAAGCGTTTTTATTTTGAGCCAATTGGATATAATATCTAAATAAAGTCTTAGAAATAGTGTCAAACCTCTTACTAGGACAATAATAGCATGCCCTTTCCTTGTGTTGCAGTTTCTGAAGAATTCATGCCCATAAATGCATACTCTGGCAGCCATCCACCAGCTACGTAAAAACCTTCAAGTTAGATAATGGAAAAGAGTAAAAATCAAAGCCCTAAATGACTTTCACTATGGCTGAGTATTTTTTTAGAAACATTATATATCAATTTCTAGAGATACCTTCACCAGTACTTTAAGTGTTTGGAGATATAACTCACACCACTCATTTTCACACTGAAGGGGGTTGGGATGGATTCCATTCCATTCAGTAATTCTGCAGGCATAGCTAACATGGCTTTAAACTGTTCCCTTATGCACTCTAAAGCCTATACTGCAGCTGATCTATTGTATATTGATTGTAATTATCCTGAGTGCAGATAGTAAGATTCTGATGCAAACAGTTAAATTGCTACAAGTAATTTTTTCCAGTCCTGTCAGTAGAGGTTTTACAAATAGCATTAGGAACATAAGATCACAAGAAATGACTTGCTGGATCAGCACCTAGGTTGGATCTGTTTCCAGCATAGGCAGTCAAATGACTTTGGCTTCCGAGTCGCTAGCATAGCCAGAAGTAATAACAGCCATATACTGTCTTTCCTTTTCCTCAGAATCCAACTACCACGATGCCATATATACCTTGAGTTTTGGCTTAGCCTACTGTAGCTAATCTCTTTTTTGTAAAGTTACTTTCCATAACTTTATCTGATCCTTCAAAACTTTTCAGATATATACCTCTCTAAGCTTCTGCAGGAGCTGGTGTTTATCTGTTTATTTGGTTTAGCTCACCTCAGTGTGGAATGACCTTAGGAGATTCACAGATCAGAGATATTAGAAATCATAGTAAAAATCAAGTGAAGGTAGTTCTCGAGCTTCAATCATTCAGTCTGTGACCATTCAAAATTAAAGTAGCATTTTAAAAAGTGACACAACCAGTTTTCACACTTACGACCATTGCAGCATCCCCATGATCATATAATCAAAATTTGGTCATTTGACAACTGAAATCTCTTTTTGACAGTTGCGCTATCCCACGGCAATATGATCACCATTTCTAACCTTCCCAGCTGGCTTCCAAAAAGTAAAATCACTGGGGGAAGACAGATTCACTTAATCACCGCGTGATTCATTTAATCACTGCAGTGATTGGCTTAAAAACTGCGGCAAAGGGGCCATAAAATGGACACAACATGCTTAACAACTGTCTTCCATTCTAAAAGAAATTTTGGATTCCATTGTGGTCATAAGTCACGGACTGACAGTAGGAGACAATTATAAATTGCAATAATGAACAGTCATAAATTATGAGCCTTATGAGCATGTTGACTAATATGGGCACTGATGATCCCACAACTATTGTGTAGGAAGCAAAAGCGTTTGCTTATATAATTGAGTTTTTTAAAAACCTGCAAACTATATTTTTAAATTTAATCACCACAAGATTACCATCAATGTTAGCCATCATTTTATACAGACTTGAGACATTGTATATTCCTCTGTCTTGTTTTAATACTTAGCAACTGGTCACTTAACAACCATTCAAATTACAATGGCCTCAGAAAGGGTGTTTTATAGCCCATAAAACACTTCCAGTCACGGAAAACAATGCATTACATTGCAAAACATTGCAAAAAATATTGTTAAGACAGCCCCCTGCAATGACATGACCACATTTTGGGCACTTGGCAGCTGGCTGGCATTTATGACTGGTTGCAAGTGACCATAATCTGCCATATTCTTGCCATTTTGGATATGCTAGATTCATTTAGTGACCATATGATTTGCTTAATGACATGATTTATGACCACTGTAGAAGCAGTCATAAAATTGTGTGAGGTCAGACAGTGATCTACTTAATGACTTCCCTACTTACAACTAAATTTTCAGGCTCAATTGTGGTCATTAAGCGAGGATTACTTACAGTGTATACATTTATGAAACACCTTAGGAGTGGGAGGTTGTTTGCTTTGCATTTATAATATTATTGCAATTACCTCCTAGAGAGATCCAGTTTGGTTGAGTGGTTAAGGCACCAAACTAGAAAGTGGGAGACCATAAATTATAGTCCTGCCTTAGCCATGAAAGACAGCGAGGTGACCTTCAGCCAGTCAGTCTCCCTCAGCCCAATGGTTGTTGTGGGAAAAATAGGACGAGGAAGGTACGTTGAATATATTCCTTGCCTTGAATTATTTGAATAGTATAATATAGAAATGCTTTGTATAGTATAATACAATAATAAAGTCAGAATACAAATAAATAAAATATTAAATTTACACCCAAAATACATTAGATACAGAATTTTGTAATACTGTTTCTCATTTAAAAAAACTATCCAATTATTAAAAATGTATGTGTGTGTGTGTGTGTGTGTGTGTGTGTGTGTTCTAGGCCAGCGGTAGGCAACCTTGGTTCTTTTATGATTCGTGGATTTCAACTCCCAGAATGGCTGGCTCAGGAATTCTGGGAGTTGAAGTCCACAAGTCATAAAAGAGCCAAGGTTGCCTACCCCTGTTCTAGGCCTTGATTGAGTGATTATCTCCCCATCTTTCTGTGTGACTTCAGTTCTCTCACTGCTCAGGCTGAGGAGCTGTCCAACTGGTCTGAGAGGAGGATTTCCTGAAGAGGAAGCGAGCTGTCCGATTTTAGATACAGAGAACTGAGCAAGGAGCTGTATTTGCAATGGCCAGGCATCAGTTGCATAGTTTTATATCAAACAGCTCCTCTTGTTGTCTAGTCCTTCCTAAAGCATCCCTGGGTATATCATCCTTAAGAAAATGTTCTGCCTTTCTCCACCCAAGCAGACATCAAGTAGGAACTGAATTCTGGTCTGGTTCTCATTTACATGTCCCATCCGTTCTATAATTGCAGTTCTGAAGTGGACCTTGAAAACTCTGGGGCTGAGGGCTGGGATCAATCAACAGTTTTCCGGGTACTCCTTCTATTGTTCAAGGTTAATAATGTTTTATCAAAATGCCTTATATAGAAAAAGGTTATGGGAATAGTAATTAATGAATTGAGAGTCTCATGTTTAAACTGATAAATTAGCTTTACTCCACCCCCTTTTGCAGTGTGGCCTGCAGTGGGCAGTCAAAGATTGATGAATCCCTTAGTTTAGAGACTTATGTACCCTGCCCTGGCTTTATTGCTAAGTTCTTGACTTCAACAATTACTATTAATGATTTTACTACTAATTACAACTGCATAGTAATTAGATCTACAGAAACAACTGCAGATCTAATAAATAAAATCTTTGTCTAGGAGTCTATCTATCTATCTATCTATATCTAGCTTTCTAACTATCTATCTATTTATCTATCTATCTAGCTAACTATCAGATAGATAGATCTGCCATCCAATAATGGCAACTTGGCATATTGTAGAAGTTAAGCATCAACTAAATTATGATTAATGAGAAATTAAGGATTGCAAATGATATCTCATCATATTTTGTCATTATTTGTTTTCTTCATACAAATGCAGAAAGTAATCATTTTTGTGCAAATCATGCACTTCCCCATTAAGTTAATAATGAGTTTATTCCAATGGACCATACCAAAAATCACAAATAATAGACTTATTGAGTTTTTGGAATGTGAAAGACCGTGACTCCTGGATAATAAATGAGTTTGCTCAATCTTTCTCAACACACTAATGTCTGGGAATAATATAATAATTGTATCCTTAGTAGAATATCAACAAATAAAGAAGAAAACTTCCATTCCTTCCCCAGCCTTGCCCTCCAGCTTCTCCAGAGTTCTGCTCCCAGAAAATTTCAGTCTTACAGACTGCCCTTATATGGATTCCTGATGGTATATAATTATAAAAAATCCATAGAAACATTAAAAAATCCCCCCCCCCAAAAAATATACAGCACTAATATCTGAGTGATTGCCGTCTTTTTCAAACATCAAAACATCTTGGCTGCCCCTCCCCCTGAACACAATTAGGAGAGCATTGTCTGGATCTCTGCTGGTAAGTTACTCCATAGGAGCAACTTGTTACCATGGGCAGGACACTCCCAATATGCCCTGTATTGGTGGAATACTCTTAATCAGGCAAAATGAGTTATCCAAGAGGCCTGGATGCCAGAACTGTAAATTTATCAGTTAAAGCCAGCATTACAAATTATGCTTTGAACCCTAATGGCAGAAAGTGTATCACCATTGTTATGTGATATTGGTGCTGCTCACTTGCCTATTAAGTTGGCTTCCAGAGCAACTGGAATATTTACAATTGGTAACCGCGTCCCTTACTATTAATTATAACTGAGTATAAAAGGCATTAAGGGACGCGGTGGCTCAGTGGGTTAGGACGCTGAGCTTGTCGATCAGATGGTCGGCAGTTTGGCGGGTCGAATCCCGAGTGCCGCGTAGCAGAGTGAGCACCTGTTACTCATCCCAGCTTCTGCCAACCTAGCAGTTCGAAAGCACGTAAAAATCCAAGTAGAAAAATAGGGACCACTACGGTGGGAAGGTAACAGCGTTCCGTGCGCCTTTGGCGTCTAGTCATGCCGGCCACATGACCACGGAGACGTCCTCGGACAAGCGCTGGCTCTTTGGCTTTGAAACAGAGATGAGCACCGGCCCCTAGAGTCGGAAACGACTAGCACGCATGTGCGGGGACCCTTTACCTTTACCTTTATAAAAGGCATTATTATAACTGCAGGTGAGAGAATAAAAGTGTGTGTTCATGTATGTACACAGAGGCTAAAACAGTGATACAGACTGATAATTAACATATTTCAATGCCAATTGTCTCTTGATATGAATGAAACTAGTTAAGCTTAATGTGCTTATTATAACTAGCAGCCCACCCTTAGAGTTCAAGAATTGTTTCACAGCATAGGGGTTAGTGAAACTGAGTAGAAAATACAGTGAGCACTTAAAATATTCACAACTACTAATGAGAAAAACACGATGGGCGAAATATCTTGTTAATCCACCCTTATAAACAAGGCAAGAGATTGGTACAACATTTAGCTAAGGCTGCAGATGCTGCAGTGGAATGCGCACTCAGAATAAAAGTTGCCCTAATTATAACTGATAATCAAGTCTGAGAGTGTGGTGATTAAGAATGTGCTGGGAGAGCGAGTAATAATTTTTGCAACAAGTATCATTAGATTATGATGATGTGATTCCAATTTGGCTTGGAATGCTGTTTATAATTAGGATGCAGTATTAATTAAAAAGACAAATATCCAAGAAAAACTACCTATTTATTTCATCAGGGCATATTAATGAAGTAAAGGAATTATGCAAGATAAAATTTTGGTAATTTATCTTTGAAATGGGATAAATTTCTGCTGAAGATCCTTTTCTCTACATGAAAAGCATGCTATTTGAATGCTAAATGTTCTGTGCCAATGAAGGATTTTACTAGACGGTTAATCCTGCTAAAATAGTAAAATATTTGCTTTAATCCAAAGAAACCTAGCCCTCTTCAGCTAATATGCACACAAAGCTTAAACATAGTAAACCTAATGAAGCCTCTAGATGAGGCTTTAAAACTTTTAATCAACCACCCGAAAATCTGAAACAGGCTGGTCCCTGTTCTTTTAGCACTTTCAAAGTCATCTGGGCCTGGGAGCTTGATAGAAGTGAAACTCTGAGATGGTAAGGAGGGTTTGGGTGTTTTTTTTTTTTAAATTTTTAACAAGGCAACTCTGTAAATAGAACTGGCTATAAATTAATGTCCATGCTTTGAATGACAGATGGTCTTTGAACAGTAAGCAGAAAGATCAAAATTACCTCTCATTATCTAGCCATAACTGATTCAGGACTGTTATCCGTGGCCTTTTCTAACCTGCAGTGGAAATATGTGATGCAAGAACATTTGGAATTGCCCTTGGAAATGACTTTAAAGTAAGTCTGGGAGACATTGAAAGCTGCCATGAGGGATGAAAGAATTGGCTCCTTTAAAATCTAGGAGCAACCCAGTTCAAACGGCTAAAATAGAAGACCAGATCAAAATTTGCAAAGAAGAATTGGTCCATGAGTGAGACGGGCAGTCTCTGAATGTGATGAATAAATAAGTAAATAAATATGCAAAAAGGGCAAGCTATTGTGAAATCCTTAAACTGAAACTAAAAAGAAAACTTTAGATAAATGAATTCTAGTAAAATAAATCTTTGCTAGGTTAAGTAGTACTAACATAAGTCTGATAATGAATATTCCAGACATTTAGCTGCCATATTGAAAATAAAAATAAAAATGTAGTTCATGACCTGTAGAGTTCAGATGGCTTTAAAACTTTTAATACAACAATAGTTCATGAAATGCTTAAGTAATGTTATGTGGACCTATGTACAGTACAATCATCCTAGGAAGAAAAAATAAAAAGTTATGACATATTATTGTAGCTTTCCTTCCATTTCTAAGGAACAGAAGTATAGAATGAACCAATATTGTTGCAGAAAAAGAGAGAATTAGGGTTTAAAAGGTAATAAAGCCACTGTCCTGCAAAGTATTGTGTAAGTCATGTGCAGATCTACTGATTTTTCATTTACGCATACCTTGTAACAAAATTCTGGAACATGATCCACTCTAACTGCATTAGAGCACTAAAAGTCGAATGATGGATGCTTGCTACTATACTGGTTTAGGAAATTTAAATTATGTATCTTCTTATAGTTACACAACTGAATTCCATAAAGCAAAACAACTGGAACTTTAGCTTTTAATATTTTAATTGCACTTGGATCAAAACTATTCACATGTCACCTTGCAGATTTAATAATAGCTAGAAATGCTTTGGGAGTGTGTGTAGATATTATAATGATTTTGCTTGATTTTCCCAAAAAGGTAGAAGATTGAAAAGAAATGCCCAAATCTTTAAAGAATTTCACCTACTCAATAATTCTACTGGAGGAAGACACATTAGTGCTATACTTATGACATTCATTACTTTGATAGTTGAAAATGCAAATAATCTGCAAGCTATAGTAATGAAAGTCAAGGAGCAAGGAACACAGTGAAAAAAATAGGACTACAATTGACCAAGCTAATTATAACAGGTTCAGGAATGAGTCTGAGAAAGGACAATAAATATATTGAAGTGGTGGATAACTTCTGACTGTTCAGATTGATTATCAACAGTGAAGGAACTAGACATGCCATAGACTAACATATGGTAGGGGAAGAATGAATGACATGGAAAATATTTCAGATATCATAACATGTGTATATAAAGATCAGAATTGTGTGGGGAACAGTTTTCCTCATGACATTTTATGGAAGTGATGGTTGGACTTTGAAGAAGCAGAATAAAAAGGATGTTTAAGTTTTTGAAGTTTGGTGTTAAAGAACATTCCTGAAAATACCATCAATAGTGAGGAAAACTAGATTCTAGAACAAATAAAGCCAGTGTTCTCATTCAGGGCAAATAACCAAATTATCAATATTTTAGATAACTATGCAAAGACCTAGCTCTCCAGAGAAATCTATAATGCTGAGAAAAATGGAAAGAAAGAAAAAAGGAATGATCAGTGAAGCACATTTGCATCCTTTCATTTCAACAGAAGATGGCATAAGAGATTTATTTGTACTCGTGCGTAGCTTCCTGCATTTCTCTCTCTCTCTCTCTCTCTCTCTCTCTCTCTCTCTCTCTCTCTCTCTGTGTGTGTGTGTGTGTTTGTGTGTGTGTTTGTGTGTGTGTGTGTGTGAGAGAGAGAGAGAGAGAGAAAGAGGGAGGGAGGGAGAGAGGGAGAGAGGAGAGAGAGAGAGAGATGAGTGGGCATGGAGATAGAAATAGTATTTTTCTTTCTGGAAAATTATAGCTCATGTTTCTCATTATTGCCAGTTTTATAGAGATAGTTGCCATCAATTGATCACCCTTATTTATGTAAATATCAAGACCTTCTGATATGTATTATTAACACTATATACTAGTCAATGAAGTTTATCTTATTTCCTTAAATTTCCATACATGCCACAAAATTCTTTGACCTTGTTTACCCACAGATGGATAGATGATACTAATAAGAACAACATAATTACAATGATAATAACAATGATAACAACAATAATAAAGTTGGAAGGGACTTTGGAGGTCATCTAGTCCATCCCCCTGCTCAAATATGAAACCCTATACCATTTCAGACAAATGGCTATCCAGTCTCTTTTAAAAAACTTGTTGGAGCATTCACGACTTCTGGAGGCAGGTTGTTCCACTGATTAATTGTTCTAACTGTCAGGAAATTTCTCCTTAGTTCTAGGTTGCTTCTCTCTTTGATCAGTTTCCATTCATTGCTTCTTGTCCTGCCTTCAGGTGCTTTGGAAAATAGCTTGACTCCCTCTTCTTTGTGCCAACCTCTGAGCTATTGGAACACTGGTATCATGTCACTGGTAGTCCTTCTCTTCATTAAACTAGACCAGGGGTCGGCAACCGGAAAAAGGAAAAGAGCCACTCAGAACCGGTTCCATCACACAAACAAAAAAGTGGGAGCCGCAAAAAGTGCGCACGCGTGCGTCCACTCACGTGCATGTGCAAAAAAATTGCGCATGCACAAAATGGGAGGCACCTGCACGGCAACAGGTCTCCCCTTTGGAGAGGTGCGTGCCGTCCAATCCGGAGACCTGAACGTGGCAGCTGTGCAAACGGGATGGCGGCGGTTTTGAGAGTGCGCACGCACCTTCCCCAAGCCGCCGCCGCCGTCCCGTCTGGAGACCTGAATGCGGCAGCTGTGCAAACGGGATGGCGGCGGTTTGGAGAGTGCACACGCACCTCCCCCAAGCCGCCGCCGCCGTCCTATCCGGAGACCTGAACGCGGCAGCTGTGCAAACGGGATGGCGGCGGTTTGGAGAGTGCGCACGCACCTCCCCCAAGACGCCACCGCCGTCCCGTCCAGAGACCTGAACGCGGCAGCTGTGCAAACGGGATGGCGGCGGTTTGAAGAGTGCACGCGCACCTCCCCCAAGCCGCCGCCGTCCCGTCCGCCTTTATTCCTTACACGACGTCCAGACTGTGGCTCCCTCCTTTCCAGCCTCGATCCACCGGGAGCGGGGGACGGTCAGGGGGGGAGGAATGAGAGGGAAGATGCCGAAGGTCCGCCCCAGGCACCTCCTTGCTGCATTTCTTTTTTTTTACCAGGGAGGGAGGAGGGCTTACCTGCGTGGCTCTGCCCGGCTGGTCCTAAGAGTGGGAGGCGCAGCGAGATAGTCCCCCCCCCTCGAGAGAGAGAGAGCCCGAGAAGCCGGACCAGAGGCAGTGTCGGGTTTCTTCACCCCACCTCCCTGCACTCAAAGGTCGCCAAGCGCTTTAGCGGCCCCGTCGGTTTCTTCCGGCGAAGCTGCTACTTCGCAGACTGCGGGCAAATCGCTCCCCTCTCCCACCCCTCCTCCTTCTCCGACCGGCCGGGCCGCCAACCTCTTTTTTGCTGGTTTCTAAGACAACTGGGTAATGCTCAGCGCAGCCTGCCTGCGGGGACTGTCACCCCCGCGCGCGCGCACGGACATCCGAGCCCTGTCTAGGCCCGGGGAGGGGGGGAGCACACCAGGCAAACGCGGCAGGTCTCCGAACGGGACGGCGGCGGTTTGGAGAGGTGCGCGCGCACCTCCGCCCTTCGGAAAGGTGCGCGCGCACCTCAGAACGGGCGGTGCCACTCTCCATTTGGAGAGGTGCGCGCGCACCACTGCCCGTTCAAAGAGGTGCACGCGCACCGGGCGACTGGGAGCCGCAGGAGACGGCTCAAAGAGCCGCATGCGGCGACTGGGAGCCGCGGGTTGCCGACCCGTGAACTAGACATACCCAATTCCAGCAACCATTCCTTATATGCTTTAACCTCCAGTCCCCTAATCATCTTTATTGTTCTTCTCTGTACTCCTTCTAGAGTCTCAACATCTTTTTTACATCGTGGTGACCAAAACTGGATGCAGTATTCCAAGTGTGGCCTTACCAAGGCATTGTAAAGTGGTATTAACACTTCACATGATCTTGATTCTATCCCTCTGTTAATGCAGTGTAGCACTGTGTTGACTTTTTTGGCAGCTGCAGCACACTGCTGGCTCATATTTAAGTGATTGTCCACTAGGTAGGACTCCCGAGATCCCTCACAGTTACTACTATTGAGCAAGGTACCACCTATACTAAACCTGTGCATTTGGTTTTTCCTGCCTAAATATAGAACCTTACTTTTTTCACCATTGAATTTCATTTTGTTAGATAGTGCCCAGTGTTCAAGTCTCTCGAGATCCTTCTGTATCTTAAGCCTATCTTCTGGAATGTTGACTATTCCTGCCAGCTTGGTGTTGTTTGCAACACATCAGTTCCCCGTCTATCCCCTCATCCAAATCATTGATGAAGATATTGAAGAGCACTGGGCCCAGAACAGAGCCCTGGGGCACCCCACTGCACACTTCCCTCCATGTAGATGCAGTTCCATTGAGGACCACACGCAGGGTATGGCCAGTCAGCCAGCTACAAATCAATTTGGTGGTGATGCTGTCTAACCCACATTTTTCTGTCTTAAAGTAGTAGGTTGTGATCTATTTTATCAAATGCCTTACTGAAGTCCAAGTAAATTATATCCACAGCATTCCTCTGGTCCACTAATTTTGTCACCTGGTCCAAGAATGCAATAGGATTGGTCTGGCATGATCTGTTTTTGACAAACCCATGTTGGCTTTTGGTAATGATTTTGTTTTCCTCTAGGTCAGGGGTGTCAAACTGCCAGCTTGCGGGCCGGACGCGTCACGATGAAACCGCACCCACCCCATTGCTGGCAATGGGGAAAAAGCTCAGATACATCACGCGACGTCACGTCGCGAGTTTGACATGCCTGCTCTAGGTATTCACTGATTCATTGTTTGATTATCTTTTCCAGAATCTTCCCAGGTATTGAGGTCAGGGTGATAGGTCTGTAGTTTCCTGGATCCATTTTTTTCTCTTTTTTAAAGATGGGAACTACATCAGTTCTTTTCCAGTCCTCTGGTAGTTTCCCAGTGCTTCAGGATCTTTGAAAGATATAGTCCATCTGGTCCTGGGGATTTGAACTCATCTAGGCTGCACAGGTGCTCACTTAATTTCTTGCCTATCTTAACTTATGTTTCTAATCTGTTTTTTACGGTACTATTTTTGATAGGTTGGACTGTTTTTTCCCTTTGTGTAAAGACGGATGCAAAAACCGAGTTAAGTAGTTCTGCTTTCTCCCTGTTGCTTGTCACTTTCTTGCCACTTTCTCCCACTAACGGATCAATCATTTCCTTAACTTTTTTGTTTTTTACATGTGTGGTTCTAATTAATGGTTGTAATTGGGGAGGGGCTTTATTTTGATCCATGATTGCAGTAAATTAATTCAGTTTTTCATTCCTAAAACACTCCACCAAGTGTTGTCGATGATGATCAAGGATAGTTTCATTGAGATTTGGTTGAGTGAATGTGAGAATTTGTGTGCATATCTGACTCAGTTCTGCTCAGCTGAGTATTTGGTGCAGCAATGAGGATGACTGTCAAAAACAGTCAAGATTCAGAGTAGGTCATTCCCAAAGAAGTTCACGAGAAATGAAAATCCATGGTTTGGATCACATTTGGGACAAATCCACAATTGTCAGATCCCCACTGTTACGGCTTTTTTAATGCAATTGGTTGTGATTCACCTGAGATTTTAGGTTTAACGTCGAAGTCCATGAAGATTTATGCCCCGGATTTCTGTTTAATATCAAGGTGTTACCCCCAAAGCGTCAGATCTATGATCGTCCTAGGTAGATGGGTGTTACGGCTTATAGTGAGGCTTTCAGATAGATCTAACATAAATATCGTCGGAACTGATTGGCTCTGGCTTGACCTGATTAGGGTTAGTTTCTAACTCACTAACTAAAACTGTACATCTCTCGCTCAGCTTCGTGGAGGAAAAGAAAAGTTTAATTGCTAATTAACTGCTAATTAATTGCTAATTAACTGCTAAGCTTGTAAGCCGCCCTGAGTCTTCGGAGAAGGGCGGGATATAAATGGAATAAAAATAAAAATAAAAATAAAAATAAATAATTGCGGTTAAACATTATGCTACTAGCTGGATAGAAAGCCCGTATCAAAGCGTGAGGGTTGACGCCAAAAAAGAGTCTGGCGAACCGCAAACATAAACCGACCAATTTGCCTACTAAAATTTCCACCTAGAAATACTTCATTCCTTAACATTAAAGCGCCTCCCAGTTCACCCATGCGCAAGAGGCCACCCTTCTCCCCACGTGGGCCGCCTTATATACAAGTGCTCTTTTGTCTCGCTTTCGCCCCCCCCCCGCCCCGCCTTCGACCAAGGCCCTCCTTTTCTGAGGACGAAACGGGATGGACGACGAAACGCTCATTGGTTCTTCTTTGCCCAGCTGATCGGAGAGCGTAGTCTGATTGGCTGTTTTGAGCGACGACATCCCTCTGTAGTCCGTAGGCCGGCTTGCTGCGATCCTGCTCCGGGCGGGGAGCCAAGGCGGTTCCGTGCGCGGAATGACCGGAGCGGTTGGTGAGGAACCACGGCTCCGTGGTTGGGGGGGTCTGTGTTGGGGGATTAGGGGGAAGAGGGTGTTTTTGTCTGGCGAGGCCTTAGCCCGGCAGCGCTGATTGTCCGGAAGTCGTTCCTTTGACGTTGGAGGGTCCTAAAGCAGGGGTCTTCAAACTTGGCCCTTTTATGACTTGTGGACTTCAACTCCCAGAATTCCTCAGCCAGCTTTGCTGGCTGAGGAATTCTGGGAGTTGAAGTCCACAAGTCATAAAAGGGCCAAGTTTGAAGACCCCTGTCCTAAAGGATCAGCAGTGATCAATGAGCTTCCCTTTTAATCAGCCTCTCTCAAGTGAATGGGGTGAGAAAGTGGCTTTAGTAGTCGTTCAAGCTTCCAAAGCCTCCATGTCTTATGGTAGTCAATCTCTGGGTATTATAGGCTAGCGAAGAAGAAAGGAGAGGGCTGTTGTTGTCTGCAGCCCTTCCTTGGGGCCGTCCGGCTGAATAAACAGGATCTGTTCTGGTTTGAATCGGAGGCAATTCTTGCACAGTAGAGGGCAAGCTGGCTTGCTAATAGTTGAGAAGGAGGAACGTGTAGGAGAGGAGTTTCGCCAGGTGCAGGATTTTCCGCTCATGGCATGCTGCAACTTGTCCAAATGTCCTACCACTTACATTGCTCTGGGCAGAGAGCTCATGGTGTCATTCCTGGGATCTGTTGGAGCCGCTCTCCCAGCTGAGGAGTCCCAACCCTGAATGCTCCTACCAATACTGGGACCAATTTGGCCTTTACTTTCCACTTCTCTCTGCCACCTCCTTCAGGCCCTGATACTTCTCCAGGTTCTCTACTCCAGGCCCTGATACTTCTCCAGGTTCTCTACTCCAGGCCCTGATACTTCTCCAGGTTCTCTACTCCAGGCCGATACTTCTCCAGGTTCTCCTACTCCTTGCTCCTGATGTTGCTGTCACTTGGCACTGCTGCATCTATCGCCATGACTGTCTTCTGGTCTTTGTCTACTGCCACGATGTCTGGTTGATTGGCCAGTACTTGCCTGTCTGTCCCAAATTCAGTCTCCACCTTGCCATAGAATTTATTGGGAGGGTGGGTTCTTAGTTGAGTTCTTCTTAGTTCAGTGGATGGATGTCAGAATAAAATGAGAGGGATGGGGAGGACCATGTATGTTAACTTGGATGTTTTGAAAGAAAGGGAGGATATAAACAAACTGTTATAAAGAAAGTAAAGTTACTTGCAGACCCATGATAAAAATATAAGTTGAATGGTAAACATAGAAACCTAATGTCTAAGATCTATGATCCCTAGATTGTTGACATATCCATCAAGGTTTCCCTGATTTTTAGTTTTGGAAAGTGAGCCTAGGACATTTGTCAATGCAAGAGTATAAGATTGGAAATCAGGAAGGAAAAACCCATAAGTGATAAACTACTCAGTCTTTTTAATGAATGTTCATTAAGATTGTAGGTGTAGAATAATGCATACATAATACTCATGTAGCTGCAAATAGGTCATCTGGTTAATGGCATAGCATGGAATACACTATTATCTGAGTTCTACAGCTTCACCAAACAGGAAATGGTTGCAAAAGTCCCAATATATTTCTACTAGGACTCAGTTACTATTCAATATCTATTGTAAATTCAATTTAAAAGATTGAAATTCTCATTTTAGAATTGTATCCCACTTTATGATTAGTGGTAATTAACTATAAAATGCTTATTCTTGTACTTCCATTTACTTTTGATTGTCCTGTCTCCTCTGTGACCCTTCCTCCAAATTATTGCAATTGTGTAGACATTTATGCTTCCTCTTCCCAAGACATTAGATTGTTGAGAATGCAGCAAAGTGTTTTGAGTACCACAAAACTGAAAGCTTGTTATTTAAAGTAAGATAGAAAGATTAAAACCTTAGGAAGTATTAAATGAAAATTCAAACTGATTTTTCTTCAAAGTATTTGGTGGTTTGTTTCTTTTGGAAGTCTTGAATATCTATGCCCGTGGTGGCGAACCTATGACACACGTGCCACAGGTGGCACACAGAGCCCTCTCTGTGGGCATGCACGCTGTTGCCCCAGTCCTAGGCCTTCAGCTGGGTTTTATAAAACCTTTTCGCTTTAAGCCCCCGCCACCGTGTGCAAAAAAAAAAAGGTTCAATCAGTCAGTCAATTTCAACTTCTCGCAGGTAAAAAAAAGATCTTGCAAAGTTGGAATTGCTTGATTGAACTTTTTACTCCCATCCAGTCTGCCGTTACCACCGCGGCCATGCCCACCCAATGAGCTACACCCACCCAACTGGCCACACCCAGCCAATTGACCACACCCAGACGATGGGCCACACCCACCCGGCTCCCGATGATACATAAGTGGGTTTTGGGTTGCAGTTTGGACACTCGGTTTCTAAAAGGTTCGCCATCACTGATCTATGCTGATGATAGAGGAACTCTGTAACAGTAGTTCTCGACTTATAAACAATTGGACCCCAATTGTTAAGCAAGTTTTGCTCTATTTTACAACCTTTCTTGCCACAGTTAAGTGAATCATTGCAGTTGTTAAGTTAGCAATATGGTTGTTTAGTGAATCTGGCTTCCTCATTGCCTTTGCTTGTCAGAAAGTTGCAAAAGGTGATCACATGACCCTACAACCATCATAAATATTAGTTACCAAGTGTCCAAATTTTGATCGCATGATGATGGGGATGCTGCAGTAGTCCTAAGTGTGAAAAATGGTCATAACTCACTTTTATCAGTGCCGTTGTAACTTCCAACAGTCACTGAATGGTTGTAAATCGAGGACTACCTATATGTAACAGTCAGTTGTAATGAATGATAATTTTCACCAGTATCTTACCATTTACTTTACCAATAACATTGATTTTTTTCCCTTGGTTTTTAAAGCAGCAGTTTCACTCTACAAGACATCTACGAATCCCATGGCTTCTGAAACTAAAAAATAGAATTGTTCAGGTATGGAGCTAAGAAACAAAATAATGAAGTTTATGCATGTTCAGTGGACACAAAATGTCAGAATGTTCACTGGCAGTTCAGAAATTGGTAAATAGAAAATTGAGGATGGGAGAGAAATGGAATAGAGTATAAATGCCAAAGGAGGGATACTACAGTAGGCATTTTTTTAGCACATTTTCTTGAAATTTTGTAATGAAGGGCAATGAATAGGACAGGTGAAAAGCTACCATGGCTTTTTTGGTATCAATTTAAATCTTTTTTGGGGGGCAATAGAAATATTAGAGCTTCAGCAATATGGCTTTGTATTCATTGTTTTGAGAATTTAATACTTTATTATTTATTACAATCAGAAGAAAAGTTCTAAACATGTATAGGTTATTCCTGCAATGAGAAATACAATATGTACCATATGGATTAAAGGAAGCTTTGGTTTCTGATTCTGACAGCAGTTATAGAAACTCTCAGATTCACTACAGTTTCAATGCAAGAATTTCAGTGGAAGATCATATATTGTTGACATTGGACTCCTATTTAATTGGCACATATGTATCAAAATTATCTTCCCAAATGCTGGAGAGGTTGTCAAAAAAGGGGTCATTTTCTTTATTTGTGGTGATCCTATGAAAAAGTTACACCTCGTCAGTGAAAACCTTTTGGATAGACAAGTATCAATAAACTTGAATGCTGTCCAGAGTTAGGCTTGTTGCATTTATTTATCGGACCAAACTATAAGCTTAAAAACAAAGAACTGATTATTTAATTTTATTAGCCAAAACAATAATTGTGTAACATTGGAAAATGTTAGAAAACATAACAATTGAGTAGTAGACTAAAAAATTCTCTTCAGTTGCCACATCAGAAAAAAATACAGATAAAGTAATAAAATTTCAGAAGCAGGACCCGCAATTTCATCAAATTTGGTTGGAGTTAAAAGTAATAATTATAATTTATTTTATTTATTTATTTATTTATTTTAATTCTATTTATATCCCGCCCTTCTCCGAAGACTCAGGGCGGCTTACAAGCTTAGCAGTAGCCTTCATTCTATGTATATGCCTGCTTATTAGGGCTTTCATACACCCCCAAGCGGCATTATTACAAAGTCAGCTTAATTGCCCCCAACAATCTGGGTCCTCATTTTACCTACCTCGGAAGGATGGAAGGCTGAGTCAACCTTGAGCCTGGTGGGATGCGAACCTGCACTAATTGCAGGCAGCTGGTGTTACTTAAGGAGGCATTAGCCCACTGCTCCACCAAGGCTCTTAATTTGATATATTCTTTATAGATAGTAAATTTTCATATGCATATTACCATCTCTTCAAATTGTAGATTTTTTTTGTATTTTCTACATCCTTTTTCTTTATATCATCTTGGATTTATGTTAATGTAGTTACCTGGTACTGCTTGAAATAACAAAGGCACATTTCATATAGTAAAATATGTGCAATTTACCATTTTAAGTTTGCAATTTCTTTTAAATATTTGTTTTATTTTCTATTGAATTAATCGAATAATATACATGGGCAGTTTTTAAAATTAATTTTGTCATTCTCTTTTCATAGGACCCTACTATGGCGAACAAGCTTCATATAAGTTTTCTTCACTTACTTTCCACATTCTTGTTTTGTGGTGCTTCCTACCCTAGCTTGGAACCAGCCACAATTTCACAAACTACAGAGAAACTCACTCCTGAGAAGGCAGTTGGTGTTAATATTAGTTTGGCTTTATGTAGGCAGAGACATCATCTTCAGGATCTCTTCTCTCGTTATGGGGAGAACAATACATTGAATATTGAAGGGTTTAAAAAATTGCTACGCAATATAGGCATTGAGAAAGTGAAAAGAATAGATCACAATCATTACCACCATCATCACAACCATGCTACACTCAGGACAAACTTTGACAAAACCAATTGTCCTAATGATGAATCAGGTGGTGGTAGCAGCAAAGCTTTTTGGAATAACCCAGCAAAAGATGTGCCTAGAACAGAGAATATGGAGGACCATGAGCAAGAATCCATGGATAACAAAAGTACAAATGTTGCTATAACAACAGGTGCCAACACCACAACTACAGAGGGCAACCCTTTGCTGCAGCACTCAGAAACTGCAGAATTGTCAGCACGCGTAGACTCTGTCAGCTCCAATCCCAGCACTGTTCTAGAAAGCAGTAGCAATGTAAGTTTTTAAATAGAAAAGCAAAGGAATCATTTTTATGAGGATGGTCTGAAACAGGAGGTCCCCTGTCTTCCTAAAATTAGCAAACAAATTGCACAAAAGATTTGAAAAGAGGCTTTTTTAAAAAAAACATTTGATATAAGATTCTATTCTTTTAGAACCCCAATAATTTAGTTACCTCTTTAATTTATTATTCCACTTCCAAATAAAATACCATCTAAGAGTTGGTTCAGAAGCTTTCGCATATGATTATCACGCATAGAATGGCATGTTCATCAATATTTTAGTCTTGTTCTTTGGGATAATAAGGTTCTTGAACACTGGATTTACTTTCCTTGTAATAAATCTCTGAAGCATTTTAAATTGGAACGATCCGGTTTGGCAGACACGGGATTGTGCTATCATTGACTGAAACTTGATCTGATTCTAACCTAATAGCTTTTTTACAATCTTTTCATGCTGACATTTAAATGTTCTTAATTCTTACACGTCTGCAATTGGTGATCTTTCTGAATGTACTGAAATGTTTAGATATCCACTGGTTCAAAAGTATACTGCTCAAAAAAATAAAGGGAACACAAAAATAAGACATCCTACTATTAAATACAGTACATTGTGTTGTTTAAGTGTTCCCTTTATTTTTTTGAGCAGTATATATAGAAAAAAATACCCTTATCCAATTGCCAAAAGTAATGCAATCTTTGGGGATTTCATGTTTTAATTTATAAGGTTAGTTTGGGCAGATTTTTAAACAACCATTTTAGTTATCACATTGTTTTCTTATACTGCTAGCCATGTTTTAAAAGACAGTTGTAATATCTTTGGTTTTTAAACACGTTAAATTATTTGTGACATACAAAAATGCATTGTCTCTATGATGCTATAAAGTAATCAAATAAAATGGCTTTTGGTGCATCTATAACTTTTTTTAAAAAAATCACTTTTGTCTTAAATATTAAATAGCTTGTTTGACTACTATCTCAGTAGATTTTTTTTCCAGAGCTGTTACTCTCAGCAGTTTCCCATGTGTGATGGGAGGATGGGAATAGTAGGGATTGGGGAGGAAATAATATTCAAGTATCAGGTGGGCAGTTAAAACCTAGATAGAGGAAACCAATAATATTCTTTGATTTTACATGACAACTTTGCAGTGTGCTTGTTTTATTGGCTTTTCTGACAATTATGAAGTTTGTCAGTTGAAGAAAAGCTGCTGTTTTGAAATTACATCTTTTAATGTGTGTATTTTTCTAACACTTTTTCCCACAGTGCTTTAATACATCAGAAATGATGCTTTTCCATGGAATAAGTATTCAAGCATCTTTGACAGCCACTGAATTTAGCTATCTTTGTCCAGCTATAATTAACCAGATTGATGGTAGAAACTGTATAATTCATGCAACAAGTGAAAAGGCTGAAACAGTTCCGAAAACGTATTCACTGCAAGTTGGTGAGTTTGATGGTGAAATTAAACTTTCCATTTAATATTTATACTTGTTTTTGATGGTATTCTTATTCCAGGATTGGTTTTATTTTGGCTCACTTATCTGAATCAAAATGTTTGTATTTTTTTTATCTCAAGCCAGGAATGGGTCTTTTTATAAATGGCAGCGAACTAATACAAAAATGCTACAGTGATCTTTCAGGTTAGAAAATCTTTCTAGCTACTCACTAGCGCGATCCGGCGCGATCTTAAAACCCATCTTTTTAAACAAGCGGGCCTGGCCTGATGGGACGGGGTGGGATTTTATTACTACTTCAATTTTAAATCTGTATTATTTATGGGCATTGTTTAATTATGTTTTAATAATTTTAATTTTTGTATCCTATTTTTATGTATTGCCCTGTTCACCGCCCTGAGTCTCTTGAGAGAAGGGCGGTATATAAATTAAATAAATAAATAAATAAATAAATAAATAAAATAGAAGAAGGCAGTTAGTCAATAAAGACTGTACTTTTCAATCAAATGATAAAGCTCTTCTTCTTTTCAGCTTGGATTGGTGGCTTTATATCCATTTCCATTATCAGTTTTCTTTCATTACTGGGTGTTATATTGGTGCCCCTTATGAATCGTGTATTTTTCAAGTTCCTGTTAAGTTTCCTGGTGGCGCTAGCCGTTGGAACTCTAAGCGGAGATGCTCTTTTACATCTCCTTCCACATGTAAGTACATTGTTTTTTCTATTAATAGTACATATGTGATCTTGGGTCAGTGGAAGCCTGTAAATAGGAAAAGGATGCAGAGTGAAACAAAAGCATCTAATCTGATGACTGTGTGTCCTCTGCTTTTCTTAACAATGTTAGGGCTAAAGTAAATGTACTACTAATGATGTGAACACTGCACTCACACACTTTTATGACCACAGTGAGGAAGGGCATGAAACAATTGCAGGACTTTGGGAAAGGCGAGCTTAGCTAGCTCAAGTCCTTTTTTTTAATTTATAATTTTTATTACAGGTTTTATTCACTTATAGCATAGAATACAAAGATATAAAAGCAAATAATACAGAACAAAGGGAGGGGAAGGGGAAAAAGAAGTGTGGAAAGGGGGGTGGGAGAGAAAAAAGGTGTTGACTTCCGACTCCCTCTGTTGCAGTACAATAGAGCATTAACATCGAACCTCAACTTTTTACATTTCTATAGTAGTATGCACTAGCCATTTCTGTATCAACAGATCAGTCTAATCAGTAAAACCCAAAATCATAGCATCATTTTTTTCCACCACAAGCACAGAGTCCTGAAGCGGTTTCCAAGTAGAAACAAAAGTACTTATTTTTTTCTTTTCTTTTATCAAAACAGTCAATTTAGCCATCTCTGCTAATTCCATCAACTTTTGTAGCCATAGCCAGCTCCCGTTGAAAAACCACTATTCACTCCCAGTGGAAATACTGCTGGGGCATCATCCTTATTTGCATTTTAAAAGTCACATTATTTCATCAGCTTTTTGATGGATTAGACCACAGGTCTGCAAACTGTGGCTCTGGAGCCGCATGCGGCTCTTTCAGCCGTCTCCTGCGGCTCCCAGTCCTCTGCCATGTAAGTGGGACTAAAAAAGTTCAACCAATCAATTCAAATATGCAGGGTAGGTGCATATCTCGCCTTGACTCCACTCTTTAGTCAAACCCTGTTCTGCGCATGCGCGCATGTATGCGCATGTGCACACATTTTTTTGCGGCTCCCAGTTTTTCCTTTTGTGAGGGAACCAGTTCCAAGTGGCTCTTTTACTGTTTCAGGTTGCTGACCCCTGGATTAGACCATAGGTCTGGAATAAGAGAAATACATACTTGATTTAATTTAATTTCTTCCTCTCCCCTTGTCAGGTAGAATTTTTTTGTAAGCTGCAGTGCTTGTGCATTTCTCAGGAAGAGTTTGCTTTGTGAAACTTTGTGCACGTATGCAAGGGAGATATTTCCCCTCCTCCTTACCTTCCTGTTGTAGCTCGCATAGCTTATAGTGGGAGAAAAATCACCCCCTCCTGCTTTGGTTGAAGAGAAAAATTATTTTGGGAGATCATCATGGGATGCTTATAGCATTGCAGTTTGTACATGTGACAAGGCCGTTCAGTAGCAATCTGATTTAGTAGTACAAAATTTCTATGGCTAAACATTTGTGGCATAGCAACCAAATAGAGACATTCAATAGATTTGAATATCAACATTTATAAAATCTATATTTTTGAGATTTTTCATATTTTTTGCTTTTAAATTTGGTATCCAGGATTATTGGCATGTAGTTAGCATATTTTTGTACACGGACATTCCTTGTAAAAACCTGTTGCACCACTGGTTTAGGCTGTGCTTGGTTATATAGTAGTGACTGGTTCCCAAAATAACAGTATTGAAAAGAACTTACAGTTAATGTTGCCAATTATGGTTTGTGTTCAGGTTAGATTTGCCAAATAATACAAAGCTGTTCTGTGTCATTCAGTTTGTGGGGATTGAAAGGTTTAGCATCATAGCTCAGTACTGTATTTAAAGCAAATAAATCTTCTGGGGTCAGTGAACCTGTGTGACATTTTGGCTAAAAATAAGTAAACATTTGGTATAATTTGGAAATATTTCATAGCTGGCATAAAGAAGTTTCTGAGTTTCTAAATGTAACTATTAGGCTAAATGTGTAGTTTGACAGTCACCTGAATATATTTTGAATCTTATCCCTGGAATAATATGAGATATTGTAATAGTGTTTTACAAATGTTTATGCTACAGGTGTGGTATCACTCTTTTTAAAAATGACAGTGAACAATATCCTGTAGGTGAAATAAATGCAATAGTTCCTCCCAGGTCCACCCCACACACCCATATGCCATATTTTTCTTGGAGTTTTTGCAAGGAGTACAAGGACTTTTGACTCTAGAATCTCATCTATTTCCATATTCTTATGTATTGTCTGAAATTATAAGAGTTTATTCTTCTGGAATCATCCTAGGCCTTAGTCTATCAGTTTTACTTGTGGGTGGTTACTGATTGCAGTAAAATAAAATAAATAAATAATATAAATAATAAATAATATTTAATATATTTATTTAAATTAATTATAAGTTAATATATAATATATTTATATAATAAAATAATATATAACATGAATAAAATAATAAAATATATAAAATAAAAGTTTTACCTTTTCTATCTTGTCTATATATCGGGCTGAGAAACCTCACTATTTCGTTTGTCTACTCATCCTATCTCATATTCTATATGGAGTGTTGTCTAAACTTATTTTTCTTTTCAAATATCCATATTCAGTCTCATGGAAAGCACCACCATCATCATGAAAAACCTTTGATGGCGCACAGTAATGATCTCCCTTTAAAGCATCTAGTTTTCCAAAGTTCAGAAGAAAACGCTTATTTGGATTCTACATGGAAAGGCCTCACGGCCCTTGGAGGATTATATTTTATGTTTCTTGTTGAGCACTTGATCACATTAATTAAACAGTTTAAGGATAAGAAAAAAAAGGTAAACTACTGGTTTTTATCAGAATTTTGTTTTGCTTAAATTTTCTTCTATGAGGCTATTTGAAAGTAATGCTTATAACCAATTTATGGAATAATGCTTTCACTGGATATTGCTTTTCTGTAATAGCATCAGTTACTTAGATTTCACCATTACAGAGGGAGTTTTTCAAAGAAAAAAATGTTATATCCATAAGTATTTGAGATTAGTATTGAATTTTAAGCCCTAGCTGATGTGAAGTTTTAAAACTGAAAGAAATTACAATAGCAAAAATGTGTGGTTTTTTTCTAATCAATCTACTTAGAGAAATTTCAGATGTATTTCGACATTTTTCTATTCCACTGTCTATATTTTTCTATATTCTATTACTATATTCTGTCTGTATATCTATAATCTGTTGATACATGTGTCATTCAGGAACAATAGCCAAAATGTTAATAATTTCAATGGTGGGTTTTTTGTTGTGTTTTTTTTTTTTTGGAGCTAGAAAAAAAATGATGATGATGAATCAGAAATCAAGAAACAGCTGTCTAAATATGACTCTCAGCTTTCAGGAAATGACAAAATAGATGCAGATGATAGTAAGTTTCAATAAACTTTTGCATAAAAATCTTCTAAAATCTTTGTGAAATGTATTTATGGCAATATAAGGGGATCTGAAATCCACCATACAGCTTGGAAACTTTCAGTTTAGCAAAAACTAATATAAATCCTTGTATACAAAACATGTTTTTTTCCAGTTTTGCATGTATGTATCTGCAGTTTCAAAAATCCTACAATTTTCTGTGGGTACTAAGAGCACTAGAGAGTCCAAGCAAACCTATTACAAATGGTGTTTGTAATACAAATCAAGAATGAACAAAAATAAAATACACGATATTAGTTTCAATCTTAAACACATTATAGATTGCACTTTCTAGTACAGTAAAAAAAGGTAAAGGTTCCCCCGCACATGAGTGCTAGTTGTTTCCAATTCTAGGGGTCGGTGCTCATGTCTGTTTCAAAGCCGAAGAGCCAGTGCTTGTCCGAGGATGTCTCCGTGGTCATGTGGCCGGCATGACTAGACGCCAAAGGCGCACAGAACGCTGTTACCTTCCCACCGGAGTGGTCTCTATTTTTCTACTTGCATTTTTACGTGCTTTCGAACTGCTAGGTTGGCAGAAGCTGGGACGAGTAACAGGCACTCTGTTATGTGGCATTCGGGATTCGACCCGCCAAACTGCCGACCATCTGATCGACAAGCTCAGCGTCCTAACCCACTGAGCCACTGCGTCCCTTGTTTCTAGTACATTATTGGATATAAAAAAGGAGAAATTGCTTTTTCTCTTCTAACAAACTTCCCTGTTGTCTCCCCATCTCTTGACAAATATATTAAAAAGTGAATGGGAATTGTCCTTTCCCTTTAATAAAAACCATCTTATTACAGAGAGTAATGAATGAGATACATTCTGTTAAGAAACATGTTGCTGTTGTCATAAAACAGTGTTGGCTTAGCATTTATCCAGAGTTTTATTTTTTCAGCTCCTTTTGTGTTCCAAATATTAACATAGGGAAGATAAACTTAAAGTATGGCAGCCAATGCATCTCAGTTTCTGAAAATCTAGAACAGTGATGGCGAACCTTTTAGAGACCGAGTGCCCAAACTGCAACCCAAAATCCACTTATGTATTGTCGGGTGCCGGGTGGGCGTGGCCCATTGGGTGGGTGTGGCCCATTGGGTGGGCGTGGCTGTGGTGGTAATGGCAGACTGGGTGGGACTAAAAAGTTCAGTCAATTCCAATTTTGCATGATCTTTTTTCCCCGCGAGAAATTGAAATTGATTGAACCTTTTTTTTTTGCACACGGCGGTGGAGGCTTAAAGCGAAAAGGTTTTATAAAATCCAGCTGAAGGCCTAGGACTGGGGCGAGGGCGTGCGTCCCCACAGAGAGGGCTCTGCGTGCCACCTGTGGCATGTGTGCCATAGGCTCGCCACCACGGATCTAGAAACTCCCTTCTCGGTCCCAGGTTTTGAAAGATGGCTGCTACAATTATAAAGAAAAATCTCACAAAAAGTCTAATCATTGTAATAGGGAGGGTTGAGTGAAAGTGGTGCAGATATTGTTTGGAATATTTTTAACCACATTTAATTTCATAATTTTTCATCATGCGTTATTACTATAATGATTTAGACTTCATTGGTAGTTTCCTGCATATCTCTACTAGAGGCTACTAAAGCTATTTTGGCAAACACGATTTTAGTTTCTCATTATTGCAACCTTTTCTTCATACCTGCTTTTTTTGCCCCATAAGAGTTGCTCTTCATTGTCATTTGTTGGTGTATTTTTTCCTCTTTTTTGTCCCTTGGAGTCAGTTTTTGACTCCTGGCAACTATCTGGACAATGTCTTGCAGTTTTTTTGGCAGTATTTTTTGGAAGTGGTTTACCATTACCTGCTTTCTAGGACTAAGAAAGAGGGACTGGCCTGAGGCCACCCAGCTGGCTTTGTGCCTGAGGTGGAACTAGAACTTCTGATCTCCCATTTTCTAGACTTGTGCCTTAAATCACTATACCGACTGGCTCTTATGTACTGTATGCCATCTGTTGTTGTTTTTTTGTCACACAAAAAAGAATTTGCAGAGAGATGATTGATGTTTACTTGCCCTCGCTGATTGCTAGATATTCTTTCACATGTCTCTTCATGCTGCTAGTTATTATAAATAATATAAATTATTAGCCAAATCAAAAAAAGTATAGTGAGGCATTCCTGTGCTATGTTGATCCATCAGAAATAGATTTGGCTTTTATGAGTAAGTTTCGAAAATGACTGTTCAGTTTGCACCGCTTTTTCTCTAATTGATTTCTACATGCTGCAAGATAAGGGTTTAGAACCATTTGTGCTGATGGACACATCGGGAATTTTAAAATCATGCAATGGGAGTTGTTGCTAAATAGTTCCCATTGTAAAAGAAAACTTTCCTTTAAAAAAAAAAGGTTGCCATGATGGCCCTGACAAAATCAAGTTCATGGGACTGTTCCAGGGTGATCCCTATTATCCCCACATTTTCCCCCTCCCCCGGGCATGTGACACACCTGCAAATGAAACACGTAGGTCATTATCATTTTTGTTTTCATATTAATACCACTTTCTTTTTTTATGAGTGCAATCTTTTTGAAAAAAAATGAGATGAGACAGGAAACCTTGTTTATTATGGGTAAATGTTGGAACCTGAACTTTAGGTGCATTTATGCATAGGCCAGTTTTTAAACATATGATTCTAAATACGTGGCATAATGTATGGTTATGTGTGCCTGCCTTTTATAGATTTGTCCTAAAACATAAAGTAAATGAAAATATTATCTACTTGCATGGTATACTTCCAGTAAAAGCATGTGAAAATAAAACAAAGTGTTTTAGCTGTATAGCAGTTATTCTAATTATTCCCTTTTTTCTTTAATTGGATAATTATTTGTGTTGTTTTCTTTTCTTTTTTCCTCCAAGGGCCTGAAAATTATTTGGGGGTACTTTCTCAAGAACCATCAAATTTCCTGTCTCAGAAACCCATGGTACAAGAAGAAGAAGAGGTCATGATCGCACACACCCAGAAAGAGGCAGCTGATCATGAATATGCATCCAGAGGATGTAGAAACAAATGCCATTCACACTTGCATGACACTCTAGGGCAGTCAGATGATCTCAGTCATCATCACCATGACTATCATCATATTTTGCATCACCACCATCATCAAAATCATCACCCACATAGCCATAGCCAGCGGTATTCACGTGAGGAATTGAAAGATGCTGGTATAGCTACATTAGCCTGGATGGTAATAATGGGAGATGGCCTGCATAACTTCAGTGACGGTCTCGCGATTGGTGAGTCCATACGTATTGGCTTTCCTATGGTTGCTAGTTCATAAAGGTAAATGGGAGCAACATTGCAGTAACATTTTTTTTTGTAAATGCAGAAGAGGAATAATAAAAGATTTTTTGTTAAAATTAAGCCTGTCAGGATTCTCAGTTATTTTCCCCAGAAATTATAATTATGTCATGAATTACAAATGCATTAAAATTCATGTTCTGTTTTTTGACCATAACTAGCAGTTAGGTAGACATGAATCTTATTTGTCTGTATGTAGGCTCTGCTAATAATTGGTTATTGTTTCCTGTTGTAACCAAGAATCAAGATGTCTTAGTTTTAAAGAACATAAAAATTGCATGTGGTCCTCGCTTAACAACCACTCGTTCAATGACCATTCAAACTTAACAATGGTGTTGAATGAATGATAGCTGTGACCAGCCTTCATAAGTACATCCCTCATAGCATCTCCATGATCACATGATCGCCACTGGCAACTTTTGATAGATTTTTACAAGCAAAGTCAGTGCGAAAACCAGCAGGGAGTCACAAATGGCGTCCATGTGACATCCTCACTTAACCTACTGTTATTCACTTAATGACAGAAACTGAAGGTGCTAGAATGGCTGTTGGTAGATAGCATGGTCATGCGATGCTGTGTTTTATGACTGTATCACTTAGCAACAGAAATTCTGGTCCCAATTACTATTGTTATGTGAAGACTATCTGCAGTCCTGTTGCTATTGCCTTAGCTCTTTTATCTGATTGCATCTTATTAAAAGCTGTAGTTCTGTGATTTTCAGGTAACTATAAATTGCTCATCATTTAAATTGAAATTCTAAACAAGTACAGAGATAGGAAAATGATTCTCTTCACTAGAACCGAAATAGAAATAAGAATGACCTTGAGGGCTAGCTGAAAGTACTGTATAGCTTTTGTTCAGAAAATGGGTGTATTTTTTTAACTTTTCTTTATAGGAAGCATATTTCTTACAACTAGTCATTTATTTCTTGTTCCCCCTTGTATGATTTTAATCCATGTTTCTTGCAATACAGCACCTATAATACACAATACTGATTAGAAAACATCTTTCTTAATTTAAATTTGTTTTTGGATTTGCCTGCATTTTCCAATGTAATTGCTTTTTAATAATGTTCTTTTATTTTTCCTAGGGGCTGCTTTCACTGAAGGTTTATCCAGTGGCTTAAGTACATCTGTTGCAGTCTTTTGTCATGAGTTGCCACATGAGTTGGGTAAGACATATGTGTTAGAGAGCAGTAGGATATAGTTTCCATGCTTTAATTCGTATATCAATTGTAGACTGATAGTAATAGTAATAAAGGCCCAAATTCCCATTGCTGACGCATAAGTATTTATTTTTGTTTTTGTTTTAAACGCTGAACAGTAATCTATCATTTTATTAAGGTTTATCACAGTGTAATTGCCTTCTCAGATCAGAGAAAATATTGTTTCTCACAGAACCCTGTCAAGCATGCACAGTGGAGTCTCTGCTTTTGTTCCTTTGCAACTGTTATTTTTCTGTTTCTAAATATATTATAAAGCCCTTGAATCTATAGTAGCCATTGATAAGCTTGTTCTTCATAGAATTTTCTGTGTTTCTTTTCTGTACACCAGGGGTTCCCAACCTTTTGGGCACCAGGGACTGGTTCCGTGGAGAGAAGTTTTTCCGCGGACCGGAGGGTGTGTGCTTTTGTGTGCTGCCTGCATCCCACGGATGGGGCTTTGCTTGTTTGTACAGACGGGTTCCTGGCATGCTGCGGCCCGGTACTGGTCCACGGACCGGGGGTTGGGGACCCCTGGTGTACACCTTCTTAAGCTGGGTTTATGGTCGTCATTACATTTAGTTAAACTAAACAGAAACAGAAAAATAACAGTTGAGTTGTTTTTTGGGTTTCTGGTATTGTGAGAGATTGAGAAATACATTTCTGTATTTGTTTTCTTCATCCCTTCCTCCACACATTCCACATTCCAAATTGTACCCTTTTTCTAAACTAATCCTTACTCTTGTTACTTTGTTCATGGGAGAGTTATTTCAATTCTCTGATTATTCTGGATAACTTTCCTGTACTTTGGCATCACTTTTTTTTGTGGGGGGGACATGGAACATCAAAAACTATGCATGGTATTCTAAATATATTCCAAATTCCTAAATTTGTACAAAACCATTACAGAAGAAATTAAATTTCTTTCCATTTTCTAATGATCTCTGTTGAGAAATAACTTTTTGCTTTTTGGATATTGAATTTTTTTTTAAATTAAGCTGTCAAGATCATATACAGGTACCTACATATACAGGTAGTCCTTAAATCTATGACCATTTTCAAGCATCGCACAATTATGTGATTGCCGTGTGCAACTTTCTTCGCTGACTTCCCCAGTCAGTGCAGAAGCTGGCAGGGAAGATTGCAAGTTTCTAGGGAAAGTCTTGCCCCCAAGTGCACCTTTTCCCAGCCCCTCTGTGCTTGCACACACTGGCGACTTAACACCTCCCCCCACACACACACGCCTCTTGATCCATGCAGTGTCTCTTATGTCTCCTTTCTTACTTGTGCATCTCTTGTGCATCTCTCATGCACCTTCCATGCTCCTCTGTGTGTGCTATACACCCTTCCAAATTCCCTCACATCTTCCCTGATCTGTACCATGCCTCTTACTACCTGTATGGCTAACCTAGACTCTATTGGCGCATATGTGAATTTAAGATTTGTTGAGTACCCACCCACAGTTTCAAACATGGTCTGGTGATTCAGTTTTAAATAATACAATAAAACTTTTCAATAGAGTAAAGAAGACAGAAGTTTAATTAAAAGACAAACAAACACTAAAATCTTATCAACGAGCTAATATAATTTTATTGCCTATCTACTGCATCTACCAGTTGTACTAGAGTTCATAATGTTCAAAAGCATATTCCAAACTCACACAAACCTGATCTAATTTGGTTTACTTTGTGAAGATTTGTCTCAATTCAGTTGCATGCTTCTAATTTAAAGGGTTTTACAGATAGTCCTGGATTTACAGCTGTTTGCTTATTAAAGTTAAAATGGACTTCAGTAAAGCTACTTATAAACCTGTCCTGAAAGGTATGCCTGCTGCACATACACGCACTCTCCATAGTTATGCGATTGCATTTTGGCTGCTTGGCAATCTGCTCACATTTGTGATCAGTTGCAGCATCCCATGGTCATGTGATCTTAATTTGCTATGTTTTTTGCTCTTTTCCAACAGAAAATAGGGGAAAATGGCCATTAGATTTGCTGGATTCTCTTTAACAAGCATGTGGTTTGCTTAATTACCTTGGTGACTTATTTTACAACAGTTATAAAATCAAGTCTGGTCTCACAGTCCCTTCCTTTATGATTGCAATGACTTACCATTGAAATTCTGGCCTTCATTGTGGTCTTAGGTTGAGGACTTTCTGTAATATGTAGTAGCAAATAATTTTAAAGTGTTTTATTCCACATTAATATAAATTGTAGATGTGTGTGTTAGAAGAATGGGTTTGTGAAGAAAGCGGTCCTTTCGCATGTCTGTGATTATACTGCACTTATGAGCCACTCTTTAAAGCAACTCTGTCCTTTTTTTGGTGTTGTACTCCAGCTGAGGATGGCAATCATGAAATCTTGGGAAAAGACACTGGTTTTCACAATCCTACCTGTATACAATCCTAGTTTGTATATATTTGTGTATTGGCAAGCACATAGAAACTATACAGTAGGACAAAAGCAATTATGCTTACGCATGTCTCCATTCTACAGCAGACATGTCAAACTCGCGACGTCATGTGACGTCACGCAACGTATCGGGATTGTTTGCCATTGTTGGCAGTGGGGTGGGCGTGGCTTCTGCGTGACGCATCTGGCCCGTGGGCCGGCAGTTTGACGCCCCTGTTCTACAGTTTTGAAGCACCTGATTATATGAAAGCCAGTGATTTTTTTTAAAAAAACAACTCATAATTTTTTGACATGACTTCCATGTTGTCAAAATGGAATGTCAAAATGCTGACATTTTAATATAAATTATTGATATAAACATGTTTGTATCTCTCTTTTGAAGGAGATTTTGCTGTACTTCTCAAAGCTGGTATGACTGTCAAGCAAGCTGTTCTTTATAATGCTCTCTCAGCTATGTTGGCATACCTTGGAATGGCTACTGGGATACTTATTGGCCATTATGCCGATAATGTTTCCATGTGGATCTTTGCCCTTACTGCTGGGCTGTTCATGTATGTTGCTCTTGTTGATATGGTAAGTATATGCTTATTAGTAGACATTAATAGATATTAATAGCATTCCAATACTAAATAGAAACACATCCTTTGGAATGCCAATGAGATATTCTTAGGGGAATACTAGTCTGGCACTGACCTCAGAATATGCTTATTCACTAGCCAATAGAAGTAGTGATTAGAAGAATGGAGTAGGGTGGGGAAATAATATTAGCGTTGTAAAAACTTTACCCAAATAACATGGCCATTCTGGCAATTATAGCCAAGTGTATTCATTCATCCAATTATTATTTTCTGAGGATCATCCTGGATTCATTTTAAGAATGAAACCTTGGCACACACATTCCTAAGTAGGATTTGTTCTAATCAATGCATTTGGTGTGTGTGCGTGTGTGTGTGTGTGTGTGTAAATAGTATACTAAGAAGAATTTCAAGATTTGTTAAAGCACAATACTTTCAACTCATACTTGATCACAGGCAACCAGCCACAGTACTCATTTTAAGTATCATAATGATCAGTGGATCCAGGAAGCATGGAAAATTAAGTCATTCACTGAAAAACATAAATAGAAATATAAAGAAAATATAATTGATACCTTAATTTTTCTAGATATGAGCGGGGTGGTGGCCTAGAGGAGCTCTCAGCTCAAAATCAGGAGGCTGTGAGTTCGATCCTAGGTAGCAGCAGGTATTTCTCTCCTTGGGTGCATTGCGTAATTGTCTGCTGCAAACTGCATAGGCATCAGGAAGGGCATCTACCCAGTAAATACTTGATTCCATCCAGATGCAAGGAATTAAATGGTTTTAAAAAAAAATCTAGATACAATAGTTAGCTGCCTGGAAGTAAGAATTGGAGCACATTTTACAGATGAGAATATACTGCAATATTTTCTGGCAGGTTTCATGTCTATTATAACGGGGTTGATCAATAATACCAACATTAACCACTGAATACGTGGAAACATTTTTATAATATGCATGACTTAAAATTATGTATGTTTCTTTAAATATAGGTCCCGGAAATGCTTCACAATGATGCTAGTGATCACGGATGTAGCCGCTGGGGATATTTCCTGTTACAAAATGCAGGAATTCTATTAGGTTTTGGTATCATGTTACTTATCTCTGTGTTTGAACATAAAATTGTGTTCAGCATTAATTTATAGGATTGTATTCATACTCAGAGCTGCACTTGAGGTGGAAGAATTTTTACCAAGTTTCTTGTTCCTCCTGAAAATTTGCTATGGAGGCTGGGTGATCTTCGAGGGAGGATGAGAAATGTAGAGGTACGGGATGATGGAAGAAAATTGTGAAATCACCCTCACCCCCTTCTTCATCCAGGGGTGAACCACTGAAGGATTACAGTTGCTTCCATGAACTGAAGTTTGCTTATTGAAGTAGTACAATGCTTCAGATGCATGTTTTGTTTACTTTTCATACTATTGATATTGTCTATATAGTTTAATTGTAGGCACTTTTCCTCCCATTAGTCATAGAGATTTTAATAATCTTTCATAAATTGCAGGGGATTACCAGTGGCATAGAGAGAAAATTGTCTTATTACCAAACATAGTGAAAAATAAAAGTATAAATAGTTTGTAACTTGGACTTTCTTTTAAAAAAGAAAATTAATATTGCAAATCTGATTATAGCATGCTTTGCTAAAGTTTGTCTTGTATATGTTAAAGTGGTACAAACATATCAACTATTGTTGCTTTTAAGATGTAGAAAAATCTAAAATTATTACCTTTTTTTTGGTAGTGATGGTGGAGAACAATTATGTTACTTCAAATATGTATTCCAAAGAAGAAATCTGTTATTTTATTTGCAATTAAAATTACATGATTCTTGGTCTGACTAAATGTCCAAAGTATGTTTTTGTGTATTTATCAAGTTGCCCCAATTGCCTATAGCTGTTGTTGTGTACCTACCTACATTGTGAAGCGGTTGATGGGTAAGTGGAGGATTTAGAGAGCTGCAAACGCTTCCTGAATCCCAACTCTGTGTTGTGTGGAGGTGTGTGTTGATTGCTTCCGACTTCCTATTGCGTGCTGATTGCTTCCGACTTCCTATTGGGAGACGGGAAAAGACAAGGCACAGTCAAGTGGGAAAAGTTAAAATTTGCTGGCATGCAAAAAGAATGCCTATACAACCATCTCTGAACAATGGCCGCCTATGTTTCATTCAGTGCAATGCAGTAGAAGTCTATTCCAGACTTCATTAATGGGTTAAGTACATGAACATCTGGAATAGGACATATAATGGAGGATTTCTGCTATGAGTTATGTATTTGTATAGTTATAATAGTGAGATTCTGTCTAAGTCTCTGGGTACATGTGAATCTTCAGCGGCTATTTGATAGATGATGCATATTAGAATCAAGAACAACTTTTTCACACCATATATGCTCAGAATAGAAGTGATGAAACATTCTTCGCTTTCAACAATCTGCATTCTTAAAAAAATTGCTATTATGAAAAAGTTGAAGAACATGTAGCAGAAAACTGCCGGAGAGTTAAAGTGGCTGATAAAAGACAGTTGTTAATATAGCCTCATGTGGTAACATGTACAATTTGATCAGTCTTTTAAGGAGAAAATGAACATATGCAGATGCAACATGCTACTTTGATTCACAGAAAAAAGTACACATACCTCCTATGGCCACTGGAGTTAAAGGACTTGTAAAGAACTTTAGGAGTGATTCTCTGAATGCTTTCTCTACTTTTGTTATTGTCACAATAACTATATAGGCAGAAAGATAACTAGCCAGAATCACTCTTTGTTTAACATTGCTAGCCATTACCTCACAACACGTACCCTGTTTTAAGCAGGCAGTTCCTAAATGACCATGATTGTTCAGAACTGAATCCTGAGAATGTCTTACTCCAAACTTGAAAGTAACATTTTTTGTAATTTTATATGGCTGTTTTTTCTTTTTTAAACTGCCAGAGAGGGTGTGTTCTGTGGGTGGAGGCTTGGCTGTGTTCTGATGGGGTGGAGGTGTGCTCTGATTGGGTGGGGGCTTAGCTGTGTTCTGATTGGGTGGGAGTGTGTTTTGAATGGGGGCTGTGTTCTGATTGGGTGCGGATGTGTTTTGAGTGGATGGGCTGGTCTCAGCTGCCAGCCTTAGACCTGAACTGGTGAGTTGTGCTGCTTTTGTTCGATAGGCAAGAGGTATCATCTCGTTTGTTCATGCTGTGGGGGCGTTTTTCTATCTCGATGGCTTCTCTGATTATTCTGTTGTTAAAATGTTCAATTTTGGCGATAGTTCTGGTTTTTTTAAAATCAATTTCGTGTCCAGTGGCTTTAAAGTGTTGGAGAACAAACTTCATCCCTGTTCCACCCCCTCTGGTAGTTTAAAAAAGAAGAAAAAACAGCCACCATCACAAACTTCTCCCAGAAGAACGAAGCTGAAGTCACCAGCCTGAGGATGACGGATGAGATTTCGTCGAAACGTTGCCCTGATACCTCCAATTCTACGTGGGAAAAAACCCGAATGACCAAAGATATACATACATACATACATACATACATATCAGTTAAAATTTGTATATAATAAAAATCAGATAAAAATCAGTTTGTCTTTCCAATATGAGTTATATCAGTTACATATTTTCTTAACATTAAGAAAATATTAAATTAAACACATCATACCGTATTTTCCAGCGTATAAGATGACTTTTTAACCCATGAAAATCTTCTCAAAAGTTCGGGGTCGTCTTATACACCGAGTCGTCTTATACGCCGGAAAATACTATTCACCTCTCTGATCTTTTCTGCTGGATGGCGGGATCGCTGGGTGAATGGAGGTAGGCGATGGCGACCCGTGGTTAAGCGGCCAACAGCGAACGGGTGATAGGGGAAACTCTCGTCAGATCATGAGGGGGCTGCTACAGCCGCCGCCATTGCTCTCTCTAGGACTGGCCATGCTGGCGCTTCCAATACTGGCTGTCAGGTCCCCAACGAGAGGAGGGGCAGGCGGTCCCCAAAGGTGCGCCGCTCAACAGTAGGAAGGGAGCACCTTTGCTCCCGCCGAGGCACCGCCTGACCCGCACCGACCAGAAGAATCGCTTGCCCGGTCACGGAGTGCGGAACTGAGAGCAGCAGCGCACCAAGCGAGAGAGCTCAGAGGAAAGAAGGTGAGGCGCCCATTTGGTGGGGAAGGAGCAAAGCTGGGCAAATCACAGCAGGCAGAGCAGGGAAACGTTACAGTGGAAAAGGGGGCGGGGTTTAAAAGGCGGGTGGGACGTGGGCCTGGAGACATTCTGTTAGAAGTAACGAAGGAGCCTCCAGGCGCTTTCTGGATCGGATTGTTCGAACTGAGGGTGCCGCTACAGTCCTCGTGTTTCCCAGGGTTGCCTGTTGTGCCAGAGGTATTCCCTGTAGCCCCAGATTCTTTAGCTCCCCACTTTCCTTAATTCGGGCGAATTTTGTGCTCCGTGGAGAAACATTAATACGCAAATGCCATTTGTTTAACCGCGCAAAACTCGGGGGAAACCTTGGTATTTGGGAACGGAAAGGCTTAAGACTTCATTTCTGTTTTATGCACGGGCTGGGAGGTTCACGAAGTTTACCTCTTTTATTTTAGCAACATTGTGGCACTTATAAAAAAGGGTACTAACGCTAAATGAGTTGTTAATATGCAGATTGTGTGCCAGGAAGTGAAATATTGAGTTATTAGCCCAAACCCTATAATTTAACAGAAAAAGTAGGGGGTTGTCTTATACGCCGGGTCGTCTTATACGCCGGAAAATACGGTATATAGACCAAACTTCTAAAGTAGTCAACTCATGATTGGCAAAGCATGCATTCTTCAGGCCATTTGTACAATTGAGAGAATTCACATTCCAACTATGTAGGTTTTGTTTTTTTACTTATTGTTAGAGCAGTTTTTGATTTTTAGCTATAAAGAAATGAGATAGATTTCTGTTCTGCTGTATCATTGTGAGTTCATTTGCATATTGTAGCTAAAAATGCTTTAAAATATGAGATGGATGGTTTTAGAATTGTTGCAGAAAGACTACAGGAACTATTTCATTCCAGAAAAGCAATTTATAAGAAAAATGGCAAAAACAGCTCTTATAATCCATATTTTGTTATTTAATCAGGAAGGGGGAAAAATGGTTAGCTGACCAAATCCCAGGAGAAATGGAGACAGGCCTTTTAAAATATCCATTTGAAAGCCACATTGGTAAACAGCCCATAAACAGCGTTGATTGCAGAAGACAAAAAAATGTTGATTTGCTGCAAATCTCTGGGAAAAATATAATCTCCCATGATGCATGTTTTAACTCCTAGTAACCCCACAGTTCTCCTTTGTCAACTACTATTTACTGGGATCTGGCCAGAGACCAAGGTGCAAGTGTGAACACTATAACATTCTATGGTGACACAGATTGGGTTCAGGATTAAAAAGGGAGTTAGGCAGGATTGTATTTTATCACCATTTTTGTTCAATCTGTATGCTGAAATGTTCATGTGGAAATTAGACCTGGAACTTCCTGAGTTGGGAGTGAGAATTGGAGGAAGAACCATAAATAATTTGAGGTACACAGGTGATACAACACTATTGGTTGAAAATAAGGAAGACCTGGGGAAAAATGATCTGAAAAATCAAGGCTGAAAGTAAAAAATAGAATAGAGTCTTCAGGAAAACAAAAATTATGACAACAGTTGCAGATGGACATGAGATGTTAAAAATCAACAAGGAGAAAATGGAATTAGTTTGAGAATTTATCTTCCTTGTATCAAAAATTGTTCAGGATGGCAGTTGTATTCCTGAAATCAATGCAGGAATCAAAGCCTTAGGCTGCACTGCAAAGGTTAACATGAATAAAATCTGGAAAAGCACATATATTGATATAAATACAAAAAACAGGCTAGTTAGAACAATAGTCTTCCCTGTAATGTATAGGTGCAAGAGTTGGACATTAAGAAAGGCTGATCGAAGAAGAATTGAGACCTTTGAATTGTGGTGCTGGTGTAAATTATTGCATATATACCATGGATAGCCAGAACAACCAACAGAGAAGACGAAATATCACTAGAAGCCAAAATCACAAGACTACCTCTATTTCAGGCATGTCAAACTCGTGATGTCGCGTGACGTATCGGAACTTTTTCCCATTGCCGAAAATGGGATGGGTGCGGTTTCTCCGTGACGCTCTGGCCCGCGGGCCGGCAGTTTGACACCCCTGCTCTATTTACTTTGGCCATGTCACGTGGGCAAAATTCACTGGAGAAGTCAATGGTGCTAGGAATGGTTACTGGTTCAAGAAGAAGGCCTAGCTTGATGCCATCAAAGCGGATACAAAGATGAACATCCAGCAGCTGAAAGGAGCTGTGCTTGACACAGGGTAGCATGGACAGCACTTGCCTATAAAGTAGCCACAGTGACAGACACAACTGGTGGCGAATGAATGAATTTCTCCAGTAAGGTGCAAATACAGAAATGCAATAAAAACTAATCTTTGTTGATCTATAAAATTAAACGAACATACTATTATTTAAATTCTAATCTTAATCACTATTATCTATGATTATTTTTCAAAACAGCTGGAAGCCTCGCAGAAACTATAAAATGTGTTAGTCAGAGAAGCTGCTAAAGTCCAGGGGTAGGAAACCTTGGCTCTTTTATGACTCGTGGACTTCAACTCCCAGAATTCCTGAGCCAGCCATGCTGAGGGAAAAGGGAGAGGTTTCTAAGCTGAGCCATGCTGGCTGAGGAATTCTGGGAGTTGAAGTCCACAAGTCATAAAAGGGCCAAGTTTGAAGACCCCTGGTTTAAGGAGTCAAACGTCAAACGTAACAGTGGGCCAGAACGAGCGACTTTAGAGAATCAACCGTTTTAGTCCTCCATAAGTCGGATGAAATTCGCATGAAAACAACTCTAAAACGCTTGTGATACTAAAAAATAATAATAATGCTGGGCTTCATTTGCAGGGCTGATAAGCACTGTAGCACTGTATTGGGGCAAATCCTACTGTGGCCCCAAAGAACATTTAAACTAGCCTCCTCAGTTGAGCTCGGAAACTCCTGCCACAAAACGAGCGTTCCTCTCTTATTGATCGTACATCTCTGCGGCGAGCATTCGGTTCGCCCCCAGCTTTAGGCCGCTCCCCCGAGGCCCGACTGATGGCCGCGTCGAGGAAGCCGAAGCGCAAGCGCGGCTCCTTCACCACGCCCCCGGCTGGAATCATGGCGTCGGGCGCTTCGGAGGTCCAGGCTTCCATGGCAACGCTGCCTAGTGTGACGGAACGGTATTTCACCCGTTGGTACAAACCAGGTAGTTCATCCCCGACCCTCGCCCGTCTCCCTCTTATCGGAAGCGAGTTTGGAAAGCGTCTCTCCCCCACCCTTTCTTTTAAAAAAACGTTTTTTTGCAGCTCCAGGATTTCCGCTTCGGTCCAGTCTTCCTTGACTGCCTTCCACCTTTCAGATCGCCTAGGGCAGGGGTCGGCAACCTCGGCTCTTTTATGACTCGTGGACTTCAACTCCCAGAATTCCTGAGCCAGCATAGCTGGCTCAGGAATTCTGGGAGTTGAAGTCCACGAGTCATAAAAGAGCCGAGGTTGCCGACCCCTGGCCTAGGGTGTTTTTGTTGGGGGATGGAGATGGGTATGAAGCAGAGCAGAGCCGGCTGGGGGATTCTGGGAGCTGAAGTCACACGCCTTAAAGTTGCCAAAGTTGAGAAAGTCTGGAATAGAGCAGGGCTTTTCAACCTTTTCACCCATTGTATCCCTTTTAGGATATGGCGACATCCGAGTACCACGTTGCCTTGCAAGGTGTCAAAACCCTGATGAACCCCCCCCCTCCCCAAAAATGAAAAAAAGTGATGAAGTACAGGTAGTCCTCGACTTACAACAGTTCGCTTAGTGATTGTTCGGAGTTACAATGGCACTGAAAGAAGTGCCCCCCCAAGCCACAGCCGAGCAAGACACCTGCCTGCCTGCCCAGCGGCTCTCTTCCTCCTGTCCGAAGTTTTCATTATGAGCATTTCTGTTGAGGATTGGCAGCGGGGGTGGGGTAGGGGGATATTTGGTTTTTATTCCCCCCCCTGGTCTGCTGGGTGGTTGCAGCAGGTTTTGGTCACTTCACACGACCCTGGGACACTGTGACTGTCATAAACATGAATCAGTTGCCAAGCATCTGAATGTAAATCACAAGACCCTGGAGATGCTGCAACATTCCAGCTGATTGGCGCTTCTTCTGGGCTCAGAAGCCCCGGGATCAGCGCTGAGCTCCAGTTGGATCCTGGTGCTTCCACTGAGCCCTGACAGCCCTGCAGCTCCAGCCATCTCTTGCTCAGGCTTGTGTAGTGCTGCCACCGGTTCAGCTGATTCCCCTCCCCTGCTACCACTTTTGTAGGATGGTCACATGCCACCTGCCAGGTGCCAATGTACCACTGGTTGAAAAGCCCTGGAATAGAGGATCCTGAATGTCGGCAGAGGTGATTGCTGGAGCCTTTAAGGACATCCCCCTGCAGCTCTTGTGCTTATATATTTGCCGGCAGCTAAGTCTGTTATGACTCGGTACGCTTCTTTTACTGTGACAATGTGCATGATAGGTTCTTAGGAAAGATTTAAGCTTGTGATCTGGCTCTGAAAAGGCCCTCTTACAAATTGTAATAAATACTGAAGAATTCAGCACAAGGATGGTAACTTAGATATAGCCATGGTGCTACCTATTAAAACTTCATTATCTGTCTCTAGTAATGTGTGACTTATTGGCGTTACAGGTGTTAAATGGAGTTTTAGGCTTCATTATTACTTTTAATAAAGGTGATATTCACATTCAGCTGGCATTCATATCTCCTTTTGAAGTGCAGGAAACCATGTTTTCTTTTTAACCAATGCCATTTTTGACAACCAGAACTTTTCAATAACTAAACCACAGGAAGTATATTCTGGATGTCTTTGAATATACGTGCATGTATTAATAAACATACAAATTTGATTGGGAAAGGGGGTTATGTAACCCATAAATTTGCCACTGATGGAATGTTATCTAGAATAGCTGTTTTTTGTTGTTCCAATTCTCAAATGTAATCAATGTCTTTTATTGATCATTTGCTATCTGACATATAATGAATCTAACAATTGTTTCCTATGCCCTATAAAAAGTCTTGACTCCATTCCCCTTTAAATAAATGATTTTGGCTTTGCCTGGATTATTTGGTGATTTGTATTTTTGGGTAAGTGAAAGGGCCACTTTTGCAAACATAAAAGTGTTCTTCTTTCCCAAATTCAGGGAATTCATAAAAGTGTTCTTGTTTTCCAAATTCAAATTCAAGTGCCTGAGTTGCCTAAGGCAACACAGGTAGTCCTTGCTTAACAACTGTTTGCAGTTATGACAATGATGAAAAAGTAACTTGTGATCTATCCAAACTTTTACGACTTCACAGTTCTGTAAAGCAACAGAAAGCTGAAATAAGCTCACAAGCAGTCTTGGTTTTACTTGTTGACCACTTTGCTTAATGACTGAGTTGCTGGTTCCAATTAGTCATTAAACAATTACTATATGTACCTTATTTTATATTAATGTTAGCTTTATCTATTTCTTGCATTTTATTCTGCTGTGCTCTTTATAAATAACTTTTTCCTCCCTTCCCTCTACATCAGGCATGTCAAACTTGCAACATCACATGACGTCGTGCGACATATTGCGACTTTTTCCTCATTGCCAGCAATGGGGTGGGCACGGTTTCGGTGTGATGCATCCGGCCCATGGGCTGGCAGTTTGACATGCCTGCTCTACGTGCATTTATTTGCCAGCATTTGGATTATTTAAAGAGATGGGCTCTGGTTTACACAAATCTATGCTAAAATTGTCAGCTATTAAAAGGCTGCAATACTTTTTGGAGCATTTTGTATATCTTTAGTCAGCCTGAACCCTGCACAGAAGTAATTGCTAACCTTCTTTTCCCAGATGTAAAAGGTAATCAGTGTGAAGATCATTGCATATTGCAACATTCTAATAGGTAAGACTTCAAGTTACATGCTTATTTACACAAAAATGCTTCTGTGCTCAATTATCATTCAAGATAATGCATGTTTTACAAGCCAGGCATTAAACCTAATTTTAAAGGGACCACTTTCAAAATGAAGTGATTAAAGTCTGAGCTTTTCACCACTCTAGAATGCTAATCTTCTGTTTTGATCTGGCAGAATATTCTACCAATTTACTTCCCCCATTTCTTATCCCTATCTTGTGCTGGGGCCTCTGTTCTGGCCTGCCACCAAGTAGTTAGGTTGTGATTTATTATGTGCAGACTTGCTAAGTAAAGGTACTGGTATTTTGTCCTTGTTTAGTCAATCTTTTTCTGTTTCCTTCTATACATAAATGCAATTAAAAATATACCTTTTGCAGTTGATTTCCACACCTAAGCAGCCTTGTTGGATTGAGAAGTGCAAGCATAAATCAAATGCCCATCTAAATGACAGCACAGTTAATGTAAATATTATAGCAATGTTATCTTCAACAATGGTTTTTTTTTCTCTTCGCTGAAGCAAAACTAGCATTCTTAAATTATAATAGAAAGCTTTTCTAGAATAATGATTACACTCACATGTCTTTTTCCATTCTCTTCCTGTCCTGTGTGCAATTTTATGCTTTGCATTTTTTTGTCTTATTGTTATAATGGATCTATACTCACATTTTAAAATTAATTTTAAAATTATATTTTTAAACATTGCAGGTGTTTCTGGGAAGTCTGGTTTTGAAAAATATATAAACATGCTTTCAATAAACAACTTTTTTTTTTGTAGAATCTGTGTCATCACTATAGCAGATGCCCATCCTCTTCTTCAAAAAGGAAAACCAATTAGGAGTATTAGTTATCAGATTAGTGCAAACTGCAGCAGACTGAAAAATAAAGTTTCTGGAAAGTCTAAACGGGTATGGCTTGTTTAATTTTCATCATGACCACAAATCCCAGTTTTATTTTTAAGTGAGTCTAAATTTTGTTTTTTGTTTTTTAAAAATCTTATTAGGCTAGCTTCAAAGTGAAAGAATTGTGGTATCAAGATTGCTTATATATCCCAAGACTAATTTTTCCTTAACTCTATCAGCATGTCCCTTGTTGGGAAAACACTTTATCAGCAGACCAATTTTAAAGTAAGAGGGAACTGTCCAAAGGAGAAAAGCAGATCAATAAGAGGATAGCCACTTTTTGGCATGTCCAGTCTTGCACTCTTGTAAGTTGACAGCTTGGAAGTAAGTATAAAGGTGCTGGTTATTACCTATAAAGCCCTACATGGCCTGGGTCCGGGTTATTTGAGGGAACACCTGCTGCCGGCATCAAACGCCCTTCGCCCAGTGCGCTCCCACAGGGAGGGTCTGCTCAGGGTTCCGCCGGTGAGAGATTGCCGGCGGGTGACACCCAGGGATAGGGCCTTCTCAGTGGGAGCGCCTGCCCTCTGGAACCAGCTGCCGGTGGAGCTGAGAACTGCCCCCGACCTCCGATCATTCCGCCGGGGCCTGAAGACCTGGCTCTTTGAGCTCTCGGGCCCAGGCTGAGGAGAAATTTTTTAATTGGGGTTTTAATTGTGTACAGGGTTAATTTAATATTTTTTAATATGGTTTTAACTTTTGTATGTTGGATTTTTTAATTCCCTGTAAACCGCCCTGAGTCCTCAGGGAAAGGGCGGTATACAAATGCAACTAAATAAATAAATAAATAAATAAATAAATAAATAAATAAATAAATAAATAAATAAATAAATTTGGGCTGTAGAAATTGATGCAACCACTAGACAGCAAAGAAATACAGAAAGATGCCAGGTAATGGTGTTCTGGATTTTTGCTTTCCCAGTATTCATTAGGTGCTGTTTTCCACATTAAACCTACTATAGTTAGCACTCAGTCAAAAGCATATTCACTGACAGCACATTCTCACTGGTATCTTCTCAGATAAAGTTATTGAAATCAGTGGAATTAATTGGTCCCATGTCTGATAACTGGTCTTTTAGTTGTTTGAGGTAGCTGGAAGGCCGGATCAGAAATCTCAGGACAGATTGTAATATTGTATTATCTTGTGAAGCAGGTTTTGCCGAGAAACAATACGATGCCTAAGGCAGTAGTCGATTATGATTCCAGATATTGGGTACAGTCTTTCTTGGCAAAGATTAATAAGCACCTGGGTTCGTGTGAGATTTCAGCAATTTCATTTATAGCACATGAAGATGTAAACTCTTCAGTAGTTTTTGCAAGAGCTTCTGGAATTATTTTTGGAGTTTGCAGTCTATAATACAAAAGCTCCTCCCCACCCCAAAATTTAAATGCCCCAGCTCTTTCAACAAGCCTTGAAGACCTTGCTGTTTCCCTAAGATTTGGGCCAGGGTGGGATGTGTAAGAGGATTTGTCCATTCCCACCAGTATGGCCATCTTTTTGCTCCCTAACGCTATTCTACTTCTTTGTCTTTAAATTTGTGTGCTACTCTGAATTATTAAGAAGTTGGGTATCTTTATAAATGTGGAAAAATAAATAACACATGTTACAAGCCTTGTGCATTTCATAAAAGACTGGGGTTTAAATATGGGATTTCCTTTATGTAAAAGTCAGTACAGGATCAGTTCTGCCAAATTAAAGGAGGAACCATATTGAAAACTATGGCAAACATTCAATTGCAAATGTGAAATTGTATCAGTTGATGTTGCACAATATTGAGCCTCTGACCGTGTATCATTTTCCAAGAATCTTAATTAGTTGTGTGCTTTTCCCTCCAGGGTGCTCAGTTTCTAACAGAGCTTGCACCTCTATGTCGAATTCTCTGCTCAGACGGAGAAGAGTACACCATCTATAGGTAAGGTGGCAAGATTTTATTTATATTGTGTTGCTTATCTTGTTCTAGCACTTAATAAACTGAAATTTCCTTGCAGCTGTATAAGAGGGAAATTAATAGAGGTGAACGAAAATATTCTGGAAAATCCATCTCTTCTACAAGAAAAGGTCAGTATTTCAAACTTATTTGTTCTCTTTTTTTTCTTGCCTCCTCCTTTAATTTTCTCACAAATGTTTTTGTTTGTGTTTGTATTCCTAGCCTTCCACAGAGGGTTACATTGCAGTTGTGTTACCGAAATTTGAAGAAAGCAAAACAGTAACTCAGGGGCTTCTGACAAGGGAAGAATACAAAGAGCTTCTGTCAAAACGTTTTAATTCCACATCATTATGCAATACAAAGAAAGAGAACTCAGCAGAAGTATGAAATACATCAGATATCTTCCAGTATATCCCATACTAAAGTGACTTTAGGGATTTTCATACTTTACTTTTGGATGACTATAATTTTAATTGTTCATTTTTAGACAACAAAGTCAGCATTTAAAACTTTCAAAATTCTGATCTGTAACTTTTACTATCGGATTTAAGGATGAAGTGCCAAAATATTGTATTGTTCTTTTATGTCAATAAAAGCTTTTGTTTACTTAGATTTCATCTGTACATTATACTCACTTTCTACTTTATTAGCCAAAACCCAATCTGAAAATATCAATCCAACAATCAACACTTTTCTATTATTTTGTTTTTTGAGGATTTTAGTGATGAAGCCTACACATGGTACCATATGATGGCTGAAAGTATAAATTAACTAGATGATACACCAGTCCTTAGCCTGTGTTGCCTAAAGGTTTGTGGAGTGAAAGTTCAAGGTTTTATAGGACAAAACATTAAAAATATGTTTAACAATTGCAACAATAAGATAAATGCCACATAAATGGAAGATGGGAGTGGGGTTACAGAAGAAAAAAAAGAGGTTAGAAGTGCTTATTTTCTTTTTTTGCCTCCCAATCTCTACATTGCATGATACAGTCAAATATGATTTGAGAATCATATATTAGCTTGTGACTTCAAGTTGTTCTCTTAGCAAAATGTAAAGGACATGGGAGGAATTTACCTTAGCTGTATTATTTTCAAACATACTCAGTTTACAGTACTTAAGACTGGCAAGGAGTTATTCAGTGATAACATTACAATCTGAAACATAGGACCACTAAGATATATACAGATCTCAAACAAGCTTGGAAAAGAACTTGCAAAAAAGATAATGCCCTCTTTGAAGTAAGTATTTTTAATAGCTGCAACTTATTTGAATCTTAAGCTTTCCTGTATCATGCTAAAATGAAAGGTCAGGCTTTATATTTAAGGCTGTAAATACAATCACATTTATTAGGGAATTAGGTCATACTACATGTAGTTTTAGAAGAACTATTTCTGAAAAAAAATCTTTAGATAGTGCTATAAAGATTGTACATAAAAATATAAAAGCAAGCTTTTAAAATAGCTGATTTTATTAATGCTGTTACTGATCTTTAGTTTTAATTTTAAGTATTGCTAAAAACTGTTTTTAAATGAAAATAAAATTATCATCATTAAAGCTTTATTGTAACTTGTGTATCCAGTAGCAGCAAAGTGGATTTTTTTGACCGCCTCTATCCTAGTTCTGTTCCTCCCTTTCCTTGCCCACCAGGAGACAAATGTAGTTATCTATGGCAACAGAATTTCTTGGCAAGTCACTTTAAGAGGCAAAGACTGAGCAGCTACTCAGCTAGTTACACTTTTTTCAAAACAGATTTCCCCAGAAGATGATATTGGCAAGGGTCAAGACTCACATTAGTGACGGATATTAAACAAAAGACAGCAGCAGCAACCACCACCAGTAGTTTTCCATGTAGCATATCTGATATTATCCAGATCATCTGCATGAACATTCAAAGCAGCATCTTTGGGGTTTGAAAAATAAGACATTCATAATGTGCTTTTATTACAAAAATAGCAGTATTAATAGTGAACCAAAAGTTATTCACCATACAAAAATATGCAGCCATTAAATCTGACTGTTCCTTTTGCTAATTGCTAAGTACCATAACATCTATTAGATGTGAAAAGATTACATCAGCTTTTTCTAACCTGGTTTTACCTTTCTCAAAAGAAAGCAATTAGGAGAGACTTAAAAGTACAAATCCAACGTAAGAAATGTGGCCATCTTCAATTCATTTGTTCTCCAAAACAGTGAGGCTTGCTACATGTTGTTCCAAGGATTTGATTCCAAAAGTGTTAGTCCTCCCAGCCAGGCCACTGTTTTCTCTTGATGCTGCATGCTGGCCATTCCAGGAGCAGTGGGCCATTAGATACCCATTTCCTGCTTTCTGCTGCAAAACAAGCAGCCATGAATAAAAACAGAAGTGGCACTCTGCACAGAAATGGTTTATTTTGCCATATTTGGACATATTATCAACTCACCTTTCTAAGTAATCTGAAGCTAAGTGGCAGAACTTGGGAAAGTATATCCAGAATATACTTTGCTTTCTGAATACAGGTATCCACCTAAAGTCAGTGCATTCAAGCAAAAATAATTTCACAATTCATGTGGAGAAAACATTTTTAAAAATGTAATTACAGCTGTGAAGCAAGAAATATACTGGCCCCTGTGGAAGGGGTTTAATAATATAACAAATAGCCAATGCTATAGATGTATTGCACCAAATAGTATTTTAGGTAAAGTACAAAAACAGTAATTTAATACCCTTTTTATAAAAACGCAGAGTCAGTAGTGATCTAAGTCAATGAATTGCCGGAATGAAGAAAAGGTAGATAACCCAATGCCAAATCACAGAGTAAGCAAAGAAGAGAAGACTTATTTTGCTTGTCACAGAATTATCCAATATAATCTTAACACTCTGGCCACAAAGATTGCTTTGGAAGGCTTAAATCACAAGTGGGAAAGACCTTGGGAGACTGGGCAAAGAGACACTGACAAGGGAATGGACAAATAAAGGACTGCACAGCCTGCAGCTCAACAGTGGGTATTAACAAGAGGATCAGAAAAGACACTCCTTAACTTTTGGGGGTGTAAAGGAGACAGATGAGAATTGTCCTTTCACACTTGCAAGACTCTGTTAATACAGCCTTACAATAAAGTGGAATTAGCTTATCTGGTTGTGATTCCTATCTGGTTAACCTGGCAAGGCCAACAGATGCTTTACATCCAAACAGAGAACTTAGAAATAAGTTCCGTATCTGGGCATGCATACTGTATATCTAGTAGGGGAGAAAGTGTCTGGTGATATAGCCTGAAATCATTGTAGTAGAGGGAGATTTTTGTTTTGACATAGAACAAAACTGAGAAGATGTTTTGTTATATGTCCCTCTGAAAGTAGAATGGAAGGATTTCTTCCAAATGTATGGGTATTACGCCATTTGCTGATGGTATGTACAGACATTCCAATCCTGCAGTATTTTGCAAACTGACATTCCTATTTGCAGACTCAAGAGAATTCCATTCTAAGATCTTTTGTATAAACACCTAAAGTGTATGTGATTGTGGCAATGAGTAGCTTTATCCTGTTGCCGCGATGAATTTGGTAACCTGGAAGACAAGTGAAGAAAACTTAATGTACCTGACCTATAGGCCCAGATGTTGTAGGACCAGAAATAACTTGAACTATGTGCTTGGCATAGAAAATCTGAATTACAGATAGTGGGGCATAACATACATGTCTTGGAGGAATCATCTATGTAAATATATCATGAGAATGAAGAAGCCAAATGCCAAATACTAAATAAGTAGATAGATCAGGGGTCTTCAAACTTGGCCCTTTTATGACTTGTGGACTTCAACTCCCAGAATTCCTCAGCCAGGCACGCTGGCTGAGGAATTTTGGGAGTTGAAGTCCACAAGTCATAAAAGGGCCAAGTTTGAAGACCCCTGAGATAGATCCATCTATCATAAGTCAGAAGAAGGAGTGATAATGGGGTATTACAGATATGTCAAACTACATAGCCTACAAGCCTATAAATTATGTGTACGGCCAGTACTTCTATTGCTTCTCCCAGATGTAAATATTATACTCTGTGTACTTTTTTTATTCTACTGTTTTGTTATGGAATAAAGCGTTGGTAACCCATTGCCTGTGAATCCAAAAGTACCTGTAGCCCAAATAGGACACTATGATGAACTAAATTAGTTTCTAATGAGTTGCTTGGTTAGCTGATATTTTAATCTATGCTTTAGGCCACACAAAACTGCAAACTGGCCCCTCATCCATTCCAACTAATTCAAGGTCTCCTTAATTTAACAACTGAGCACTGTCACTGAATCATCATGTATTCTGTTCAAGACTTAACACACAATTAAAATTACAATGTAAGATAGGAAAACAAAAGTTTATAGAGAATGACTTTTTTTAAAAAAAATAATAAATAGCTTACCTTTAGATGAGTTGCAGTTTTGCCCTGCACAGGGGCTTTAGCTGTGACCTGAAGCTGCTGACATGCAGAGACTATCCTCTCAATCTCCTGCAGAAGCAGTGGCTTGTCATCATCTTCCAGCTGAAACAGATGTTACTTAGGCATGCTAAACGTAATTTATTTTTTAAATTTACTTTATCAATAAAATTGATGTGGCCAATGTAAATCATGAAATACATAAAGTATAATAAAAACAATTATGGGAAAAAATGAACAGCACAGATAGCTGTTATTGTCATTAAGGTATAGGTTAGTCCTTGACTCACAACCACAACTGAGCCCAGAATTTATGTTGCTAAGAGAGAAATTTGTTAAGTGACTTTTGCTCCATTTTATGACTTTTCTTGCCACATTTGTTAAGTGAATCACTGCAGTTGTTAAATTAGTAACATGGTTGTTAAGTGATTTTGTTTACCAGAAGATCACAAAAAGTGGTCACATGACCCTGAGACACTGCCACCATTATAAATCATGAACCAGTTGTCGAGCATCTGATATCAACGCTGCCAACACTGGATGTTCCTGCTCTGACAACTGATGAAAATGCAGCCATTTTCTCTTCTCCTTTAACAAGCTTTTTCTTACTTTTAGAAATAGGTACAGCAGGGGGGGGTGTTGGGTGAAAGCTCAGCTAGCCATAATAACGCTGCCCTGGGAACCCAAGGACAAGCTGATAATGTTTTGGTGGGCTGAGGAGCTGAGGAAAAAGCCCGCACTTTAAGCTAATTGAGGAGTGTGCTTTATGACAGTTTATTGAGGGTGGCAATTGCACTTTGTTACTTTGTATCGGGGAAAGGGAATTTAGTTTTTGGGTTCAACTATGTAGTGCCGATATGTTTTTTTTTTTTAAAAAAAATCCCACTTATATCCCGCCCTTCTCCGAAGACTCAGGGCGGCTTACAATCTAAGAAGCTTAGCAATCAATGTGCTTAGCAATTTCCCAAATAAATTGTTCTTTAAGGAAAAAAATTGCCTCAAAGTTCTTTTGATGGGTTTCATCTATCGGAACCATGACATCTGAATGTAAATCTTGTGACCATGGGGATGGGGCAACGGCCACAAGTCACTTTTTTCAGTGCTGTTGTAACTTTGAATCATCATTAAATGTACTGTTGTAAGTCAAAGACTGTCTGTACAAGGTCTACACATTTTAAAAAGTAATTGTCTTTAAGATTCAGAAGCTGTACCATACCTGATTGGAAAATATATGGAGAGCTGAAGTAAGTTTTAATCCTTCTGTCGCAAAGGCCTAAGGGGGAAAAGGATAGAGAGTTAAATGCAAAATCACTAAGGGAAAAAACCTTCTATTCTTCAAATGTGTGTATGCCCAATTTGTAAACCGATTAGTCAAATTCAGCTCAGAATAAATGTACTTGACAAAATTCCCTTCTTTTTTCCATTCCTGAGCAAGAAAAAAGGTAGCTATTGATGATCTGTATTGATTCATACAGTTTACATAAACATATCTGTTGATTTTTATGTTAGGTTAGAAGTTCAGGTTCAAGAAATCCATAGCTCTACAGTATTAAAGGTAGTAATCACTGCACTCATATATGCAAAATATAGTCCCCTGTTATAACCTTAGTTTACAAACAAGAAAACAGACAAGAATAAATCAGTGGTGGAAAACTGAAAAAATACAGCAATATGTATTCTCCACAAAACCAAATATCTGTACAATGTAATCAGGTGGAGGCATGAAATAATTAGAATTTCTTTTATTTCAACTGACTGATAAAGAGAGAGAATATTCACAGAAAAAAATAACAAGCTGTTTTTGATTAACCAACTATGGGGCTGAAAGTATGCACTCAAAAATATACTTTTTCTGACAGCAAAGTAGGGTTGTAAATTTTTTTTTCATTGCTTTGTTACCTCTGCCTGGTGGAATAAGTCTTGGGTAATTTTCAGTAGTCCTTCCCCTCTAAAAGGGAAAGAAAAAGAATAAAATTTCACAAGAATCTACAAATAATTTACACGGTATGTCATCATGATTTTGGAAAACTGAGTAAGTAGAGGAGCGGTAAAGAAATGAAATGATTCTACTGAGATATAACTGGATATACAAAAAATATTTAATTGGATATACAAAAGAAACTGGCTGAAGTTTTAAAATTTAAAAGGGAAATATGAATAATAAACAGAAGAATGACCTGGAAAATGTTTTCTTACTGGATAAGAAAAGATACTTGTTAAATAAGGTAAGATACTTGTTGAAGCCTTGAAGAAATCTGTGTGATGGGCTAAAGAAGAAATCAAATCCTATGACAATATTTGATGGAATTAAAGATTAAGGTTGTTAGAAGTAAAAGAAAAGGATATAAACTTGGTTTATTTGATCAGAATTAGAATAAGAAGGATGATGATGATTTTGCAATTTTCTGGCAATCCTTGAATTACATTTTGCTGATACCAAGTTTAAAAAGTTGATGTTTTATGGATTTTCCTATACATAAGTGATGAGATATGGGAGGAACAGATAATCCATTTTTATAACCTTATGTAGAATTTCCAAAATTTTGCAACATCACGATATTTTTGTAATCCCTTCCCCATGAAGTAAAGCCAACACATCTGAAATATAATGTTGTTATATAAATTATCCACTCGTTCTGTGCATGTGTGCACAGGCAAACCATGCATATGTACATATATATGGAGAGGGAGAGATTGGGGAGAGGAGAGAATGAAACAGTCCCCATTTTTGGATTTACACTACATGTTTTGAGTAGTGTTTAGATTTGGCTATAATTCAGAGAAATTCTACTAAATAATATGGTCTAGATTTGATATGGGGAGGAACAGGTCCAAGGCCATTTCTACAAACTATTCTCATTTTTAATTTGTAATGCTTCCCCTTCTGCCACTTTTGTTATTACCTTGTAAATAAATACATGGAATAAGCCATACTGGATAGACCTTGTCCATATCTTATAATCTCATTTTCTGGGTCTTCCCATTTCTCCATTTCAGAGTCAACCCGAGTTGTTAGCTTATGAAGTTCTAAACCTAATTTTCCAAGTTTTGTTTGCTCCTGCAAATGAAAAGAGAAAGTGTATCATTTTTGTTCATTATGTAACTCAGACTAATTACTAGAATAAATTGGTGCTAATGAATAAAAGGCATATCTTACCTCATTATCAAGTCTGACTGGCTTTAAGGCTTTTAAATTTGCATTATGCTTCTGTAAAAAAATATTTTTAAAGAGCAATTTTATTTTATTTTATTTTTTATAAATCTATCTAAATTAAACATATTTACTAGAAGCTGGAATCAAGAGTATTATGCTGGAGAAAATAGAATTATTTCTAACAAGAGGGTTGATTCTGAAATAAATATTCTGGTGTCTAGATTCCAGACAACTGAACACATTATTAGAATAAAGCAACTGTTCTGCTTATATGAACTTATTTCTACTTAAAAATTATATAAACAGAGTTACATTAAAGGTAAAGGTAAAGGTTCCCCCGCACATGTGTGCTAGTCGTTTCCGACTCTAGGGGCCGGTGCTCATCTCCGTTTCAAAGCCGAAGAACCAGCGCTTGTCCGAGGACGTCTCCGTGGTCATGTGGCCGGCATGACTAGACGCCAAAGGCGCACGGAATGCTGTTACCTTCCCACCGGAGTGGTCCCTATTTTTCTACTTGCATTTTTACGTGCTTTCGAACTGCTAGGTTGGCAGAAGCTGGGACGAGTAACAGGCGCTCACTCTGCTACGCGGCACTCAGGATTCGACCCGCCAAACTGCCGACCTTCCGATCGACAAGTTCAGCATCCTAACCCTCTGAGCCACCACGTCCCTTACCAGAGTTACATTACTCCTATTGTAATTATCTGACATAGCTGTTGCCTGTGTTAAAACTTCAAAATATATGAAACAGCCTTATACAACATCAATCATATAGCTCAGCGCTGTAATATCTTCTAAAACCTCAGGAGAGTTTATTTTAAATGTATCCTACTACAAGATACAGTACAATTTTTAAAGGTATTAGGAACAAAACCGCAATACTCTTTAGGTATGCAGCTACAGTTGTACAGATTTGTGTTCAGAATGTCCTTATGATGGGAAAGTCCTAGGAAACGGTAAATGAACAATGATACTTTCCACATACAATCTGAATACAAAAATGCACAAAGCTAAACATTTTTTGAATCAAAAGCTACCATGCAAAGTAATTGGAAAAAGGTTTTTTTTCAATTTTGATGAAAAACCTATGTGATATTTTATAATAATTACAATATCCATTAGGCAGTAAGATGGATGTACTGTATCTTTTAAGGTTTTGAAGGATTATGACATATATGAAAAATAGATCACACGTAATTTACTACTGTTGCAGAGAGCTGACATTACAATAAATAATATTTTAATGGAAGAAATTTTGAGGGATGAAATAGACTGGAAATAAAATACTGGATGGCAACTATAGTGTGAATGTTCAACATTGGTCATCTTGTCTCCTTCCAATTCTGTTTCAATCATAAATACAGAACTCAGACATTTCCCTTGGCACACTTATACAACTCTTAATATGGAAAAGAGAAGCTATTGCAGCAACATTCAGAAATTCAGTGATACGTGCAGAATTCAGCCTTAATATTAGTGTTCTAGAAAGATTAGCCTTTGACAACTTTACATCACCTACAATGCTATGTCGTTACACGGTTCATTTACCTTTTAAATTAATGTGGTATATAAACCGCCTTACCAGGCCACGTAGCTTATTAAACAAAAATGACTATGTGGAGTGAACAATTAATTGATGAAAAGTATAAAGAAATCACCAGCCCCACAAAAATGAACTTACCCCTGGTTTGGGTAGTGACAAGTATGCACGCTTCTCCCCTAAAAACAATACACCAAAATTGATTATGTACTGTACTTCTGAAATCGTCTCTGCAGGTTTTTGGAAAAAAAAACATCATATAAAAATATACCTACCCTTATTGGTTCCTCTTCATAGATCAGACAGGTTTTGTATTTTGCCATGCATTGCATTGTAAAAGGGAAATTCTGCTACTGCCTATATTTGCGCTTATGGGAGGCCACTGACAGATTCACCAGAAATCTTTCCATTTAGTTGATAACATTACTAAAAATTTCCTTTATCTTTCTAAATGTCCAAGAAGAGCAGCTAATCTGGTGTGGGGGAAGCCTATGTGCAAGGCCTAGTACAGCCATGATGGGAATCAAATAATCCCTGGAGGAAAGTTCAGATTTTCTAACGGTATAAGGAACCATTTGATTTTCAGTAGGACCCTGATATTTCTTCCACTGAAATCAACACCAATATGTACTTAATGTTTTTTAAACTTTTTGTTTTATTATATTTATCTTCCTCTAAATGGCTCAAGACAGACTGCATGAGTTACCTTTCATTTTAAAATACTGAATGATGGACTAAAATCAGCTACAGTATTTCATAGTCAAGTGGAGACTTAAGGTAAGTCTCTCTGCTGTTCAGTATTTCAGACTTGTTTTGTAGGAATTAATGGGAATTTAAAGTGCTCAATTTTGGTCAGATGATATTATTTTTTCATAAGAATTATTTTTCCAGTTTTCTGTGATGCAATTCAGGTAAATTCAGACTGCACACCAGTCAACATTTCAAAATCACCTTTCAAATTTTCAAAATCACTTTTCAATTTTTCTACAAGGCAATTCAGGTCAATTCAGACACAAGCATAGTTTATTCCAACCAGCATTCAGGATTAAAACAAATATTTGAACTTTTAGTTTGAGAAGCCACACCAATGTTTATCTGACTCCCATTTTCCATCTTTCATCACTCTCATTTCTCTCGTATATCATTTTCTAGACTGAATTCCATTTCCAAATATGGTTTTCAATTCAGACATCATATCAAATCATAATGTATGCAAAACAGCTTTCAAATTGATATCAAAGGATCAATAGATTCTGAGTTGCCTGAAAAAAGAATGTAATTCATTCATTCAAAACTTACATCTAACCATAGATAGATAGGTACTGTAAGTAAGTTTCCATAACTGTTAGTAATTCGTAGTGCTCCTTGTTAACTATCAATACTTAAGGTCATATTATTTGGAGAATTCTTATGGCATTCAGATGTGGTATCTGAGCTTGCTATTTAAATTTAAAATAAGTTTGGTCTGATATTTAAATATTCATTAGATAATCATAAGTGATTAGACATACAGAGACATTTAAGATCAGACCATCTATCCACTTGGTTTGTTTGTGAAGAAATAAATCCTATTTTTCTTTGGTCATCATAGAAATGCAAAGATTGACACTTCTACTCACCAACTTGGAGATGGGGTGGGGGCTTGGCAACCAACTTACATTTTAAATTGCAATGTCTTGCCGTCACAATATCGCAATTTGCAACCTTCCCAGATGCCTTCTGACAAGCCAAGTCAATTATGGAAACCTGATTGTCTTGCTTCACTGATTTTACTTAATGACCGTGGTAAAATGGTAATAGAATTGGGTCCAGTCATGTGATGACTTAATGAATGCATCACTTAGCAACCAACATTCCAATCTCAAATACACACACACACACACATATATATGACATGTATCTCAATGTTTTATATATACAGTATACACAGTATGTATATATTGTTCACACACATATACACAAACATAAACACATTTATCTATACATACATGTTGAGATTGATGTCATATGTATAGTGGTGCCAAGTGACAGCAACATTAGGAACGTGTGTGAGAAGCTAGAGGAGTATCAGGAGGAACTAGAGAAGATGTGGAAAGTAAAGGCCAAATTGGTCCCAGTAGTGGTAGGAATGCTTGAAGCTGTGTCTTCTAAGTTAGGAAAGTGACTCCAACAGATCCCAGGAACAACCTCAGAGCTCTTTGTCCAGAGTGCAGTGCTAAGGACAGCTAAGATAATGCGCAGAACCCTCAAACTGCAGAGGGCACCCAAGAGTGAGGAAGACCTACATTACCCATGCGGGTGAGAAAGGATTTTTTGTTTACACACAGACACACAGACACACATTTACAGGTGAAACTCGGAAAATTAGAATATCATGCAAAAGTTCATTTATTTCAGTAATGCAACTTAAAAGGGGAAACTAATATATGAGATAGACTCATTACATGCAAAGCAAGATAGTTCAAGCCGTGATTTGTCATAATTGTGATGATTATGTCTTACAGCTCATGAAAACCCCAAATCCACAATCTCAGAAAATTAGAATATTGTGAAAAGGTGCAATATTCTAGGCTCAAAGGGTCCCACTCTAATCAGCTAATTAAGCCATAACACCTGCAAAGGGTTCCTGAGCCTTTAAATGGTCTCTCAGTCTGGTTCAGTAGGAATCACAATCATGGGGAAGACTGCTGACCTGACAGTTGTGCAGAAAACCATCACTGACACCCTCCATAAGGAGGAAAAGCCTCAAAAGGTAATTGCAAAAGAAGTTGGATGTTCCCAAAGTGCTGTATCAAAGCACATTAATAGAAAGTTATGTGGAAGGGAAAAGTGTGGAAGAAAAAGGTGCACAAGCAGCAGGGATGACTGCAGCCTGGAGAGGATTGTCAGGAAAAGGCCATTCAAAAGTGTTGGGGACTTTCACAAGGAGTGGACTGAGGCTGGAGTCAGTGCATCAAGAGCCACCACACACAGACGGATCCTGGACATGGGCTTCAAATGTATTCCTCTTGTCAAGCCGCTCCTGAACAACAACGTCAGAAGCGTCTTACCAGGGCTAAAGAAAAACAGACCTGGTCTGTTGCTCAGTGGTCCAAAGTCCTCTTTTCTGATGAGAGCAACTTTTGCATCTCATTTGGTAACCAAGGACCCAGAGTCTGGAGGAAGAATGGAGAGGCACACACTGCAAGATGCTTGAAGTCCAGTGTGAAGTTTCCACAGTCTGTGTTGATTTGGGGAGCCATGTCATCTGCTGGTGTTGGTCCACTGTGCTTCATTAAGGCCAGGGTCAATGCAGCCGTCTACCAGGAGATTTTGGAGCACTTCATGCTTCCTTCCGCAGATGAGCTTTATGGGGATGCTGACTTCATTTTCCAGTAGGACTTGGCACCTGCCCACACTGCCAAAAGCACCAAAACCTGGTTCAGTGACCGTGGGATTACTGTGCTTGATTGGCCAGCAAACTTGCCTGACCTGAACCCCACAGAGAATCTATGGGGCGTTGCGAAGAGAAAGATGAGAGACATGAGACCGAACAATGCAGAAGAGCTGAAGGCCGCTATTTAAGCATCCTGGTCTTCCATAACACCTCAGCAGTGCCACAGGCTGATAGCTTCCATGCCACGCCGCATTGAGGCAGTAATTGCTGCAAAAGGGGCCCAAACCAAGTACTGAGTAAATATGCATGCTTATACTTTTCAGAGGTCCGATATTGTTCTATGTACACTCCTTGTTTTATTGATTGCATGTAATATTCTAATTTTCTGAGACTGTGGATTTGGGGTTTTCATGAGCTGTAAGCCATAATCATCACAATTATGACAAATCACGGCCTGAACTATCTTTCTTTGCATGTAATGAGTCTATCTCATATATTAGTTTCCCCTTTTAAGTTGCATTGCTGAAATAAATTAATTTTTGCACGATATTCTAATTTTTCGAGTTTTACCTGTACTCACCCCCTAATAGAAAATTAACATATTATAGCTATATGCTATCTGAGAGCAGAGGTAGAAAACCTCTCCCTGTTCATGGACAGCAGGGAAATGAGGTGACCAAGATCTTAGCAAACTTTTTTTTCTTAAAGTCTAATAGCTTGTTGGTTTATTTACAAGGCTGGTATAATTATATCTGACTTATGTATCATCACCAAACAGATGTAACAACTGAATGTCCCAGATTAATTCAAAATTTGCATTTCCACAAACAAATTAAATAATTATTATTAGTGCATATGAAGCTTAGCTATATGAACTGTTTACATTAGATAGAAGAGGGCTTGCTATCAAATATTTAAATGCAACTGTTCTACTGAAATATAAAAAGCTGGGGAAGTGCATCATGTTTCACACGTGATGGAAGACAAGGCAGTGTACGCCATCTTTCTTTTTCCTAAGGAAACAATGTTAACAAGAAATAGATTTCTGCTTGGTCCAGCCATTCTATCTTCTATTCCTCCACAAATAAAGTATTTGGAATGCCAGAAGAATAAGTTTTTAAAGCTCATGTTTTATAACAGGAAAACAAACAAAAAATCTTGGCCATCTTGAACTTGTCAATGTCCTTTTTCAATTAATACTAAACCCCAAAGTCATTCAGTGGAAAATACGTAAAAGTAATTGCAGCTATTTCACACCATCTTAATTCATTCCTGCTTTCTGCTAATCAATGAGTAATTAAGACCACCTGAAGATGGGATGAAGCAATTTAATATATGGGCAAAATGGAAAGTAAGAAAGGCGACATAGGTAAGATTGAGATGAAGAACATTATAGAAGGCCAGGGTGAGCTGTAGAAGAAATTTAGAATTAAAGCCATTACATTTCTGTATTTCCCGTGAAGAAGAGAAAACAAACCAAAATGGAGCCAAAATGATTCATTGTAAAACTGAAATTGGTTTATTAGAAAGTGTCCAGCACATTTGATTGCTCTTTAGTCTTTAACCATCATCAAAAGCAGAGGGCTATTGCCTCACCAACATTAAAACATACTTATTCATCACATGCCAATACCAAGCTCAATAGTTTAAATTGGCAATTTAAAAATGACATTACCATAAAAATATAACATGTGTAAATTAAGGAGTTAAGTGGAGTGGGATAGCTTGGGCATAGCCTCAATTATCATCCTGATATGCTAACTGCATCTCTTAATCAAAACACTAAAGATATACTTCCCATTATCAAGAAAGCAGTCCCATTTTTTTTCCTCTAGAAAAAAGGCTGAATAAACTACTATGGTACTGAAATTTAAAAATATAACTAGGAAAATAATGTGTTTTTAGTAATAAAAATATAACCTAATTGCCTGCCAAGATACCAGCTAATTAAACAAGCTGTCCCATTAATTTAAATAGGAAACTTAAAACACCCCTGAGATGTCAAGGACTTAAAATGCATCATTCTGTAAGTACAGTCTCTCGCTTTAAAAATTCCCTTTTAACTAAGTTGGATTGATGTGGAATCATCAGGTAGCGTAGACAAGGGAGTAAAGAGGCCATCTAGCTTGAAGTTGGTCCATGGGAGGAAATGGCAGAGGCCAGACAATTAAAGCCTTTCTCAAGGGTATGCAGTGAGTTTCACGACATTGTTATAAATATATGATCAACAATAAAGAAACAGGTGAATGAGCACCTCACTATGCGTTGGATGCTTTTGGATTGAAAGGATTAGCCAGCTATAAGCTGTTGTCCAGGGGACACCTGAATTTGTTAACAGCACACATTCTTTGGGAAGGATCCTTCCATGTCCTTTGACATGAAAGTCATAGAGTAGGCCTATGGCAAGCTACAAAGAACCAACACTGGAGAGAAGCAACAGAGGAGCTGGCTTCTGAGCCTAACGAAAACTGGGAAGTATGGAACTCATTAAATAGACTGTGAATGGGTACAAGATCCAGAGACACTATGAACAAATGGGGCTCTCCAGTGGCTTTTGCTTTTTGCAATTGTGGTGATCTGCAGACAACAACACATTGTATATCTGCCCTTTGTGTCCTGATCAGTGTACACTCGAAGACCTCCTGGCAGTGCGACACAACACAATGTTGCTAATTTCTGGGCAAGATCTGTTTAATTTGTATATATTTTAATCTTGTACTTTATATTTTAAATGTTATATAGTATGCCTTATTTTAATTGTGAAGCTTCTAACACGAATAAACATAAACAACAATAAAGAAACTACTTTGGCCTATTCATGGAGTTATTCTGGTTCTTTGCACCTGACATTAATCTCACCAGATTCAATACATTCTCTTGGGAAAAGACAGATGAAGGCTTCAATAGTTTGGCCTCTGCTGCTTCCTCCTACAGAGTAACTCCAAGATAGACCAGCTCTTTACTCCCTCCTCTACTCTAGTCAATGACTCCAACAGAATTAATCAGTACACCAGGCATTCCAAAAACCCCAGTTCAGCCACTTATGTTTCCTGTATCTTCCTGCACAAAAGGAAGGCTTTTGGTTGATGTCAACTGTATAGAGCAGAGAAGCTGCATTTGCTGAAGTTTTACATGGTTCTTAAGAGCACATGAATCCTATTCTCCTAATATACCTATGAGGAAGTCTTTTTAAATATGACTGTCTATATGTCAATCTATATATCCAGGGTGGCATAACATCCAAGGTAATTTCGACGTTTACATTATTTAATTTATACAAACTTTATATTATAAATAATTAAAATTATCTACATAAGGAATTTATAATTCAAATTCAATTTATATTATTCAACATACATTGAATTCTGATTCAGCTGCTGCTCTTGGCTGCTTCTATGCTTTTGGAGTGCCATTCATATGCTTTGAGTCATTCTAGTTCTATTCAGGCAGTTGTCTAAATGTGTGAAAAGATCAGTATAAAGAGAGAAGTAGGCCTATATCGCATTGATAGTTGTCCTTGTGTAATAATTCTATTCATGTTCAAGTATTCACAAATACAGGTCTCCTACAGGTCACCTACAGATCTTATGCAAGGAAAAGTTCAGGTGTATGGTTTTATCCTTTCATATACTGAAGTCTCCCCACATATTTAGACACTAAGCCTTTTGATTTATTTTATTGCATAAATCCACTGGTTTACTGTGGTCTATAATCAATCGCTAATGTTGTAGCAGTTTGGAAATTAAAATTAAACAAGCCTGACATTTAAACACAGCCAGAATATAAAAATATTCTTCAAAACTAAATTAAGGATTGTGTTGAGAGAAGATTACAGACATTAGGTAGTTAGCAAATCATAGAAAACGTGACACAGCAAATAATTTTGTGAGACGGAAACATAATATTGTATGACAGCGGCCCACAAACTTTTGGGTGCCAGGGACCGGTTCCATGGAGGGCATTTTTTCATGGACCAGGGTGTGTGGTTTCGCACGCTGCCTGAATCCCGTGCATGCGCAGATGGTGCTTTGCTGACTTGTGCGGCCCAGTTCCTGCCTGTCTGCAGCCGAGGGGTTGTGGACCCTGCTGTATGACATTTTCCTAAGTATCTTTACTGCATTATAAACATTATCTGGGTCTTAGCACTGTATACACAGGCCTCATTTTTGCAAGAGGTATCTAATTTTTGCTTTCATTATGAGGATAAAATGAGGATAAATCAGCACATAAAGTCTAATAAGTCTTACCCCATTAAAAGCTGTATGCAGCTAGAAAGTGAGGGGCATAATCAGATATGTATAACTGTCTCCTTTGGCATTCTGCAATGGTTTTATAAGTTAAAAGCTACTGTCACTTGCCTGATTTTTCTCTGTCAGGTCTGATACTGTACATGATTTTGTCCTGAGTTATTATATTCAAGAAAATAACCAAAAGAATCAATTCATCAAACATAACATTTCTATCACAGGAAAAATGGCAGAATTTTGTGGGTTTTTTTCTGTAAAACTGAAAACCCTTCTGAAGAAAATTAAATTACGCAGAGGAATGAGAAATCTCTCAACAAATAATACTACAGTGCCTCTGGCAAGAATGTTGAGAGATAGATTTGTTCTTTATATTTTTCTAAATGCTACACAAATACCAGGTGACTTACCACAGAATATAGGCCAAAAGTTGTGGGCAGTCATCAGAAAGATCCCATCCAAGCAGAAACGATAGCAGTTTAAAAATCAAATAGCTAAATTCACTACATTGTGTAGTCAGCAGAGAGCACAAAAAATAAGGATGTCTTTCTTTTGCAAGAACACTAGACAGTTCAGGTCAGACTGAAAGAAGAACTTATGTTTCCATCACCCCACTAAAAACAAAATTCAAGTGCTTTGAATTATGAGTCATTTCCTTGAATAGTTGAAAATGTATTGCTGATCTATACAATAACCTCATTGTACAATAAACTCTATTCCCTTAAAATTCTTTGAAAAGAACTCTATTCCTTTAAAATGGTGCCTTTCAGCTGTAGTACTGCGGTTCTTAAGAAAGCTCTTTAGAAATACTGCTTAGCACCCTTTTCTGTAATATATAAATAAAAGAGACAACTGAACACAGCATGTAGCACAAACCCAATTTATATAGACCTATCAAAAGTGCACCCACATGATCTTAGATATTGGGGAAGAACTTTAGGTCTGATAAGCAGAGATTTTTCTATTATCATATAAAAGAAGAAAAGAGGAGACAAAGGTTGAAAATCACTTAACTAAAAGGAGTAAATACGCTTTTAATTAGGCGAGACTGCTTCCTAGTCTCACAGGGTTCGACTGAAATTAAAACCATAAAAGGTTCACTCTCAGAATATTCTTTAACTTCTCTGAAAAATAGGAGACAAGATCTTTTGAATTATTATCTAAATGCGTAAGAAGTGCTCCTGAGTTTTAGCTGCATCACAGTACTCTAGTATTTCCTAACTTGATAACTATGAACTGTGAACACAGGGTGGACACATTCCAAGGATCTGCCATGTTACTGATGGGTTTTCAAAGTTTGTATGTTTTCCCTCCATAGGTAATATATTTTAGTGTAGTCAACCTCCAAAACACCTACAGAGGAGCTAAAAGTTTTAAGTGGCTTCAAGTTGTAGTTTGTTGGCTTTAGGAAGAATGTAGATTATCACATCTCATAGTGAGAATACTCAGAATATGCGTGCACTGTAAGCTGGAAGTTTGTATTTAAGGACAGTAGGTTGTCGGTACTTAGGAACAACCTGCTCACCTCGTCTTCCTTCAAACACATCACTGATTTCTCTTAAGAGCAGGGACATGTCATTCAGCTGAGATTCCCAAGCCTCACAAAATACATCCAGATTTTCTTTTGCAATTTTGCTGGAAGGATGCAATGTCAGGGTTTCAGCAGCAGAAATTATCTGAAGGAAACAAAACAGGCTTTGTCATACACATACAATTGTGTATCAGCATCCATGTCCACAGGACAAAAGATAAGCTGTCTCTCATTTGTATTAAAAAGGCTGCATAGCATTTGCTAACAAAGCTTTTCAAAAAACAGGGAATTTTCATAGGGAACACTATGCTATATATTGTTTTGAATGAGTGGCTGTTTTCAACTAAGTAGGCTGAGAGAATATAACTGTGTTATAAGAAATCTTTCTTTCAAAAATATTTTGAAAAGGATTATTATTTTTCTGATACAGGGAAGAAGGTCTTCCAACAGACTCTAAAGAAGCACTTTATTGATTTTACTGTCAGGAACAGTTAATGTGAATCTAGCCTCATAAATCATGCCAGCCGAGATTATTATAACATGATTATTATAATATAATCATTATAAACATGATTCCTTATCCAGAACCCTCCTTAAAGAGATTTTTTTTTCGTTTTGTTTTGCTACCTACGTATTTAGGAAGTCTGTATGTACGTTGAACGTAATAGTTAAAAGACACTTTAACGCTATTATTCCAAGCTTGATATACTTTTTCCATTATGAAATTCTGATCTATTGTCAAATATTGATGGAATATTGATATATTTCCATGTGAGAATAGTACATGTTATGGACAAAGTTTTCAGTTGCAATTTCCGGCACCTGAAGCTAAAGAATTAGAAACACAATTTGAAAATTCAATTGGAGCAAATATTCATGTAAAATTATAAATACCTGAGGCCCAGTCACATGAAAAGTATCTTCTGCATGGAGACAAGTAATTTCAAGTGGCTCTGTTCCAGAGACATGTCTCAATAGATGGCATATCTAAAAAGAGAAACAAAACAATCCAACATAATCACAAAACCTATGTATGAATTGTGGAATTACTCATATTATTGAACATATATGGTGGACACTAAATTAAAGCTTTGAGTATACAGGAATGCATCTAGAGATTCGGGCTTACTCTTGGTAGAAAGCTGGACATCTGCCTGACATCTAAGCTAGAGGATGCTTAAGTATTCTTCTGCCAATCGTTTGTCATCTGAACTCCTGTTTCTCCAACCTTGACCTTTCAGTCATCCTAAATAAGCCAAGGGATATATGGCTGGGGCAAAGATTGAAAGGAAGCAGTGAAAGCTAGGAAAACTCCCTGAAATTCTACTTCTTGTTATTTTTTAAAAGATACTTGATGACATCTGGAATCCATTTCTATTTCCACCCAGGATTGTTGAGAATCAGGTGGCAGATTAATAAATTATTGTTGCTGTTATTGTTATGATTATTTTGTTCCATGAGAATGCCTACTTCTCCTTTTGAATCAATAGTATTAAAAATATGGTAGGATTGGTACAACCAGGGCTTTTTTTGTTATAGAACACCCAGAACGGAGTTCCAGCACCTTTTTTGGATGGAACATTGTAGGGTAGGCAAGGCGGGTTGTATGACTTGTGTGTAGGGTAGGCAAGGCGGGTTGTATGACATGTGTGAGTTCCGGCACCTTTTTTTCTTACAAAAAAAGCACTGGGTACAACTACTTGGGTTTAGAAATCAGGCAGCTGTTGGTTTTAAGAACAGATACCCTAAGGCTCCAAAACAACTTTCACCATAAGCGTGATCTGAAGAATGAAGCAGGAGCATTAACACAGCACTTCAATTCCAAAAACCTAAGATTTTATATGAATACTTTCTCTTGCAAGAGTTGGGGATATTCCCTTTTACTTACCTGGGGGAAGGGGAGAGTTGCAGTTGGTCTTTAAATGGTATGGTGGGGTAAGGACAAAAAAGTGGGTTGGGCCAGGACAAAAATTAAATGTAAATGCAAAGTAAATACAATTAATCTGATTATTCCCTATGCCAATAGTAATTCCTGACACATTAAAATTTCAATTCAGCAATAATTTTTGAAGGGAATGAAGACTGGGGGCACATATATGACCATGCAAAGGGAATTCCTGTTTAAGGGGCATGATCAACTCAAAATCTCCCAGCCGATTGCAGTAATCTTTATGGTAGAAAGCAATTTCTAATACCTCTATTAAAGAAAAATAATAATTTCAATGATGTACCCCAGATAAGCAGAATTTTGGCTGTCTTTTTCAACATAATCCAAACTTACTTCGATCAATTGGTCTTTCTGTTCAGAGAACTTATAGCTACGCTCTGCAATAGCTTCTATATTTCCTTCTGCTCCGCAGGCTTTCAGTGCTTTCAAAACAAGGTGATCAGAATGATACTTTATCAGGTCTGCTGCAACAGATATTGCTGCACTGTGGAGCTTTGACATTGGAAAAATTAACACAAAACAATGAGAACTTAGAGCAAGCAGTAATTATTTCCAGGCAATCAGAACATTTATACAAAAGCCACTGATATTTTCCTTTTGAAATTTGGCGTATCTGTTGAACGTTTTTTGTGGTCAACTAATTTTTCTGAACTAATATTCTAGACTGTGTCAATATAATGAATCTAGAAAAAAATGTGAACCATGAGGAATAAACAGTCAAAAATCATTTACATAGAGAAGAGGATAAAGATGCTTACCAAGAGTTAACTGTTGCATAGTTCTCACATTGCAGTAAACAACAAAAAACCCGATAGGGCTAGGTATATTAAAAATCTCAAACACATATGGTTGATCTTAAGTAATCTGCTATTCAAAGTAGAAAAAATATGAACTAATACAGGGTTTATGGAGCAAATTATTTCCAGTTTGAATTTACTAAACCATTTATCATTTCTCTTCTGGATGCTGGCATCCTATTAGACCTGTTAGTCCTACATATCAGCAAATGGTTATATTAACCGATAGATCTTGGATACAGACTTGAAAACTGCTTCTTGAAAACAGTATTAATTTAAACAGTATCATAAGTATCTAAACTTGTTGCATGGTTATATATATATATATATATATATATATATATATATATATATATATATATATATATATATATATATATATATATATATAACCATGCAACAAGTTTAGATACTTATGATACTGTTTATATATATATATCTCGCCTGTTACTTGTGTTGTGACTCAGGGCCAGCCTGTGGGCCCGACAGCCGGGTCCGATGTATCGGAGGACTCAGATGTGGGGGAGGAGGGAAACGAACCGGCTGATGATGATTTGGAGACTTTGCAGAGTCCTCAGCCGGGAACCTCTTCTCAGCTGTGTGAGCCCGAGAGTGCGGAGGATGATGACCCACAGCTGGCCCTGTTCAAGGACGCCCGACGCAGGAGGCAGACGAGCAGGGACAAACAAAGGAAGGCTATGGGACTCCTCGGGAGGAGGCACAGGGAGACCACGCCCTGAGCTCTCTATAAAAGAAGTGTTTGGGGAGGGGCTAGTTGCTGAAAGCAACTTTTTCGTTTGAGAAGTCAAGCTCTTGTATTTTTGTAACAGTGTAATTAAAACTTGGCAGAAGCCTTTTGATCTTGGACGCTTTCCAGACTCTTCCTTTGATTAGGGGTGCGAGAAGAGGGCTGGTTCAGAACAGTTTGCTTTCAGCCACCCACCCCTTAATACTACGATGGAGCAGCTTCTTGCCGAGAATGTCCAGCTCAACCAGCAACTCACCTTGCTGGCCACTCAGGTGGCACAACTGCAGGCTCAGGTACATGCTGCCCCCCCACCCAGGAGGAAATGTCAGATAGCTATGCCGGATAAATTCGCTGGTAATCCAGAACTGTTTCCTGCCTTCCTGGGACAATGCCAGCTTTATATCAGCGTGAGAGCAGCTGATTTCCCCACTGACCGAGATAAGGTGGGATTCGTGTTGAGCCTTCTGTCGGGAGATGCAGCTCGTTGGGGCACGCCTCTGTTGGCACAGCCTAGCCCTTTGTTGGATAACTTTGGGGGGTTTTGTGACCATATGCGCCTCATGTACGAGGACCCGATTAAGGCACAGACGGCCACCCGACGCCTGAAAGCTTTGAGGCAGGGTCAGCGCCCTCTACAGGCCTATATCAGCGATTTCCGGCTGCTTAGCCAGGATTCCGCCTGGAATGAGGCTGCGCTCGTGGATGCCTTTCAGGATGGCTTGTCAGAGGAGATGTTGGATGAGCTGGCCCGCGTGGACATTCCCTCAGACCTGAATGGGCTGATCCATCTTTGTCTGCGGATCGATGCCCGGCTGCAGCAGCGTAAGAGTCGCCGTGCCACCCCACAGACCCCTGCCGCCCCTGTTGTGCGTGAGCCCCCGGTCCAGAGGGAGGAGCCAATGGAGCTGGGTGCCGCCAGGTCCCGTCTATCGGTGACGGAAATGGACAGACGACGATCGGAGGGGTTGTGTTTTTACTGTGGGGACCCTGGACATTTGGCTGCTTCTTGCCCGAAGAAGCGTCAGCGGGCGTCAGTGACCAAGCCTGCCCCGAGAAAGTCCCCTGCTTTGTTATCGGGAAACGGCCCGAGCCCGATCTAGACGGTGTGAAAGATCGGGCGACCCACAACATCCACACCGAGCGACGCCGTTCCGACGGTGCCTGTGAACCTCCACGGCATTTGATTTTGGAGGCACGTCTGATCCTCCCTGGCAAGTCAGAGGGGATTCCAGTCCATGCCTTAATTGACTCTGGGGCTACCACTAACTTTATGGATTCGGCCTTTGTGGCCAAATGGGCTGTTCCCCAGTGTCCAGTGGATCCGCCCATGCTTGTGGAGACCATCGATGGTCGAGTGCTCCTGTCCGGGCCTATCACGGCCGCCACGCAACCCGTGTGTATGGCCATCAGTACCCATGTGGAGGCCATTCAGTTCTACGTCACTTCGGATCTGCACTTCCCCGTGGTCTTGGGACTGGCGTGGCTCCGGGCGCATGATCCACAGATCTATTGGTCTCAGAACTTGGTCACCTTCCCAAGTTTGCAGTGCGTGGACCACACCCGCCATATCTGTGCCGGCCAGGTGGAGGGTTCCTCAGGGGTTTCCTTGCCTCCCGAACTGTCCGACTTTGCTGACGTGTTCAGCGAGTCAGAGGCGGACCAATTACCCCCGCACAGGCCCTACGACTGCTCCATTGACCTAGTCCCTGATGCGCCTCTCCCAGTGGGGCGTTTGTACTCCATGTCGGAGCCCGAGTTGGCTGCATTGCGGGACTTCCTGACGAAGAACTTGGCTCGTGGTTTCATCCGGCCCTCGTCCTCGCCAGTGTCTGCGCCCGTGCTCTTCGTCAAAAAGAAGTCGGGCGAGTTACGGCTTTGCTGTGACTACCGGAAACTCAACGCTATCACGGTGCGTAACCGCTACCCGCTGCCCCTCATCCCCGAGCTCTTGGACCGACTCCGGGAGGCTAAGATCTTCACGAAACTGGACCTGCGTGGAGCTTACAACCTCGTCAGGGTTCGGCCGGGTGATGAGTGGAAGACGGCGTTTGGTACTCGCTATGGACATTTCGAGTACACGGTGATGCCGTTTGGCCTGACCAACGCCCCCGCTGTGTTTCAGCATTTTATGAATGACGTCTTTCGGGATCTGTTGGACCAGTTTGTTGTGATTTACCTGGACGACATCCTGATTTACTCCCCGTCGCGTGAAGCGCATCATCAGCATCTCCGTCAGGTCCTGCAGCGCCTCCGGAATCATCGGCTGTTTGCCAAGTTGGAGAAGTGCCAGTTCTACCAGGTGACCATTGATTTCTTGGGTCACCGCATTTCTCCTGAGGGCATCGCCATGGAACCGAGTAAAGTTGAGTCGTTGCAGAGTTGGCAACCCCCGCGTCGCGTGAAGGATATTCAGCGACTTCTTGGATTTGCCAACTACTATCGGACATTCATCCCTGGCTTTGCTGCCTTGACAGCCCCCCTCACCCGGCTCCTGCAGAAGAAGACTCGGTTCCAGTGGAACGCCCCCGAACAACAGGCGTTCCAAGCTCTGAAGGACGCCTTCATGAAGGAGCCCATCTTGAAGCATCCTGACCCGCAACGGCCGTTTGTCGTGGAGGCGGACGCCTCCGACATTGCCATTGGGGCCGTGTTACTTCAGGCAGCGACGCCCAACGGTACCCTTTTCCCTTGCGCGTATCACTCACGGAAATTGAATCCCTCGGAGCGCAACTATACCATCTGGGAGAAGGAGCTGCTGGCCATCAAGGCGGCGTTCGAGGCTTGGAGGCATCATTTGGAGGGGGCGCGGCATCAAATCGAGGTCCGGACGGACCACAAGAATCTGGAAAGCCTGCAGACCGCTCGGAATTTGAACCAACGCCAGATCCGGTGGTCCCTCTTCTTTGCGAGGTTTGACTTCCGGGTGCGGTACATACCAAGCGGGCACAACCAGAGAGCGGATGCTCTGTCCAGGAAGCCCGAGTACACCCGAGTGGAAGACAAGCTTCCGCCCAGGACCGTGATCCCCGTCGAGTCTTTTGCTGCGGTGCGGGAGCCGGTGGATATACGGGCTCGGATCCGGGAGGCGCAGCAGCAGGAGGCGTGGGTGGCTCAGCGGAAGGAAGAGGTGGGGCCAGATTCGCCTTGGTCGGTCACGGATGGACTCCTGTATTATCGTGACCGGCTCTATGTTCCAGGAGGGCCACTCAGGGGACTCGTCCTCAGCCAATGTCATGATAACCCGGCTGCGGGGCATTTTGGCCTGTTCAAGACTCTGAACCTGGTCTCCCGTACATTCTGGTGGCCCCGAGTCCGACACGATGTCCAGTCTTATGTCACCTCCTGCGTCCCATGCAGGCAGGCCAAGTCAGCGACAGGGGCCCCGCCTGGTTTACTGCAGCCTTTGCCAACGCCCAAGAGACCCTGGGGGGCTGTGTCCATGGACTTTCTGACGGATCTACCCCCATCCTCCGGCTTCACGACAGTGTTTGTGGTGGTGGACATGTTGACCAAGATGGCGCACTTCATCCCCTGTCGCGGCTTACCGTCAGCTCGCGCCACTAGTCGCATGTTCATCCAACAGGTGTTCCGGCTGCACGGCCTTCCCGATAGAGTCGTCTCCGATAGGGGGGCCCAGTTTACAGCCCGCTTCTGGCAGGAGTTGATGCGGGCGTTGGACATTAAGGTTTGCCTCTCGTCCGCGCATCATCCTCAGACCGACGGGGGTACCGAGAAGGTCATCGGCATTTTGGAGCAGTATCTGCGCTGCTACGTTAACCTGCAGCAGGACAATTGGGTGGACTATTTGGCCATAGCCGAGTTTGCCTTTAACAACTCGCAGCACACCTCCACGCAGATGACACCGTTCTTGGCCAATGTGGGTTATCACCCTCGGTTTTTCCCCCTTTCTCCCGTGGACTCACCGGAGCCGGCAGCGAACGAATTCATGGCGGAGTTACAGGCGATCCATCGGTTGGTGCGACGGCAGCTGGAGAAGGCCAAGGCCGACTACAAGAGGTTCGCCGATCGGTCGAGAAGGGATACGCCTCCATTATCGGTGGGGGATCGGGTCTGGCTGTCCACCAGGAACCTACCATCCACTCGGCCGGCGAGGAAGCTGGACCACCGTTACCTTGGACCGTTCCCAGTCGAGGCCGTCATCAACCCGGTCGCCTATCGTTTAACTCTGCCACGTTCCCTGCGCGTGCACCCCGTCTTCCATCGGTCCTTGTTGGTCCCCGAACAACCGGCTTGTCCACTTCGCCAAGCGGAACCTCCCCCATCAGGACCTCGTGATGGCGACAGCACCCCCGAGTACGAGGTCGCCAGCATCAGGGATTCCCGCTGGCTGAAAGGTCGCTTCCAGTACCTGATCGAGTGGAAAGGGTACGGGCCGGAGGACTTCACATGGGAAGACGCGACCGCCGTTCATGCCCCTGCGTTGGTGACTGCTTTTCACGAACAGTTCCCATCCCGACCGCATCCGGATCGGCAGACCCGGGGGAAGGGCCCTGCGGTGCGGGATAGTGTTGTGACTCAGGGCCAGCCTGTGGGCCCGACAGCCGGGTCCGATGTATCGGAGGACTCAGATGTGGGGGAGGAGGGAAACGAACCGGCTGATGATGATTTGGAGACTTTGCAGAGTCCTCAGCCGGGAACCTCTTCTCAGCTGTGTGAGCCCGAGAGTGCGGAGGATGATGACCCACAGCTGGCCCTGTTCAAGGACGCCCGACGCAGGAGGCAGACGAGCAGGGACAAACAAAGGAAGGCTATGGGACTCCTCGGGAGGAGGCACAGGGAGACCACGCCCTGAGCTCTCTATAAAAGAAGTGTTTGGGGAGGGGCTAGTTGCTGAAAGCAACTTTTTCGTTTGAGAAGTCAAGCTCTTGTATTTTTGTAACAGTGTAATTAAAACTTGGCAGAAGCCTTTTGATCTTGGACGCTTTCCAGACTCTTCCTTTGATTAGGGGTGCGAGAAGAGGGCTGGTTCAGAACAACTTGTCCCAGCTTCTGCCCACCTAGCAGTTCGAAAGCACGTAAAAATGCAAGTAGAAAAATAGGGACCACTACGGTGGGAAGGTAACAGCGTTTCGTGCTAGTCATGCTGGCCACATGACCACGGAGACGTCCTCGGACAAGCGCTGGCTCTTCGGCTTTGAAACGGAGATAAGCACCGGCCCCTAGAGTCGGAAACGACTAGCACGCATGTGCGGGGGAACCTTTACCTTTATATATATATATATATATATATATATATATATATATATATATATACATATATATATATATATACATATATATATATATACATATATATATATACACATATATACACATATACATATACATATACATGAAAAAATGTGGGTGATACTATAAAAATCTAGAGAGACCCTGCATTGAAGAGAGTAAGAATATTAGGGGTAGGTCAGGGGTAGGTTTTCTGTGTATTTCACAGCTTCCAGGCACAAACAGAAAATGTGGGCAGAATAAGAATTCCCTGAGATAGATTTCATAATTAATTAAAATACTTCTAATGCAGAATTTTGATTATTTTGACACGTAATTGTAGTGTTCTTCTTCAGCAATATTTGTTCATCTTATTTTTCATAATTCTTGCAATGTTCTTTGCTGCTACAAATAACCAATCTGCCAGAACTAAGAAGAGGATTAGCAAGGGATAACCCCCCACGTTATCCTTGTTCTTCTTCCAGGATGGAACTAAGTGATCTGGAATAAAATCAAAAGTATGCTAAATAATCTACAGGGTAACATATAACACCCAGGGGCAGAAAATTAAACTTTATAAGCGGCTTCATCATAAATTCAGAGGATTTTCATAACTATGTAAGTAACTATCAGCCTTGGAACTCTCTCTAATTCTAAAAAAACAACAAGGGTGGGTAACCCAACTGTTGTACTCTAAGGACAGTAAGGTTTATTATTTATTATTTATTATTTGGATTTATATACCGCCCTTTCCCGAAGGACTCAGGGCGGTTTACAGGATATTTAAAAGAAAAATAAATACAAAAGTTAAAAACAAATTAAAAAAAGATTAAATCAATCCCTGAAAGAAAAATAAAAACCCCAGTTAAAGTTAAAATTCTCAGCCTGTGCCAGAGAGCTCAAAGAGCCAGGTCTTCAGGTCCCAGCAGAATGAACGGAGATCGGGGGCAGTCCTAAGCTCCGCGGGCAGCTGGTTCCAAAGGGTTAAACTGCCTCTCTGCTTTTGTTCTTTTTTTAAGCATGCCCACTCAAGTACAGCTTGGGAAGAGATTGTTGCTCAGTAGAAGAATACATACTTTGCATGTAGAGATTTTGTCTTCAGCAAAAATTAACACTTGCTGGGAACAAAGGCATCTGCAAGATCCAATGCTTTTGTCAAAATGCGATAAATGTACAAAAGGGACAGAGCTCCCATTGCAACCCTGTTTTCATCGCTTGACACATCCATTCACAAATGTTTCTTGTTGGGGAAGACCTCTGTGCCCAAATCTTTGATAGATGGATTGTGGCATTCAGAGGCAGCTCAACGAGAAGTTTCAACATGCTTAAGGATGGGTCCTGCTGACCAGAGCTGCTGAAAACTACAGACCGTCACACTTAGGGGGCATAATTTCCTTGGTCCTGAAATGCTGATTTGTAATGCTGGATTGTTGTAAGCCTTTTTGAGAATTTTCTCTGTTCCTCCCAGTCTAGGCAGGAAACTATGCCATCAGTCTCTAGCAATCAAGGTTGGAGGGGACTCTTGAGGGCCACAGCAAGAGCTAATAGGTTACTCACATCTATGTAGCTCATAAACTGAATTATTAAAATGACTCATTGTGAATAAAAAGCATTTAAAGTGGATTCTGAAACAATCCCAAACAATTTGTATTCCTGCATGAAAGTTATGCCCTGCAGGCTTCTACTCAAAACGACCTGCTGGTTAAATGGCAAATTCAGACAGTTGGAAACACTGTTATACCATTATTTCTCTATTGAGATTATAATCATTCATTCTGAAGAGGTTACACATTATAATTCCCAAGCACATTCCAGATTGCACTGGATTCTAACTTACCTCTCTTTGAAGTTCATTCATGCACTGGCACATTTTTAGTATGGATATTTCCAAGTCTTCTGTGATTTCTCTTTTCTTCTGATTTTGCTAAAAAAAAAAACACCAAAATTTTAAATTCAACAAATTCATGCCTTTAGGCCATTTGCTCTTTTAAATAAAATCTTAAAATTGAAAAATCCTAGCATGGCTTTGCAAATATAATTTCAATCCAATAGTAATTTTATCTTGAAATGTGGCTTTAAAAAGATATGCCTAAGATAGATATGCATGAATTCTATATTAATTCAAATCTCATGCTGAACCATGGTTTAATCATAAGTTTGTTGAATAAGAAGCAACTGACTGATTTACACAATGAGCTGAACAATGTGCTAAGCTAAAATCAAACCAGCTTATGTTTTAGTGCAATATGAGAACTCAACAAATTTCTATATGAAGAATTATGACAATAATCAATTTTGTTCCTATTTAGTAAAATTTGTTAAGAGTCGTGAAGTGTATTGTTGATATGACAAGGCTGTTGCTTGAAGTTTAGCTGGATTAATACATTACACTAATCCAGTGTTTGCAAACATGGTTTTCCAAGCTGCTATAGTTGTGTTCATACATCATACTAACCAAAACCAAAGAAAGCATACTTTAACTTGAACCCAACCATTCTAATTTGTAACCAATAGCTTTACAGGTTGGCATACAGAAAGATATACTGCTCTAATATATGGTATGCTGTAAAGCCAAAAAAATATATTTAGATTTGTTAAGCAATGTTACATACACAGGTAGGGTACGATCTATTGTTCAGAGACCATTCAAACTAGTGATGGCACTGAAAAAGTGGTACTTATGACAGGTCTTTAGAATTTCAGTTGTTGCAGTGTTTTCATGGTCATATGATTGTGATCTAGGTGCTTGGCACCCTGCTCACAATTACAACATCACAATGAGCCGCAGTCATATGATCCCAATTTCTAATGTTCCCTACTGGCTTCCCACAAGCAAAGTCGATGGGAGAAGCTGATAGGGTATCAGCTTGCTTAATGACCCATGTGATCCTTGCTTAACAATGACAAATGTGGACTGCAAGGACTGTTGAGGCTAAGTGAAATGGTCACGTGACATAACACTTTACAGCCATGTAGCTTAGCAATGGCAATTTTGTTCCCAATTTTAATCCGAAGGTTTACCTGTATTTCAGTTCTACATGATTTCAATTCCTTCCCTACATTTTTAGAAAATTTAAATTGTTAAAGTCTTCTGGAATCCTCCACATTTTCCTGTTGCCCATATTAGCTGAGAGCAGTGGCTGCTATTGCAGTATACCAGAGGGTTAGGGGTTATATCTTTTTCTGAATCTGACTACTAATGATAGGAGAAAAGTTGTATTTATAAAAGGGATTATACTGGGATTTTGTTCTGATTTATGTAAACATTTGTAAAATCCAGTTTTAAATGGCAAAGGTGATCACCCCATAGAATTTGCAATACTGGGATGATACATGCTGTCATTGTAGAGCATATAAACGGATTTAGTATTAGTTCTCAAATCAACAGTTTTCCTGGGGAAAATGTGTTTCTTACAGCATTGATCCAGGCTGACATCAGCTGCTCCAATTCCATCTTTGCTTGTTTGGAGAGCTCCAAGATACGCCCCCGGGTTTCATGCCTTGTATAAGCAGAATCAGTGAAATCTTCTGTGAGTTCAAGGACAAGACGCAGCAATGCTCTAAGATTCTCCCTTGGCAGAAGGTAAAGGTTTTCTCGCAGACCTTCCACCTTATTCTGAAAAGAGGGGAAAGGGATATACTAAAAAAGGCAAAAAGTACTGAAGTGTCAGCGCAGCTACAGCATGCCAGTTAGGAGAAAGGTCTAGAACAGAGGTAGGCAACCTCGGCTCTTTTATGACTCATGGACTTCAACTCCCAGAGTTGAAGTCCATGAGTCATAAAAGAGCCAAGGTTCCCTACCCCTGGTCTAGAACCAAAAGCTCTCTTCCATCAAATGACCTAAAAAAAGCTATACGTTCCCACCCATAATATGGTAAATTCACTCAATGTAATAATAATAATAATAATAATAATAATAATAATAATAATAATAATAATAATAATAATAATAATAAAGTTGGAAGGGACCTTGGAGGTCATCTAGTCCAACCCCCGCTCAGGCAGGAAACCTTATACCATTTTAGGCAAATGGCTGTCCAGTCTCTTAGTTTAGTTTAGTTTTATTTGATTTCTATACCGCCCTTCTCCCTAGGGACTCAGGGCGGTTCACAGGGCATATATGAATAACGATACAAAAGTTAAAAGGAAATTAAACCAGTGCCCAGTTAAAAACAATAATAAAATAGTAAAAACACCAATTTAAAAAACCCATAATCCCCCATCAGGCCAGACCAGCTAATTCAAATAAGTGGGTCTTCAACCCGCGGCGGAAGGTTCGGAGGTCTGATGCCATCCAGAGCTCAACCGGCAGTTGGTTCCATAATGCCGGAGCGCCCACAGAGAAGGCCCTCCCCCTGGGGGCCACCAGTCGGCATTCCCTGACCGGAGGCACCCTGAGGAGGCCCTCTCTGTGGGCACGTACTGGGCGGAGGGAAGTTGACACTGGCAGCAGGTGGTCCCTGAGGTAACCCGAACTCTTCTTAAAAACCTCCAGTGTTGGAGCATTCACCACCTCTGGAGGCAGGTTGTTCCACTGGTTAATTGTTCTAACTGTCAGGAAGTTTCTCCTAGGTTGCTTCTCTCCTTGACTAGTTTCCATCCTTTGCTTCTTGTCCTGCTTTCAGGTGCTTTGGAGAATAGCTTGACTCCCTCTTCTTTGTGGTAGCCCCTGAGATATTGGAACACTGTTTTTATAACTAAAGTTATTAATATGTATTCCATCCTATAAGCTATTGTTTAAAATATTTTGTTAATTGAATTAAAAATGGCATCTCAGTGTCTTTATGCTGACTATGCACCACTCACAATGGAGCTTCACATATCAGGGACAGTCAATTTGGGGCCCTGCCAATGTTTGGGCTAACTCTCACAATCCTTTGTTGACGTATTGGTTTGGTTAGGACTGTGTAGAGTTGCATTTCAAAAGACTCAGAAGGCATCAAGTTTCCCAGCTTCAAAACACATTCACATGTTTATTTCAATGACAGTTTACAATCAAGAGCAGCAGTAGGAAAATGCAAATCTTTAAAAATGTTACAAATATGACCCACGTCTTACTCTTATGTGAGGGAACACCCACATCCTGCTGCATTCTTTTCAGAATACATTTCTTATGGAAAGGATGATGGACTCCAGTTAAATAATACCAATTCCCACATGCAATAACCTACACAACCATCTATGCAAAATGGCTGATATGAATAGGGAATTATACCAGATGATATTTGTGCAAAGCAGCTTCCCAAATGATCTGCCAAGCTTTTGTATACCCGGCTCCCCTCAAAAGTTGGGTTGTTACAGGCATAATTGCAAGAAAAATAATCCATACTACTCCCATGAGATATATCACTAAGAAGATTATATTATAGAAAAGCCATCCAATGGCATGTGTTAGTTGCGTAGCAATACCTATTATATAATTTTGCCATTTTTAATACAAATGAGAAGTTACCAACCTGGGTTGGAGTCATTTCTCTTTCAGCAAATTGGGTTAACCACCAGTAGTCTGAGCTATCTACCTTCTGAGTGAAGCTCCTCCACCAAGGTACAGACACATTCTCTTGAAGGAATTTTCATATTTTAACCTTACATATACATGCAGTTTTTAGTTCATAAAATCCTGGACAGAGTATGAACAAAGTACACTGAAAAGCCTTGAACATACTTTGAAAATCACTGGAAAGTTCTAGTCTAGAGCACTGAAATGTTTTTTCCCTCTTGCATCTAGAAAAAGTCTCTTAAAAAAAAGACTCATCTGTCCTTACCTTGAATTCCTTAATGCCAGTATAGATGCTCATTGGGCCTGATTCATTTTCTCCACTGGGCCGAGTGTCTGCTACAATCTCTATAACCTGTTCCAAAGCTAGTCTCATTCTGTGGAACACTGCTCCTTTGTTAACGCGGGCAGATTCACAATCGGGATGCCTTAAACAGGTCTGAAGATCAATAATTTGAGCAAAAAAGAAAAAAAAAGCAATAAGCAAGCAGATAAATAAAAATACATCAACACTATTTGGATCTTTCTGTGTTATATACTAAGGTGCATCCCATTAATGCCCCCCCCCGCCACCCTCGGGCAAATCAGCCAAGGCTGTTTATCAGTTTCATCAGTGAGTCAGCCACTGCATTTGTCAACATTTCCTCTGGGGTCCCTCAGAAAGCCTTCCGGTCTCTAGACATGTTGACTGATGTAGCTTTAATCAATGCTGTCCCTATGTGTTCTGGAGAGTGGCTCTCAAGTCTTTTGCTTTGCTGATAACAAACAGGAAAAATTAGTTACCTTGGAAGCAGTGAGAAGCATCATGGTACATTTCTCAAGAATAGACCTAGCAGCTGCCATTTTAGCTTTCTTCTTTTCATCTTTCAGATCCTAAGGAAAGAAAAGCAAAACCTTCTAACAGATAACAATAATTCTTGGGAAAGGGAGGTGTAGGACATCTACTGAAAAACAAAGCATGTCATATCTTTTAATTATTAAAAAAAAGACAGAACCTCATAATGGGATATGGAGAAACTTGGGCAGCTTTTCCGTTGGTTCTGAACTATTGAATTCATCTGATTTCAACGCCTTCTGAAAACATAACTGAACGTGCATGGGTTTTGATTACTTTGGGCAGACAGGCATTACTATTTTGCTTGCAATATCTAATATCACTGTTTATTATAATCACCGATGAAGATGTGAATTCTACTTAATTCTCAGAATCCCAAGTAGAATGAGAACAATAGCTTGAAATAGCTTCGGGCTGTAAAGGAGACATGTCTCATATTGTTGTGATTCAGGGTCAGCCTGTGGGTTTGGCAGTTGGATCGGACGACTCAGAGGAGGAAGGGGGTGTTGAAGAGCTTGCTGAGGGGGTTGAAGATATTGCTGATGAGAGCCCTCAGCCAGGCCCCTCCCACCTGGTCATGACGCAGACCCAGCTGTGTGAGCCTGACAGCGTGGATGAAGATGACCTACAGCTGGCCCTGTTCAAGGACGCCCGACGCAGGAGGCAGTCAATCAGGTGTAAACAGAGGAAGGCAATGGGGCACCTCGGAAGGAGGCAGAGAGAAGCCACGCCCTGAACTATATAAAAGGGGAATGTGTGGGAGGGCTGGTTTGCTGAAGGCAACCGCTTGATTAGTTCCTGTTTCATAGCTCCTGTTTCATGGTTGGTGTCTTGTTTTGCTGTTTTATGTTAATAAATTTGGCAGGCTTAATTCCAGCCTCTTGCCGTTTGTAAAGGGGTTGTCCCTGCCTTTTCTGCAGGGCCGGTAGCAGGCTGGTACAGAACACATATCTTTGATTTATCAAAATAAAACATTCCACGGATATAACACAAAATTTTTCTTTTACAATCCAGAAGTTACAGAGAAGGAATTCAAAAGATCTAACAATTTAGATTTGGCTTCAACAGAATTAAAGGAGTTGTTTGCTAGTATAGAACAATTAAAGGAACTGTTTGCTCGTCTAGATCAGGAAAAGCAGGAAAAGTAACCACACTTTTCTACCACTTTCTTCAAGATAGATAGCAGCAGGGGGCCAGGCAACAATATGATATGTCCTAAGGATCTGGAACACCTTTTTTTCCTATTTGGAACTAGAGTGGGGGGGCTTTATCTTTGCTTAAGCAACATTAGTGTCTTATGTCTGTAAGAAACATCTCATTTTGTCACAAAATCAAGGTGCTTTTCTTCAGCATAGTAGTTGGCAAATTCTGGCAGGCAGTCTTAGGTACTCAAGTGGGAAGCTATTTGCAGACTTCTCACCACGGTCTACATGCTGAGAAATAATTTCTGCTGACCCAGAAATCTATTTTATTAACATTTTCCCACTGATGGTCAGTCAGCACTCCATACTCAGGCTATTGTGGGGGTTTTGTTTTTTATTTAACGACGGTAGTTTCCCAGTATATTTCTGCTTTATTTTTTTCCTTTTGTACTTTTGCAAATGTTGGGTCATCCAAGACTGCCAGTACTTTACAGCTGGGAGGAAACACTGCTGCTGTGGCTCAATTAGGACTTTAGTAATACTAGAGACTAAAAGTCACTAGTATTACTAAAGCCAGTGGTATTCTGCCTTTTATGGTTATTAACTGTGACAGCTCAGATGGGATCTCACTGTTCAGAGCCACTTTTATGTCTTACAATACTTGATAAACTGCAGGTTGGATGCACACATTATAAATACCAATTGTAAGTTTTTAACCAGCTGACCATTCTGCCTTTCTGTAAAAAGGCAGAATTGAGAATGAGGTAATTTTTGCTAGTTTTCTACAAAGCATTGAACAGACAGACTTTTGTCTAGTACTTACATTTTGTCGATCTCCAGTTAAATGGGCAAATTCCACCATTTCATTTCCAAACTGACTGAATATTTGCACAAACTCCTGAAAACTGCTCACTTTCTCTAACTGTTCCATTGTCATAAGGACCTGTCAAATATGTTGAAATCATGAATGACTGATGTATCGCTGACAAGACAAATTTAGAATTTATCAAAATCAGTTCCTGTTTTCTATATTAAGATGCAACCAGTTCTGCATGGCCATACAGTCAAGATTATTTATGTACTCTTACTATAAACAATGCAGTTTAACTTTATGTATTACTGGATGAAAGGCTTATTTATTGCTCCCATAATAGCTGTACATATCTATTATGTATTATCTAGCTAAAATTTAGCACTTGGGTTTTCTATTAATAAGAAAATGTACGTATGTACACACATACACAAACACACACAGAATGACCTTGTACTGATCTCAATGCCAGTTAAACATATTTAATTATCACTTCCATAATATACAATATAAAACTGTATGGAAAATGTACAATCAGTATTCACAAAATCATAATTACCTTGTTTCTAGAAGCTATAATTTGCTTAATAACTATTATATCAGCCAACACCAATACTTTAGTAACTGAGGAAAGCAAGAGCCTTGCAGCTTTTACCACTCCTGTTTTGTCAGTAAAAATTGTAATCTGGCCATCAGATTCTGGACGATCCAAGGTTGCAATGTCTGTAAGCTGCGCAATGGTCTTGCCTAAAAGCAAAAGGTAGTTAGTTCAGCCTTGCTCCAAATACAGAATCAACTGGTTAAAAACTGTATTTTACAAAAGAGCTCTAGGCCAACATCAATGGAGCAGAAAGAGAATTTTAAATTCTGTGCATTATTTTTATGAGTTGGTGGTGCTGGTTACGACAAGATGTGGTGTTGTCTACCAGCTTGGCTGACTTCAAAAAAGTGTTGGGCCAATTCAGGGAAATCCTGGGGATCAGTAGTGATTACCTTTGATGGTAGTGTAATTGCCTCTGAAAGCCATCTGTGGGAGACTAATGGGCTTTCTTGCACAATGAGGGACCACCAGGAAGAGACTGCTGAACTTAATAGGCTACTGTCTGATACAGTAGGACATTGCTTATGTTTTAGAAGGAAGTAAGCTTGTTCACCTTTATTTATTTAATTTTATTAAACTTATATACCGCCCTTCTCCCGTAGGACTCAGAGCGGTTCACAAGGTTTTTTAAAACAGTACAACAAATTACATAGATTAAAAACAATTAAAATGATTAAACTAACCTTGAAACTAAAAAACCCAATAACAATTAAAATACAATTAAAACCCCAGTTAATATTCTCAGTCCAGGCCAGAAAGCTCGAAGAGCCAGGTCTTCAGGTCCCGGCAGAATGAGCGAAGGTCAGGGGCCTTAAAACGTTTATAACCTCTCTTATTATGATTTGGGGACCAAGGAAACTCATTAATGTTACAGCTGTCATGGTTCCGACAGATGAAACTCTTCAGAAGAACTTCAAATCACTGTTTACCTTAAAGAATCTTTTATTCGAGAAACAAAGTATCGGCACTACATAGTTAAAACCAAAAACTGAATTCCCCTCCCCTGGGCACAAAGTAACAAAGCACAATTCCCTCCTCCAATTAACAGTCATAAATCACATTCCCCAATTAGCTTGAAGCCGGGCTTTCTCCCCAGCTCTCCAGCCCGCCAAATCTTTATCAACTCTGGGTGCAATAACCTTGGATTTCCACGGCCAAGTTATTATTGTTATGACTAACTGCACTCTCATCCACATTCCCGCTCCCAGCATCGACTAACTTTAAAAGAAAAAGAATAAAATGGCTGCATTTCCATCTGTTATCAAAGTAAGAACATCCAATGTTAGCAGCATTGACAACAGCTTCACGAAATATGGAAATTTACTGAGTAGAACATATACATATATAGATCTATTTAATATATATAATGCTTGACTTACAATCACAATTGAGCCCAAAATTTCTGTTGCCGTATGAGACATTTGTTAAATGAGTTTCGCCCCATTTTATAACCTTTCTTGCCACAGTTGTTGTGAATCACTGCGACTGTTAAGTTAGTAACAGTTAGTTCTTAAGTGAATTTGGCTTCCCCATTGACTTTGCTTGTCAGAAGGTTGTAAAAGATGATCACTTGACCCCAGGACACTGCAACCATCATAAATAAGAGCCAGTTGCCAAGCATCTGAATTTTGATCACATGACCAAGAGGATGCTGCAAAGGTCATAAGTGTAAAAATTATCGTAAGTCACTTTTTCCAGTGCCATTGTAACTTCAAAAGGTCATTAAATGAAGTGTTGTAAGTCAAGGACTACCTATATGTCCTAGTTAGTCATTCTTAGGCTTACAAAATATGGAGAATGGTGGTATATCTTTTTTAATCACCCTGTCAATTAGTTCCTCTCCTGTAAACTTCTATATTTTGAGAAAGAAGGCTATTGTAATCATCAAATACTCCTCATTGAAAAGAATTTGGTCCCATTTTAAAGCATGAAGCATCTAGAACACTGCTCAGCTCACATCACTCAACATTCTGAGAAATTAGGAACTGCAATTCATGCTCCAAAGAACCAATACATTTATATTAGAGTTTTTGCTTTAAATCACAGCAGATATTTATGAGAACTGTGTCTGTTCCACAGTTTCTTTGTGATGATACTCTCCTACTGAATACCACAGATCAGCAGTAGGTGTTAATACAATTTCAACAAAACTTGAGATATCTGATCTAAAATAACCTCCTGTGGTATTTGTCCAAACGTTTAAGAGATTGAAATGCAAGTCTCTGTTGCAGGTGTTTTTATAGCAAATGATGCCCTGCTTCTCAGGTTCGTAAACCTTCACCTACCTGCTTGCTTTGCTTCAGTGCAGGCTGCCTTCATTTCTTCTTTCAGCTCTTGGTTTTCATTGGCTATAGCTTCACCCACCATGACAAATTTTCCAACAGCTAGGTTAACCGCTTGGCCCACCTGTTGGACTGCTTTCAATGTCTTATCCGACTTCTTTGGCTTATCTTTATGGTTAATCAGAGTTGTTATCTAAAAACAGAAACAGATGACAGCCAAAACCATGTGTTAAATATTGTTTTGTATTTTTATTCCCAAGCAGTTCCACTCAAAATAATATCTGCGTAACAGATTATGAAATTCTTTTCCTATCCCTTGCATGTGTTTAGCCAGTGCTAGAGTGTCTTCTTATTTTAATTTTACTTAAATGTTCCTTCTTAGTTCCTTTGAGGTCTTTTAATTTTTGTTCTTTGAATAATTTATGCAACGTTTATACATCAGAACTCACCCTCTCTCCATCCTAATGCCTTTCCTTGTGTGAGGGAGTTTAGGCAGAACCCAGCAGACAAAAATAATAATCAACATTCAATTAAAATTCCAAGTCTGATAAGCAGAAGAGAAAGCAATATAAAAAAATAAATAGATATAAAAGTAATTGCTAACTAAAAAGACATCTATATAATATGCTGGGGAGTAACTGTAAAAGGTGCTTCTATATTTGCAACTTAATTTCACCCCTACCCCTTCCTGCCAGGTCTAAAATCATTGGTAAAATATACCTGCAGATGTACTTCCACAGACTGACCTCAATCTGAATCTATTCTGAGTGATAAACAGGCAGAGTTTGGGGAACATAGATTTACACTAGAGACCATAATATAGTGCTGCAATATCTCCATTTGTGCCTTTCACTGATTTTAAGGCTGCATTCAACTTCATTTTCAGGATTAGACCATGGGCAAATTTAGAACTAGCACAACTGATAAATGTCTGCTTCTACTAGTATTTAGAATGCATAGAGATGCAAGAATGAAAGTCAGATGCACTGACCAAGGACATAAAATGAAAGAAATATCAATGAGTTCAGGAGTAAAACAGGATTGTGCAGTACCTCCAGCACGGTTTAATGCATACATAAATTCACTTATGGCTAGTTTAAGCAGCCTAGATTTTCATCCTCCTACACTGGCCTAATGGTCTATGAAATTAGTTTTCTATGGTGATGATGTGGTAGCTTTGTTCTAATAATGAGGACCTCGTGATAAAGTATTCCAAATCTAAAATATTTGTGTTTTCCAAACTTCCCAAGTTAGAGAACTGGCAAATATGAGGGCACACCATGAAACAAATCAGAACTGTTAAATACTCTGGAGGCTTTCCAAACTTCTGGAGCTTGAAATACCCTTTCTACATATCCCAAAGGGCAGAAATTGCACTCGGCTATATAAGCTTTCTGTTTTACTCAAGATCAACAGTTCATTCCAACGGTTGTTAAATAATTTATAATTAAGGCTTGCACTAAATTATTATAGCTGGTTCAGTTGGGTTCATACAGCAAGATAGCAATAAAAGAGAAAGTCCAATCCAAATTTTCGAGACAGGTCTCTCACTGGAATACAATGCTCCAGAAAGAAACAGAAGTCAGTAGAATTTGGATTATAATTGTAACTGCTGGCTGAAATGATTACATGATTCAGTCGGATTTACCCCTTTAATTATAGTAGATGTTTCTGACTCCATCTAGTAAAAAAACCCATTTCCAGGTAATTATATTTCCACAACTTTTCTTGGGATACCCTTTTTACCTATGGAATTAGAACAAGCCAATTCAATTTTGAAACAAAGAATTTTAAACACCGAAGATCAAATCGATTATGCAGCTTGTCCCCAGTATATATTTATTAACAACCTATTTACTACAAATCAGCCAGTGACCCGAACAAGATCCTTGTTTCAAAATTCAGAAAAGCATTATCCTGAACCCGTTGCAAGGCACACCCCATGGCAGTCTTGAAAGGGAAATAGTCTTATACCATACGGCAGACATGTCAAACACAAGGCCTGGGGGCCGGATCTGGCCCGCGAAGTGGTTTCATGTGGCCCGTGAAGCCATCCTGGAAACAGTGAGGGAATGGCCCCCCACTGCCTTGGCCCTGGCCCAGAGACTCTCCTTCTGCCAGAGACCCTCAGATCTGTCCCACTCCTGCCCAGGCCCCCATAGGCACCCTTGATGCGAATGATGTATAGCTGGCCATGCTCACCCAGTAGGCCATACGCACTCTAGCCACGCCCACCCAGTAGGCCACACCCACCTGGCCCCAAGGGCAACCACACTGCTGATACGGCCCTCAATGAAATTGAGTTTGACACCCCTGCCATACGGAATGAAGGTGGGGGTTATTTTGAGCATTTGTCACTCTTTTCCCCAAATTGAGACATTTTTATTGTCTCGGTTACATGCTTCTTTCTTCTCCATCTTTATCTGTTTTTTGCTACATAATTGTCCTGCTGTGCTATTTTCTATGTCTACGAAACCTCCCTCGTGTTTTTAAAATATATAAGAATATTTAAAAATGCCATTCCCCAGCTTTCTTATAAAATGAAATTATACTGTTCAATTCTACTAACCCATTTTGCTGTAAGAAATATCAAACCAGGAATCTGGGGAAGCAAAAGATGATAAGATTGTCAGACTCAATGGGACAAATTACTGTGTCCCAAATGTATGGCATCCAGAAAAACACAACAAGGTTGTCCAAAGTGATTTGAATACAGTGGCATTCACAAAGCCATGAAGGACTCTACCTCTGTGAGTGAGAAACAGCCAGGACTGACAGATAAAACTTCTCCCAAACCTTGAAAATGGAAAACCAGACAAAAAAAAGGAAACAATCTAGTTTTGGAAAGCTCTAAACCCAACCTCAACTAAAAATATAAATGCTGGATGGATAAAAGAATTAAGTTTGTTTGTGGCTATGTAAGCTGATCCCTCTTTTTACTCTTCCCACTGGTTCTGCTAGTCCTTCTACAATAATCAAATGTTTGGAAAACAACTGATGTCATTGAAATGTTTATAGAAAAAATAATGAAGCAGTGGAAGACAGACTTGCTGGTTGGAAATGAAAAAGCATACCCAACATTAGAAGAGGCATATTCCAGGGTGACTCATTATCACCCTTATTATGTATCATTGCTACGATTCCACTTTCAGTGATTTTGAAAAAAAAATATTGGCTATCAAACAGCAAAAAGTACTAATAAAACCTCACATTTGCTTTATTCGGATGACCTAAAGGTTTGTGGAAAATCAAAAATTGAAATTCAGTCATTGACAAATATTGTAAGAATTTTTAGCACAGATTTTGGCCTAGAGAAACGTGCTACAGTAGCAATAAATTGGAGTAAAATCACAAACATATATATTTGTCACCACATTTATTAAAACTGTACTTTGCGGCTTGGGGCAGGAAATCTGAAAGACCTTTGCTTTCTTTATTCCTAAAGCATGGCTGATTGAGCCAGTTTGGTAGAGTGGTTAAGGCGACAGGCTAGAAATTGGGAGACTATGAGTTGTAGTCCCACCTTAGGCATGAAGCCAGTTGGGTGACCTTGGGCCAGTCACTCTTTGTCAGTCTAGGAAGGATGCAATGGCAAACCGCTTCTGGAATCCTGCCAAGAAAACTGCAGGGGCTTCTTCAAGCAATCACAAAAAAAAGCAGCATGGTTGAAGAGACAAATCCTTAATGAAAAGGCTATAAATTCTCCAAGAGGACACTCTAGTTCACGGCAGGAGATGCAGTGTGATTGATGGCAGCCTATTTATTGGGGAACACTTGGAAGGAGGGTTTTGCCAATGAGATTTTTAATTATACCTTCTCCTTGTTTGAAACTTAGGCTATCTTTTAGGAATGTTATCTGTCATAGCATGTATTAATATTTCGCTGCCCCGAGCTGTTTTTAACTGCGGAAAGCAAAGCAAATTCATTGAAAGGTGTGGTAGATTCCTTCTGTAAAATAATATTAAATTGGTATTACTGCCACAGGGAGGAAAAAACCTGCAGGCTTGAGGCTTTTTTTTTGTGATGTTCCCTGGGACTCTCTACTGTGATTGCAAAAATGTATAGCAGTTCCCCTTTGGGAAGCAGATATAATTGTTCTGTGCATTCAGGCCCACCAAAAACTTAACTGCTGCCCTTGTCTCCAAAATGTTGGCCACTCAATTTAAAATCCACCTTTCTACTCAGTGACATAATTACAATAACCCTTACATTAACAGGCTTAATTATTTTTAAAAGAAACATCTGTAAATCTTGTTTAGACAAGTATAGAATTGGATCTTGTTTCAAATGATAAAGACACCCTCCAGACAATCCAGTTTTGCTGACAATATGAAAATGCTTTGCTGTTATTTTCTGGACCCCCCCCCCGCCCCATACAAACTCAGTCTAGCTTACAACTCTGGAAAATTGAAGCAGTCCTTCATTCAAATACTAACATGGGCTGGTCAACTGAAATCAGGCAAGGTTGGCTAGATGCTGACACCTCTGGGGCACATATTTATATTTAAGATATTTTTCTGAAACAATGAGTAACAAAAGCAATCAGGGTACACTGTTTGCACTGAACTAAAAGTGGGCATGCTTGCCCCTACCATCAGAACATTCCACTTCATCTAATGACAATAGCCATTGCCTTAGAATTGGAAATACATTCTATTCTCTATTCTCTCCTGTGATCATGCTTCCAGTTATCCTGAGGGTTCTAGATTGTCCTTGAAAGACGTTTGGACATGGAGTTCAGTTTCACCAACCTCTTAAATCCTTCTTTCATCTTTTCTAAACAGGTCCAGTGAAAAATGAGCAACAGTGCATTGCTGATGCTTACATTTATCTGTATTTGTTTATCGTATCTTTTCCTATTTCAGAGGACGGTAGCTGAGTTTGTGCAGTTACTGGAAATGGAGGCAACAACAGTATTATTGAAATCAGTCTGAGTTACAAGGCAACATCTTTTTCAGCATGCCTATCTTTAAATGGGGACCAGCAAAATATCCTTCTGAACTCACAAATGCAACAATAATCTTTCATCATTTATTGTCCCAAACAGCTAGAATTAGATTCATTAAAAGAACTTCATTTAAGAGTTCATAACGGATAGCTAAGGACATATCTATAATCCAAAAATATGTCTAGTATTTTTTTTAAAAAAGAAAAGCATTTGAATGTCACCTGAATACTATTTTTGAGACAATTATTTCCTAATGTGTTTCATAGATATTAAAACAATTCCATGGCAAAACCATCAACTTCAGAAAAGGCAGGCACAGCCACACTTCTCTGTGCATTAATGATTCACCTGTGGAAAGGGTTACCAGCATCAAATTCCTGGGTGTGCAGCTAACGAGTAGGCTGGCTTGGTTGCTCAACAGTGAGGAACTGGTGAAGTGGGCACCGCAGCACCTGTATTTTCTGCATTGTATGAGAAAAGCTCATCTTCCTTCCCCTGTCCTGACCACTTTCTACAGGGGAACAATCGAGAGCATCCTGTCATACAGTATCACAGTCTGGTTTGGAAGCATCACTGCTTCAGACAGGAAGGTGGTGCAGAGTGGTGAGGATGGCCGAAAAGATCATTGGCAGTTCCCTCCCCTCCATCCAGGACATAGCACAGAAGCGTTGCTTGAGCAGGGTCCGTAAGATTGTCTGGGACACTACACATCTTCTTCACGACCTGTTTTCCTTGTTACCTTCTGGGAGGAGTCTTTGTGGTATCCGTAGAACATCCAGATTCAGCTATAGTTTCATTCCATACAGTATTAACCTTGTGAACCCTCAAGCTTCCTCCTTCTGTTATATATTCAAGATGGACAGTGTTTAATATTTAATTGTTATGTATATGTAGGGGTGTGGGTCTATACATATGTGTATATAGTATGGTTAGGTGTGTGTCATGTATGTGTTCCACTTTGAGAGCAGGCAACTAAATTTCATTTTTGATGTGTGCCATTGTGCCCACAGTAAAAAAGGACAATAAAGGTTATCTTATCTCCTCATTGCCAATATAATAAATGCAAAAAGTGGACATTATATTTTGCATCTATGCATTTTAATCACTTCTATTTATCATGAGCTGGGGCTGAATTAAAGCATAATTCAGCATCCAATAAAAGCTGTATCTGAGATTACATTCTCTCTTTTTCACATTCATACATATATAGAGACTTACTTCATTATTCTTACAAAACAACTGACCTGTTTCTAATCACATATTCTGTCCATGGATCTGAAAAAAACCCCAGATTTGTAGGTGCTCATAACTGAAACCAAGTTATATTATAGACACACTGAATCAAATTATGCCTGAAGCGCCCACTTTCAAAAACATATATATTATGCATAACAGCCATTTGAATGATGTGGCAAATTCAATTTCTGAACAAAGTCAAAGTTCACTAGAGTTCTATTCTTCATTATCCGCCAAGGAACGTGTCAATCAACAGGTAAAATGTTACCTTCTCAAAATGTACATCTATAAGTTACACCTTTTTTTCTAAAATGCAAATTCTTTAGATATATAAAGAACTTGCAAGTCCAAATTACTTATGTATCAGAACTGAACAGAGCTCATAGTTCTCCTATTTAAAAAACAATGGCTATGCTTCCTAGCCTCATTCATTTCACACTACAGTTTTAGTCACAGGACATATTTTTTGTTGCTACACTCTTTTGAAAATTATCCAGAAATCTAGAGTAAATCTACATTTGCTAAATCAGTAAATTTAAATGTACTTTCTCCCCTTAAGTCCAAAGGTGTAACTGGGCTTCCTTGTTTTCCTTTGAAGACACTTCACTTCTCGTCCAAGAAGCTTCTTCAGTTCTGACTGGATGGTGGGGAATGGAAGGATTTATACTCCTTGCAGACAGCTGGTCTTTTCTATTCTTTTAGAGAGTCTGTCATGGTTCCGATAAATGAGACAGTTCAAACAAAATGCAAGTATTATCTAAAAAGTCTTAATAATGAAACGAAACATGGCACTCATGGAGGTATGCCAGAATCTGACCTCTCCTCCCCTTGATACATCATATCCTGCATAATCTCCCTCCCTTAATTACACGTCATGAATCACGTTCACTAATTAGTTTTATATATGAAGTTTCACTGTACGTGGCTACTCTTATTTTCTCAAAATAGCTGTTTGAAATTCCCTCACTTCAAGATTCAAAGAGAAGCAGTTTAAACAAAAGGCTGTCTCTTATATTGTCAGTGCAAAAACTTGTCAATGTTTACAGCATTGACAGAGTCATTGAGGCCACCTGGAGGTTTATCTCTGTCATCAGGGTCACCTGAGTAATGCAAATGGGTGTGGAGCCTTCTTGGAACTGCTAAAAGAACTTTGTTGTAGACTGGAGATAGAGGATGTTGTATCTCTCCCCCTCTGTTGAGAGAGGGCTGTTCAATTTTGACGTAGATGGCCTCTTTGACCCCTTTTTCAAACAAGCCCAAAATGTGGGCTTTACTATCTTTGAAAGTGTGGCCTTTTAAATGCAGATGGTCTGCTGAATCTTGTCCTGATGGGTTTGTTCTCCTATGTTATGCCATGTATTTATGAAGTGGTTGTTTTGTTCCCCCAATGTATAGATCTGCACATGGCTACTGCATTATGCTGTAAATGCAAAGCCACTCTCTCTTGGATGGTGGTTTTTGCAAACTTTTTTTTTTTGCCAAAAAGTTGCAAATCACAGTCATGTGACCATGGGATGCTACAACGAGTTGGAAATGTGAGTCAGTTGCCAAATGCCAGAAATGTGATCAGCTGGAAGTGCTTTGTGAACTGTAAAGTACCTTTTCGGAGGCCACTGTAGCTCTGAATGATTGATAAATGTCAAGCCCTAAGTTGAGGACTACTTGTAATCACATTTAAAACCAATTATTCTATTCAGAAAGCTAAGGGATTCCTAACTATAAAAACAGCCACAATAAATTTAGTTGTAACTAAAGAGACAAATCACAGAGCAATATCTTCTAGAGATTAGCTGCATGGGCAACATATTAACTGGCACAACTGGAAAACTAATTCCAATATCTGACCAATATAACCAATGGAAGATAACACTGGTTATCTTGACTGGAACATTGGAAGTTCAAGCTAGTTTAAAACAAAAACTCTGAATAGCTAACTATTAGCACTTTATTGAAGCTATTTCTTTCCAGAATAAACCACATGTCAATGGAACCATGCCAAATTATACCAGGTTGGCTTCACTTGTAAGTTACCTGCTTAGCTTGGATATTTCCCAATGGAAAGTGTTTCACTGGTACTGCCTGTATAAAGATGCTTGCAGTAAAGGCTCAAGAAACCATAATTTGGCCATGGATCTCAAAAGGATAAAGAAAAAAAAATTGTGCAGAAAATGGGCAATAGCAAATATTAGGGATTCAGAATGCAAACATGGGATTGTTCCTTCAAACAAGTAGCACTATTCCAACTCTCCAGCAAAGCAGAAATTATGCAATTCTAGCCATCTCTGGTATACTAACAGAATGACACAAAACATGCAAAAAATGTCCATTACAATAGGATACTTTGCATACAGTCAGTCCTTGTGCAAAAACTTTTAGCTTGTTACGCTGACATTGTCTGACAGGATTGTTTACTATAAAATAAAACTTTAAAACAAGGAAAGACTGGATATAAATATATAAATAATGAAAACTTAATTTTCATTTTAAAAATGAGATTTTCATTGGGGTTATACAGGAAATTATTATAACCTTATTCTTACAATCCAATACAAATAGACAGACTACTAAAATTGTTGTATGCCAATTAAGTTTGTTGAAATGTTTTTTTATCAATTCCCCTTAGGCTGCAGCAATGATTTTATGCTGACATGAGCAAAAGCTAGTTTACGTATCCTGATATATTTATCACCTATAACCTAATTTAGAAATTTCTAAGAATGAAATGTGTAAATCAATATTCTTACTTATTGTTACTACTTAATAAGAACATCACTGTACCAGTCCTACACTCTTCAGCTGTTCTACTGATGCACAGATAATTAAGAACCACCAAGAGAGCAACATTAGCATGACTGAGAAAACCACAGGAAACATTCTAAATAACTCATTTAAAACTATTTGCTACTGTTGGGGCCTTCAGCTGCTAATAGGAAAAGAGAACAACAAAATGAAATTCAGGAGATAAGAAAATAATGAGAACCAGAGAACTTTCTCTATCCTCATGATCAACTCATTCCCATGGTACATATCCAGCTTACAGAAGGACACATACTTTTGTCCTAAAAAAAATTCCAAAATTATGTCTTTCCTAAAGGTTCAGTGTATGCCCAAAATATCATCACAAGCTGTTGTTGTTGTTAGTTGCGAAGTCGTGTCCGACCCATCGCGACCCTATGGACAATGTTCCTCCAGGCTTTCCTGTCCTCTACCATCTTCTGGAGTCCATTTAAGCTCACGCCTAATACACTGCTATTTACACTTCTACTCATTCTACAATTACAACCCTTCGAATTATAATACTAGATTGTAGAAGACTGTTATCTTCTCATTTTAACAATTGAGGTCTGTATTGTAAGACAGAATTAATTACAGTTGTTCTTTTTTAAAACCCTCTTAACTAAAAAAAGGGTAGATGAGGACATAGAATAATGCATAAAAAGGAGAAAAAGATTTCCTCTATACAAAATTGGCCCAGATGCTCTTAGACCATGCTTATCAGGCATTCACTGGGATTCCATCAAAGTAATTACAAGGGTAATCCTATGCCCACTCATCTGGGAAGAAACCCCACTGAATACAATAAAACTTACTTTGGAGTAAAAGCTTTTAATGTTAAGATACCAAACTTTGTACTTTCTGACATTATTTCCCTGCGGATCAAATGATCCAACCATTGTTCTCCAAGGATACTGTAAATTGTTATGGCGTAAATTTTAATTTTAATTTTACCAATTCAAGACCTTTGAGCCAAGGGACTTCATGGTTATCAAGCTTCCCATTTAAATACAGAAAATGTTTCCTTCCAATAGTTTTCCCACAAAGGATTTCTGGGAAAAGCATGGTAAACTAAACATGTCTCCAAACAATTGGGAGATGCATGCACTGTTGTAATAGCAACACTGTACACTGACAACCCATGGATAACTACTCAAGCGTTACATTTTGCAGCAAGTGTTTTAAGTGTTAAATTATTTGCAGTGATTTGCAGATTCTATTTTGCAGATCTGACCAGTCAAAAGATTGCTCCAATAGTCAAGAAACTGAAGCTGAATAGAGATTAGATATTTCAGCAAGACAATTATACAAAACATACCCCAAAACCAACCATGAAATAACTACAGGAACATCCTACACAATTCCCAGTCTTGAATATAATTGAAAAACTGCAGGGAGATTCCAGATATGCTGTGCATGTAGAGATCTAAGAACATTTTTCATTTCTTTTCTTTATTACTTACACTTCTATGCCACTCCATTATAAGCATAGAACATAACCCAGCATTTTTAAAAAATGCTACCATTTTTATATATGAGCTAGATGTGTTTTGTAAAGAAGGTGGGGGAAAGAATCCAAAAACAAAACTAAACTCTTATTTGGTAAGGTGAAATATTTGCATGCTGGTTTTTTATTTTTTTGTTTTTTGCCAAAGAAGGTGTTACAAAGCACTGATTGTAAGGGTATCCAAATTTGTGCACCTGTGATATTCAGTGTGTTTTATTCTTTTGAATCTGTAAACAAGTTCGTGTACATGTTAAATATGCACCCAAATTTGGACAAAAGTATTATATTTAGCTTTGTACTTTTAGGTCATATATAAAGGTAAAGGTTCCCCCGCACATGCGGACTAGTCGTTTCCGACTCTAGGGGCCGGTGCTCATCTCCGTTTCAAAGCCAAAGAGCCAGCGCTTGTCCGAGGACATCTCCGTGGTCATGTAGCCGGCATGACTAGATGCCAAAGGCGCACAGAACGCTGTTACCTTCCCACCGGAGTGGTCCCTATTTTTCTACTTGCATTTTTATGTGCTTTCGAACTGCTAGGTGGGCAGAAGCTGGGACAAGTAACAGGCGCTCACTCTGTTACGCGGCACTCGGGATTCGACCCGCTAAACTGCCGACCTTCTGATCGACAAGCTCAGCGTCCTAACCCACTGAGTCATATATAGTGAGTCATTAATAAGAGTATAGAAAATATCATTCAAAAAGCTATCAAGGCACAGCAAAAGACTATCACTTTTTTAAAAAATAAGTTTTTAAAATGTTCTCAAGTGCAGTATAAAATCAGAATATATTTAGTGATACTGTTTATGGTAGATAAGCTCCTGAAAATGTTAGACTGATTTTGGTGTATCATACAACAGTAAATAATTGTATGATACTTGGCATTCCATGGTTTATGTAGGCTGGTTCTCACATAAGGCTAACACACAATACAGCATTATACGCCTAAACAGGAAGGAACACACACATAATGTTTGGCACTCTACCCCACCCACCTTTCCTCTCCTCCCATGCAACTGGAAGATGGATAAACTAGAACTGAGTAGCAGATTTGCAGATTCCTGGTTTGCTTTATTATTATATGCAGTTTGGAAATTATGATTTTAAAATAATTATCCTTTGCTCAATCATCCATGCAAATCTTTTATGATTTATTTAACTAAAGAGTTTTTCATTTCACTTTCCAATATTGGTTTACCCAAAATCACAAGCCAAGAATCTGCAGAAGTGAAATGAAATCTGCTTTAGTTTGACTGTTGAAATAAATTCCTTTTGGCAGAATAAATGAGGGGGAGGAATGCTCAAAACAAGAGAGACAGCAGAGCCCTTGAGCTCAACATTTCATGAGAGCGCATAACACTTGTACAAACAAACTAAATCATGGCTTAGAATCCACTTAGGAATTGTGTGCTCACACATACATCTAGGAATCTTAGGAATTCCTCTACATGTTAATTCTTGATTCTCTCTCTATAGACAGTTTAGAAATGGTCCTTCTCATATATGGTATAGAGAAAAAAAGCTATTATATTAATCCACAATATTTAGCCATTTAGCCTATATTTTTCCTTAGAAAGACTTCATTTTAAGCTGTAATGCAATATGTCTAAATTGATAATTTAATTTTAACTACATCTCATTATACTTCACCCTTGGCATTCAAATACCAGGAACTTATTCCTCAAATAGTCTTTACAAGTTCTTCAAGGGATATTTATTCCCAAGAGTTAAATCTGTTGCTCAGCAGCATACCTGAAATATTAAGTCTATGTGAAAAATAAGTGTTTAGTTAATCTGAGCACAGCAAAGAAGAAGAGAAACAAAATAATTTCATCACGTAGCACTCTGCTACTATCCATGTTAATATAATGGGGGTGGGGGAAATGTGTTTTAATATGGAATTCCACAAATCTTTATGCTAAAAATGTTCATATGGGAAAGCATTTGCATAATATTCAAACCTGCAAATCTGAACACAGGCTGCCTGTGTTCTTCTGAAGACGTTGAAAATTTGAACAGTGAATAGGTCCACATATAACTTTATACATATTGCTCATATCTTACACTAATCTATCTTAATTTGCACAGTTGCTGATATAAAGTCTGTGACACTGCATCATACAGTTTATTAGATCATTTCAATCACATGATTCCGGAGGCTTAACATATCCAGAAAATATTTCTTCTCTGGCTGGATGGGGTCACACGGGGCAAGTGATTTACCTCTTCCTAAACTTGGCAGGTGGAACGAAGTGCTCTTTATAGAAGGATGGGAAGATCAAGTTCACTTCAGCTGGCCCTTTTCTAGCCAGTGGACGGGGTCAGGCTGGACTTTTCTTTTGCCTTTTCTTTGCCTCCAGGAAAGCTGGAGATGCTATCTGGTCCTGAGTCAGAAGCAGAATTCAGAATGTACACCGTATGTTTGGCTTCTGCTCACCTAGCACCAGCATGATGAAGCATCTCTTTACCACCCTGATCAGTACTGTAATCCACGGAAGACAATAATAGCAGGAGGCAATCAGTCAGCAGAGCAGCGGCCACAACTTTCTTTTAAGCATTCCTAAAAGCACTTATGCAAAATACATTATAACTCCACAGCACCTAAATAAACTAAGGAACAGTGTCTCACTTCAAATTGATGTCTTATTACAAATTGTTTTTGTAAGGCTTCTGACACTTTTTACAGGCAATTATTTTAACTATTAGGTTAGCTACATGGAATCTGACCACAGAACTTTCAGAAGCATCATTTTTCAAGAATGAAACAAAATTTCATATGTCATAACCTTGTTTTCTTTCCTCTCTCTCTCTCTCTCTCCTCATGCCTTCTTCATTGTGAATTATGTGTTTGCAAGTCTGAACATAGACAGCTTTCCACTAATGTTGTAAGTTCCAATGGCTGTCTCTTTCCTAAACACAGTGAGGAATGTATGTGTGTTTGTATAGATAGATAGATAGATAGATAGATAGATAGATATAGATATAGATAGATATAGATAGATATAGATATACATACACACACACACTTACATATACTCGATATGCAAAGGCTGTTGGAGCAGTTAATGTCTAGAGAAAAACAAAGTTTTTCTTTGGGAAAAGGGGAGATTCATTGAACACCACATCCAACATCTTTTGAATTCAGGGCAGTTACTACTGCATGAAAAAAGTTTTTCCTCATTCAATAACTGAGCAAAGTAACATCTCTTGCACAGTAAAATGAGGCATGTTAACTCTTAAGAATCTAAATGTCCAAACCCAAAAAGCACCCATCCTATTATTTGAACCTGCTTTTTTTTTTGACTGAGTGGCACAAATCGGATACACAGAAAAGGATATCAAGAAAAGAAAAGATTTGAATATGCAATTTTCTGATTGCTGGGAGCTGTATTTAAGAAAGCAATAGTAATAGCACTTAGACACATATACTGCTACATAGTGCTTTACAGACCTCTTTAAGCAGTTTTACAGAGTTTGCATACTGTATTGCCCCAACAATCTGGCTCCTCGTTTTACTAACCTTGGAAGGATGGAAAACTGAGTCAACCTGGAGCCAGTCAGGATCTAAGTCAACCTTGAGTGGTGGCCAAGATTGAGGATGAGGTGAACATATACAGTAGAACCAAGATTTTCTGAATTTAGAGAGGAGAAAGACTGGGGTCTCCTTTTGTTTTCAAAGTTAAATCACTGCATAGCTTATTGTACACTGTATTTGTCTGCACATCTCTTCCATTGTAAAATGAAAGAATGCCACCAATTTTTGGCAACTATGGACAACAGAGTTGTGGGGAAATGCAAAAAAGAAGTACGTGCCCACTCAAATTGCACACTCCTAACCTACAAAGCATTAACAGATTAAGGAATCTAAGTAGAAGAAAATAAACACTCCATCAGGAAAAAATATTTAAATATACCCACACAAGCTCACCATTTTTCTTCTCTTTTTCTCTTTCCTGTGCTGTGCCTTAAAAATCCTTTAATAGAAAAATAAATAAAATAAGGGACTATGCTTTTAAATAAGCAACAGGACTGATGGGGATCTGGGCTGATATTTGTGGGTATTATTACGTGTGTTTTAAACCAATGCCTACATTCATTGAGAAAGAAGATCCCATCATCTGAATCAGCCCTGACATTATTTTACTAGAAGAATATGGAGAACACCTTGCTTCACTGCTAAAGTGCTTCCAAATAAACTTACGTGAGCATGGCTTCTTCATGCAGGTGCACCATCAAATGTCAAATCAACATATTCTTAACAAATGTGACCCCAGAGCTTGCGCCATACTCTACAGACCTGGAATTGACTGACTTGATTGAATTTGAGGATGAGAAAGCATCTTACGTCTTTTATGCAAGGACCCACCTCACCTAATCAGCCAAGAAAGCAGAACTCTTGAAACAGGCATTGTCGCAATAGGAAACTTTTATTAGGGGTTAGTGACAGTAAGGAAGTCAAGGCGAGATCTGGGAAAAATCCCGCTTGAACGGTATAATTAAACCAGCAACATTCCTCCTCCCAACCAAAGTCATAATGTCCATTTGAAATCCAGCCAATCCACAGGTGGCACAATGAGCTGGGTATTGGTAGTTGGCATGCATCTCAAGGTCTTCTCCAGCTTTTGTTTCTCTGTAACCGTCTCCCTGATAAGGGAGACACATTCCTTTCTCAAGAGGATAGAGGTGGAAGAAGGAAAACAGAAAGCGAAAGTTATCCCAAGCAAGAGCAAATATTCCCCCCTTCCCCCAGCTACATGGCAGGCCCCAAAGCAAAGCAAAAGAATATGTAAATAGAAGGGAGACAATAAGAATTTGGGGACCTGACACTTACATGAGCATGGATTCTTCATGCAGGTGCACCATCAAATGTCAAATCAAGATATTCTTAACAAATGTGACCCCAGAGCTTGCGCCATACTCTACAGGCCTGGAATTGACTGACTTGATTGAATTTGAGGATGAGAAAGCATCTTATGTCTTTTATGCAAAATCACATTTAAAGCAGAGTTTTTCAAACTATGCTCTGGGAGAGTCTAAGGGCAAAAACAAAACAAAAAATTCATTAAAACATAGAGTCACTAATTTTCTTGCTAATAGAATTTTGCCACTTATTCCAGAATATACAGTATATTTTTAAACTAACAAATTCTGTAGTCTAAAAAAGTTTGAATACTCCTATCTTAGAACACATTTTTTAGGAGCACAGCAAAACAACAACAACAGAACGAAAGGTAAATGAATGACGTCTACCTCAAGACACCTACTGTCATATTTAATTCTTACAAACATGCTATCTATATTCCCTTTTACTTCTGTTCTGTGTGCTTTCATAATGCATACATTCAGAGAAACTGCACGAACACATACATTTCACGTTTTGCTTCCATTCGCTATATAACTTCTCTCTACTTTCTTCCCACGTTCTCATATACTTCAGGGAGTAAAATGGGAACAAGAACTTGGTTTCAGGGCTAAGAAGACCAAATCTCTTTAAAAGAAGGATTTAGCTTAGAGTTTACAAGTTACTGAACCCTATAGTACAAAGCTTACAGGAAAGTCCCCACAGGTCCAATTTTTAAAACTGAAATGACCAGAAATTGGTAGAACGTACCAGATCATTTTTTTAGTCATTATACACCAAAAGGTTGCCCCAAACCCTTTTCCCTAGAATAATCACATCAATTAGCCATGACTGCAGACAGTACAAAATTTAATTCAAGTAGTATCTTGAATGTGGAATGTACCTCTTGAGAAGATACAACACTACCTCTGTACTAAACTGATTTATTTATTCACGTGTTGTATTTACAGACTGGTGTGACAAATAAAAGCAAGCACATAATAAATAAAAAAAAAGGAAAACAATTACTAAAGTAATGTAAAGTAATAAAAAAATGGCAAATCACAAAACACAATCCTGGCACCACACAGCTTAATAGCAGCCAATAATTAGGTTTCAAAGACCTTCCAAAAAAGCTTAATCTTCACAAACATTAGAAAATTTTTAAAAATCTAAATACAGGCAGTCCTTCAGGGACCATTCAAAATTAGGATGGTGTTGAATAAGGAAACTTATAGCCGGTCCACGGTGACCTTGCAGCATTACCACCATTACATGATTTTTCATTTTACAACCGTGTCTCTTAGCAACAAAGTCCCCACTCCCAATTACAATAAACTGATGACCATCTCTAAATAAAAGAAATGAATACCGTAACTAAATATGAAAAAGATAGATACAAGAGTAAATACCAAACAGACCACTGTTGAGACTATTCTACCAAATGCGGCTGCTGCTGGAAAACAATACTTCTAGGGCTCTTCTCCCCTTCCCTCATAACGCCCTAAGCACCCTTACTCACAGTGAGCATGCAAGGTAAGCTGGCACTTTCTGATGAGGATGACTGAGAGCCAAGCCAAACAGAGCTTTGAATGTTAAAACTGGGACTTTGAATCACCTACTGGAAGTCAGCACAATTGTCCACTACAGAGACTGGAATATGGCTGTGATGGATGTCTCCTCCTCATATACAGGCTGCTGCCCTGCTCCACCTGCAGTTCTGGAGTGGTGTTTAAAGGGAGCCCCATGGAAAGAGCACTACAGCAACCTAATCTTGTGGCGATGAGGGCATGACTAACTGTTGACAAGGCTTTTCATGACAAAATTGCACTCCTAAGATCACAGACGTAACAATGCCAAATGCTGTAAATTGGTGATTTTGGTCCACTTGTTATGCACCACTTGTTCTCTATAGGCACAGTAACTAAACTGTTTTTTACAGGTGACTAAATTCACCTTATGTGACTGACAGTTCAATTTTCTGCATGTCAACTAAAATTCAATGCGACTTGCTCCCAGGAGAGGTACAGGTAGAACTGCAGCTTGAATTTAAAAAGTCCAAAAGACTGGTCCACACTAATCACATCCCTGTATCAATAATTTGAGATTTCAGAACATCCCTTTTTAACTCCACATCTCTTCCTCCAGTTTCAAAAGCAGTTTATATTTCAGATTGAGAAAAGATTGCTATATACATTATTTTCTTTCCCGGCATCCCACTTCCAAATTCCACCCCCCCCTCTCTTTCCTCTCACAATACACCCCACACTTTATAACAATCTTCCAGTTAATTCTACAGGCTATCTATTTTCAATACTTTGTAACAGCAACTATAGGCATTTAGGGCTGATTCACATACGTAGAACTTACTACAAAGTAAGTTCCTTTATTTAATGAGACTGATTCCCAAGTAAAGATATCTCAACTCAGTGGTTCTGATTATAAAAATGCAAGAAATTGCCCATTGAAAAGTATCACACTTGGAAGAAATAAAAGGTATCTTTACTGTATCTGCACAGGCTTGTACTACTTCAACTTGTTTTGTATCTTGATGTGTCTTGATGTTGAATCAAAAGAAAAGCCTGTTTCATACTTTAACTCTTGCAGTTATGATAATATCCTTTGAGATATAATCCTGCCTCAACCAGTATTCATTGTATAAAAAATGCCCCTCTGGGTAGTTATTTGTAATGAATCACGTACAAGCTTCCAATTACAATATTCCAGTGTGCAGTCATGTACAATATTCCAATTGATATACATTTATTTTAAAAAACTATTAATGAGATATTGGTTTGAATGTATACTCAACAGACAAGCCATAGACTTGATGCTTACCTCTGTGTTAGAAAGTGTAAGAGTATGCATTTGTAAATAAATCTGGAATCATTTCAATGTTTTTCTTGCCTGAAAATTAATTTAATAGTTCACGAGCACCATGATGGCATTGAAAACTCAAGGTCTTAATAGACATATATCATGAAAAACAAAACAATCTTCCTTCCTGAGCATCTGCCTGCAATTCTGCAGCAGGAATGGAAAATCTGTAGGCAGAATGCCACTCCTGAACTCCATTATTATAGCTCCACATCTTTTTCTCTCCTCTCTTTTAAGTGGGACATATACAAACTAACTCCATATGTTCTTTAAAAAAATCAGAAAAACATAGGACATCTGCTGCTACCTTCTTTATATCACTGACCCATCTGATCTGCAGCACCAGCTTCCTTACAATGAGCTTCCCTCAAACATCAAGTATTCTCTTGCCACAACAGCTTGTCCATTCATCAGCCATTCACCATGCAACCCTCAACACCAGCATCACGCTGCCAACATTTAATTAATTTTCAATTCTACTTTTATTTTACTGAAATAATTACTGCTGTTACAATTTCTAATTCTTCACTACATACAGCTGAGGCTCAGATCACAGTATGGTAAGCGTGGCTCATCTTTTGTAAAAGGAAACATTTCCAAGCTATTCCACTTAGTTCATCTATCTATTACAACTGTTTCCATTCTGGAGACAGGTGGTGGTTTTGAAAATACTGCAGGTCATTTCTGGAATTTGTAAAATAAAATAGGTATTTAAGTCTAGCTTTGTCTTTCAGTTGACACACTACTGTCTCTTGAGATCTGGCAATCTCACAAATTTTCTTTTTTGAAATTTTTATTTTCTTTACAATAAAAATAAATCCCTAACTCATATGGTAGTCCTCAAAAGCTTTTGAGGATAACACAATTAATCTATATAAAAGAAAATACTCAGAATTGACTATTATTGTTTCACCATAAACATCAAGGCAATTTTTTTATGATAAAATACAGACTAGGACAGCAGAAACTTTACCTTGACAGAATAGTAAATTAGTAAATTCTTCATATATGTATGTGTATATATATGTGTGTGTGTGTGTGTGTGTGTATGTATATATATATATGTGTGTGTGTGTATATATGTATATATATGTATATATATGTATATATATGTATATATGTGTATATATATATATATATATATATATATATATATATATATATATCCCATTTATATCCCGCCCTTCTCTGAAGACTCAGGGCGGCTTACAATCTAAAGCACAAATCAATGTGCTTAGCAATAGCCTTCATTCTATGTATATGCCTGCTTATTAGGGCTTTCGCCCCCCCCAAGCGGCATTATTACAAAGTCAGCTTATTGCCCCCAACAATCTGGGTCCTCATTTACCTACCTCGGAAGGATGGAAGGCTGAGTCAACCTTGAGCCTGGTGGGACTCGAACCTGCACTAATTGCAGGCAGCTGGTGTTACTTAAGGAGGCATAAGCCCACTGCTCCACCAAGGCTCCAGCTCCCATTTGAGGCAACCACTTTTAATCAGGCTCAATAAAAACAAGAAATTAGCTTGTGTGTGTGTGTGTGTGTGTGTGTGTACACATATCTTGAAGCATATGTGAGCTAAAGATTTAATTTAATTTAATAACATTTATATACCGCCCTTCTCCCTGAGGACTCAGGGCGGTTCACAGGGCAGAATAAAATAGCAAATACAAACATTAAAAAAAGATTAAACAATTGCCCTAGTTAAAAACAATGGAAATACAGCGCTAAAAACCCCAAGAAAAATTAAAAGACCAAAGATAAAACAACCCCAGCAATCCCCATCAGGCTAGGCCAGCTTGTACAAACAGAAATGTCTTAAGATCGCGACGAAAGGAGCGAAGATCGGGCGCCATCCGGAGCTCTACCGGTAGCTGATTCCACAGCTCCGGAGCGCCCACAGAGAAGGATCTCCCCCTGGGGGCCACCAATCGACATTCTCTGACCGGTAGCACCCTGAGGAGGCCCTCTCTGTGGGAACGCACAGGGCGCAGGGAGCTTGATGCCGGCAGCAGATGTTCCCTGAGGTACTCCGGCCCCATGCCATGGAGGGCTTTGAACACCATTACTAGCACCTTGAATCTCACCCGGAAGACAACTGGCAACCAATGCAGCTCACGGAGCAGAGGTGTAACGTGGGAGTATCGGGAGACTCCCAACACCACTCTCGCGGCTGCATTCTGTACCAGTTGGAGCTTCCGGGTGGTCCTCAAGGGCAGCCCCATGTAGAGAGCGTTGCAGTAGTCCAGACGAGAGGACACGAGCGCATGAGTGACCGTGCATAGATCATCCCGGCTAAGATAGGGCCGCAACTGACGCACCAGGCGAACCTGTGCGAAGGCCCCCCTAGTCACAGCTCCTATATGGTCTTCCAAGGTGAGCCGTGAATCTAGGAGGACCCCCAAGTTGCGAGCCCTATCTACGGGGGGTAATAGTTCACCCCCCATAGCCAGAGGTGGAATGTCCGAATAAACCCGGGATGAAGGTATGCAAAGCCACTCAGTCTTGTCGGGGTTGAGCTGGAGTCTGTTCCTCCCCATCCAGACCCGAACCGCCTCCAGGCAACGGGACATCACGTTGAGGGCATCACTGGGGTGGTTTGGGGTTGAAAAGAAAAGTTGGGTATCATCAGCATACTGATGATACCCAACTCCAAAGCCACGAATGATCTCACCCAGCGGCTTCATATAGATGTTGAACAGGAGAGGCGAGAGGACCGACCCCTGAGGAACTCCACAAATGAGAGACCTCGCGGTCGACCTCGAGATGATGAATGGCCAGCAGTCAAGACAAGAAACAGTTACAATACACTGCAGTAGAAGAGGAAATGATCTGACAACAGCAATAATTTTAAAAAGATCAAACACCAGATAAAAGTGGCAGGAAGACTGCTGTGATAATTCAGTCAACAGGTTATTAAGACGTGCACTGGCTTTAGCAGTAAATGCAGTAATATGAGAATGGCTATTGAATATACTAAAGGAGATAAATGGAATTAAAGGGGAAACGTTGTTGTTTCATTCTGGCTATAGGAATGCAGCCTAATGTCACCAGATAATTGTTGTCAATCAATTATCAATCAATCTGAGTATCAATCACGAGAGATAGTACTGGAATAAATGATCGAATTCTCTGCCTTAATATAAATGAGATATCTATTCCCCAACAAACACTAAACAGTCTTACTCACCTGGTATTTTGCTATGACCCAAACCACCTATCCTTTTGCCCTGGTTGGACTGCGATTACTTTACCTACTAGACATCATTTCTCTCACCATTTTTCTATTTGCAACCCATAAACAGAAAGGATTAGCCTCTTTTTAATGACTTTAGAGACAATAACACAGCCAAATTTCTCTGGCAATATTTTTATTTTTCTAATTTTATCATAGCACATTCTATTTTCACTGTGGGAGTTCATACAGTGTTTCCCTTTACATTATCTTCATCAAAACCCAATAAAGAAGGTTGAAAAGCAGGAAGGATCACCCCTATTTTACCAGTTGCATGATAACAAGAATAGCAAAGGTTTGGATCAGTGAGGGGAGTAATTCAGTTTAATATAAATTTAAACTCTGGGCAAATAGTCTGTATTAGCTATTCTTGCTCTTGTAATCTAGTATTCTACAAGTTCAAAAGCTAAATTTATTCTGTGCAATTTAGAGCCAAAGTTATACTTGTCTCATGATGATGTTAGGCCTTCTATGCATCCATATACTTCTATTTTATCTAAACAAGTTAATTTAAATTCCAGTTGAATTTCTCGAAAAACTAAAAGGTATATTAATTTGCTTATTCAGATATACACAGAATGGCTTATTAATTGTAACCTAAAATTATCATTAATGCATCTTGTATTTAGTACAGTACTGTAGTCAAACCAGAATAAATGGACTATTTGTAAATACTCCTACATGTTAGCTTTTAAACCATTACTTCAGTTCCCGTTTCCAATATTTCTTGATTTCTTATTTTTTCAAAGCCAGTCGCTAAACTATTGAACATTGTGTCTCGTCCTACAGATGCTTCCAAAATCTTAACGCAAAACATGTTCACTTGTCCCGTTTAACTCACTGAAATTCACTTCCAAATATTTTATACTTCAGAATGCACTGAATGATATAAGCTACTACAATATTTTTACTGGGTCTGATGCAACTAGGCAAATGAACAGCTGCTTTCTAAGTTTCCCAATGGAAAAGAGTATGCATTAAGTACAGTAAAGAAACTTTTGAATAGACATGGGGAAATGAAGAATCTTTAAAAAATGGAACAGCATCTTCTATGAGCTTGTTAAACTATTTTTTTAAAAAAATTAAATTGTTCTAACCATCATTAAGTTTGGAAGCAGCAAAGCAACTTCTGTTCCAAATCACTTTACCCTCATTAATCACAGATCATAAAGCCAGAAGAATATATAATCATTATATATCATATGCATTATGTAAATAAACTGATACAGGAAAAAGGCACAGTAGTTTATCATCCAACATAACCATTAGTCTGCATAGAATTTTAAAAAGAACACTTCACCAAGGATGCCTGTAAAATCCAAATATGTTTTCACTGGTTTTTCTTCCAGTTTCCACTCATTCTGGCTTCCAACTGAAATGTCTGAAATTCTGTCTACACCCACAGCCTTTAACATTCAATAAAATTAATGCTGCAATTCAGCAACCTTCTTAGTTTCCTGCTGAAATGTACTGCCTGAACAGGGATTAATCCAGAAGCAGACTGACTTTCCCCCCTGGCTTTTGACAAAGCACTGACAGGCTAAACACAAGATGATCAAAATGCTCCCTGTGAAATGAATGAGAACGGCAGATAACTAAAATACTACTACTTCAGCTAGTTCTCTTGCATAATGGCAAGCCATGATTTGTGTGTGCTCACGTAGTCCAAACTTATATACATTTACTGGGAAATAAATTTTACTGGTTCCAGATTTACCAACGGAGATACTCAATCGTATTTTTCAGTACATTTTCCCAGAAAGTCTTTATTCCAGCGTTTCCCAACCTTAGGAACTTGAAGATGCGTGGACTTCAACTCCCTGAATTCCCCAGCCAGCTATGCTGGCTGGGGAATTCTGGGAGTTGAAGTCCACGCATCTTCAAGTTCCTAAGGTTGGGAAACACTGCTTTATTCTATGGGGCGACTTGAAGAATAACTGTTCCGAGAGCCGCAGACGAACTACTCTTATTGAATTTCCAGGGTTTTCAGAGACTGGAGAAGTGCTGCCTTATAAGATTTACCAGGCGTACGTAGCACCGTCCTCGTTTAAGGTTAAACATTCATGCAATATAATATATATCCCTCCCTCCCTCGCCCTACAAAAGATTGCGAGCGAAGGCTACCCGGGATGCGCTGCTAATCCTCCGGAAGGCAGTCAAAAATTCTTTCAAAGGATTAGAGCTGGTGAGGGTGAGCATTAAAAAAGAAAAAAAAAGAAAAAAAAAAGAAAAAGTTAAGTTATTGCCCGACTTCTGGGCCCGAGAGAAAAGACCACAAACAAAGCACAAAAGGGGCCAGGCTGACATTCCAAGATGTTCTCTCTCGCACGGACAGAAGACTCGTAAACCCAACTTGGCGCTCCGAAAAGCCAAAGTTGTTGGAAGTGGGTTTGGGGGGTTTCGCCAAGTTGGACTCAAGCCAAACCCGCGTTCCGAATCGCGGTTCCGGACGACGCTTCCAAGTTTTTTTTTGTTTTTTTTCCGGAGGGAGCGAAAGCGCGCGCGCGCAGACGGGGGAGAGTGGGGTGGGGGGGCTGGAGAGGGATTCTTGATCCAGGCTACTTTACAAACCCCCCCTCCCTCCTTCCGCATCAGTCCCCAACTCCGGGAGCTTCCTAACGACACCCTCCCGGAGGGCGAGTGGGGCAGATCCACCGAAAATGTCCAGCAAAGGTACTTTTCCTCGGGAAGCCGTCCGTTAAGGGCCCCTATCCCAGCGTTTCCCAACCTTAGGAACTTGAAGATGCGTGGACTTCAACTCCCAGAATTCCCCAGCCAGCTATGCTGGCTGGGGAATTCTGGGAGTTGAAGTCCACGCATCTTCAAGTTCCTAAGGTTGGGAAACACTGCCCTATCCGGAGTGACTCTGGATACCGTGCACACTGGAAATGAAAAAAAAATCAGGACTTAAAAGGAAAGGAGGGGGGCCCGGAGGGCGCGCGGGTAACCGGAGGCGCCTGCCGGAGAGAGAAAGGACGGGAAAAAAAAACACGACCGATCGGAACCGAGATAGTAGCCGCCCGGCTCGGCTTGCTCATTACCTGCGCCACCAGCGGCACCAGCGTCTGCTCCACCGAGCGCGAACGGATCTGGAGCCCCAGCATCGGTTCCCAACCCAGAGCCGAGGCGGGCGGCGAGCGCGGCCACGCGAGTCCGCAGCCGCCGCTACCACCGGGGAACGCGGCCATTGCTCCGGCGTTGCACAGCTCGCTCTTTCCCGACTCTCCCGCCCGCCCGGGACCTGCCGGGGAGGAGGAGGAGGAGGAGGCGGGAGGCGAAGCCAAAGCTCGCTTGCTTGACTGGGCTCCGCCTGGTCTCCACCTCCTCCTCCTCCGTCTTCCCGCCTTCTGCCCTCGCCCTTCCCTCCAGCTGCAAACGGGACGCGGGTCTCCCTGGGCGGATGGGTGTGATCTCGCCGATTCCCTCGGGCGGGAAAATTACACAGGGCTGCAACTCTTACCAACCTTCAGCCTCCTCCCAGTCTGTTGTTTTTTTTTTTTATTTCCATCACCCGCAGGCTCTTCAGTAGCCCAAATCCTGAAGTAAGCCGTCAGCTTTGGAGTGGCAGCGTTAGAGAAACCATCCCAACCAAAGTAACTACGGTAAGTTAAGAGGGAACTTGGTCGAGCTTAACGTCTCGGCCGAGGCAGCCGGTAAGTTTGCAACGGACCTGATAAAAGCGTGTGGCGCGAACTCAAAATACCGTAAAATTCCCGAGAGGTCTCGGATCTTTCTTACAGAACACGCGTCCTCGAGCGCATAAACCAAGGACACAAATGTTTCCTTCGGACACGTTCCTTTTCCATTTGGTTATACTAGGTGAGCCGATGATGGCAGCTTACCGTGCAGTTTGTTTATTTGTTGACTAAATTGCTACACGAAGACAAAAAGAATTATACATACATAGACAAGGTATACATACGTAGAGAAGGTGTACAAAAAGTCAGCCTCCCCCGTAGATTATTATATGTTATGTTAACTGTGTGAATCGATTACCACTTTTGCTCAAACACATTATTTGACTTATGACCTTTGAACATTTCTAAGAACAGTAATATAAGGGACACGGTGGCTCAGTGGGTTAGGACGCTGAGCTTGTCGATCTGTCAGTCGGCAGTTTGGCAGGTCAAATCCCGAGTACCACATAGCAGAGTGAGCGCCTGTTACTCATCCCAGCTTCTGCCAACCTAGCAGTTCGAAAGCATGTAAAAATGCAAGTAGTAAAATAGGGACCACTACAGTGGGAAGGTAACAGCGTTCCGTGCGCCTTTGGCGTCTAGTCATGCCGGCCACATGACCACGGAGACGTCCTTGGACAAGCGCTGGCTCTTCGGCTTTGAAACGGAGATGAGCACCGGCCCCTAGATTAATTGTGTTCAGTAGGCCTTTCTCGCAAGTAAACGTGCATAGGATTGTGGCTTTAGGATTCAGTTGTTGGATAGTTTTACCTGAAACAAGTGTTTTAATGCAATTCTACTGATAATTCAAGTTTTATTGAGCCTCATTATTCATGTGGTAAATTATTTCATGAAACTGTGATTCATGTTTTTTAACTAGAAGAGCAAAAAAAGATTTAAAACAAAAAAAATCTTTTTTTAAAAAGAAATATTAACTAATGCAAATGTGTACTTGTTATTCCTAAAACCTGCTATAAAATAAGAAGGTTTAAGCCTCAGGCACTTGTGAAGTACAGGGAGATCTTCATAATGTAAATGTCGCTATTGTTAAGCCCTCTTATCATTGACACACTGTTGCTCAGAACACCACTGGAACCGGCTGAAATTAAGTAGCATTTGTCACAGAACATGGCGGCAACCGGTTGAGCTGGGTGACTCCCAAAAGCTAAGGAGAGTCGGATCTACTTAATACTTGGATTTGAAACGTCAGGAAATCTCTAGCCCAAGGATTAGACTGGAAGTAAAACGGAAATATTCCAGAAGCAGGCAGCGGCAAACCACTTCTATACTGCTGCCAAGGAAAGTACATATCTGTGTTTACCTAATTGCCAGGAGTTACCTAGTTACTTTTATTTGCCGTCACATTTTTTTTTAAAGAGCAGCTATTATAATACTTGGAGAGGTTGTGAATGCATCAGAAAAAAAGTGAGATCTGCTGTTGATACTTGATGTTGCTATCATTACAATCCCTTTGCAAGGCTGAAGGAACCATACTTAATTAGGCAGTATACGTAGTACATTAATATCATTTTCTATAATGTTCTTCGTTGAAATACATTTACTCATTCAGCTGCTAGTCATCACATATTTTTATGTAATTTTATGTAAATTTTAAGATAAAATCTAACAAGAACTAATATTGAGATTGAACGGAAAAGAGGCAATATGAAAAAGTTGAAACTGTAGAAAAAATGAAGAAAAAACAAAGAAATGACTTGATTTCCTCTTATAGCAGTTATAAGTATAAATGCATATTAACTTCTTACTTTAATGTTACAGCGTTGCTTACATTTTTTCTATAATCTATTTTTTAATCTTCAAAACTTTGTTTGAAAACTTTACTATAATGTTATTATATTATGATTTACAATGTTATAAAAGTAATTTATATACACTGATATTTAAAAAGTTGTTTCATGTTTATAAAGGTATAGCATCAAAATTTCATTTTTTTCTGTTTCAAATAAATCAACAAGTCAATAAAAGTTTCCCAATCAGCATTATTGTGTCTACCCTCTCACAGTACTTGGAGACTTTTGGGGTCTGGATGCAGGGCAACAGATTTCGTCTGAACCCTGGTAAGACTGACTGGCTTTGGGTATGTGGAGCTTCGGTTTCTTGGACTTTAACTTCTTCAGCTCTGAATGGGGTGGCACTTCCAACATGGTGCGCAATTTTAGGATTCTCTTGGACTCACAACTCCTGCTCAATGAGCTTGTGGCAGTCATGACTAGGAGAGCCTTTGCACCACTTCCTGTTGTACACCTACTGCACCCTTTCCTGGATCAGAAGTCCTGCACTCAGTCAATCAAGCCCTGGTAAATTCAGACTTGGACTGTTGCAGCATGCTCTACATGGGGCTATCCTTGTAGAATATCTGGAAGCTTCAGCTGGTTCAGAATGCAGCTCCATGGGCTGTTCTTGGGGCCCCTCAGTGGCCCGTGTTACACCGCTGTTCTGAGCTACATTGGTTGCCAGTTTGCTTGCAGGTCCAATTCAAGGTGTTGACTTTCATGGGTCCAGATTATCTGAGGAACTGTCTCATCTTGATGGGATTAGCCCACTCTACTCATGCTGGCAGAAGAGGCATGTTGCGGATCCCATCAGTCAAGGAATTTCAGGTGGCAAATCCAGAAGAGCCTTTTCAATCCTGGCTCCCACCTTCTGGAAAATCATGCCCCCTCCCCAGGTGAGATCCACACCCACCCTTATGGTCATCCAAAAGGGCTTGAAGACATGGCTCTGCCAACTGCACTACAATCCAACAGGGATGTGGTATTATGGAAGTGGCTAATGATTAGATAACATCCCGCGTCCTCCTCCTCCCTGTGCACACTTTGCTCCCTTCTTCTCCACCTTGTTCCATTTAATTTTAACTGAATTTTAAATATAAGATCTCTGTTTATTGTTTTAACGTTTCATGTGGCATTTTTATGGAATGAGTGTAAGCCACCTAGACTCGCCATTTGGCTAGGTGGGCAGCATCTAAGTAAATAAATAAATTACATTTGGACATCTTCTCTCTAATTAAAACTGTCAGTTTGACCGTTTCAGTAAGTTCCATCATCTTCATCACCCATTCCTCCGCTGTGGGTATAGTCGAATTTTTCCACCATTGTGCCTATAATAGTCTTGCTGAAATTGTCATTTACAAAAACAAATTTCATGGTTTTTTTTCCAAATGTTTAAGCATCAGTCCCAAAAGAAAAGTCTCTGGTTTTAAATGCATATTAATCTTTAAAATATTCTGTATTAGTATATGTAATCAAGTTCATTTTTAAACTTTTTTACACAAATACCAAACATGACAAAAATTCTCTTCTTGTTAATTACATTTCCAGTATAAATTTGAAGTACTTTTATATATTGTATAAAATTTTATAAAAATTGTATTTCAGATTAAATGTAAATTCCTATGCTTTCAGCCACATATTCTCCCGTTCCGTTTGTATTTTATAACCAAAGTTTTAATTCATTTTATCACACATTCTTTTACTTGTTCTTCTGTTTCAAATTTCAATAAATGTTTATCCATTTCAGCAATCACATTCATTATTTGACTGCAATTTGGTTTTAGATTCAGCCTTACATTGTTCAAGCACCAAAGTTCTTTTATCCACTTTAACTTTTTCTACTTGTACACGAGAAAACCATTGACATGCATATCCTTCTATCACCAACTTTTCCCTTGTTTTTACACTTTCCTGGAGGCTAATCATCACAAAATGAGGCAGAATCTACTAAAATTGACAGATATGAGAGGCCTTTGATAAATTTAGATGGCAGAAGCATTTTTTTCTGGTTTTAGTGCCAGGTGAGGATCCTGCTCTTGGGTGTCTTAATATTTGTAGTGCAAAGAAACAAAAATTAAACCATTTATTTAAGAGCACTCAGACAATGCTGTCAATACCTCACAATAGCCATCAGTCCAAATGCACAGGGAACATTGGGAGCTGCCTTTTATCAAGGGCATCCAATGATCGGTTGAACTCTAGAACAGACTTTCCCAATTTGGGGAGTCAAATTTGGGGAGCAGCTGCTGTCCAAGTAGCTCTGTTAGCTTCCAGCAATGGTAATTGTAAATTAGTCCAACACTTTGAGGCAATATCAAGTTAAGGTAGACTGGTCTGCAATACAGTCTGACAACTGCTCTTCTGGTTTTACAAAAGAAAGCTTACCCATCTGAAATAATAGGAATTGAATATGAAATTTTCTACAGGTAAAAAATTGTTTCCTTCATCTCACAACACATGCACAAATTGTATGCAAAATTGTTGGGGGGGAAACAGAAATTCACTAGAATTTTTCCAATTTTAGGCAAATAATAATAAACAGCAGCTAGATTCCTTATTTAAATAAAAGAATTCAATAAATATATTAGAATATAACTTGCCATTAATCGACTACACATAGTTTCATGAGTAAGTTGCTACAATTATTCATTGGAAACTTTGCCAGAGGTAGCAAAAACTGTTGGGACTATCAGGAAGATTTTGGAAAATGATCGGGTAAGATCTTATGAGACTTTAAGATCCAAGCAGAAAGGCATCTTGTTCATAACATGCATAATAAGAAAGTGGTTCATTGATGTTGATATTCTGGGTGATGCTAGGATTGAGGAAACGCAACTGGAAAAACAATAAGAAATAACAGGACTTGAGATGAAAGTTGGATGCTTAGGGGAAAAAGAAATATGTTGTACCAGTCAATATGGGAGCTTTCAGAGTGATAATTAAATGACTTTCACAATATCTTCAAATATTGAATTTATCAGACCTGGACATTCTAATACTTGCACAAATATTTGTGCCTTTAGAAAAAATTCAGAGAAGAGCAACTAAGACACAGGTCGGCAACCTGCGGCTCCGGAGCCGCATGCGGCTCTTTGAGCCGTCTCTTGCGGCTCCCAGCCGCCCGGTGCGCGCGCACCTCTTCCAACGGACAGTGGTGCGCGCGCACCTCTCCAAATGGAGAGTGGCACCTCCCGTTTGGAGAGGTGCACGCACACCTCCCCGAATGGGCGGAGGTGCGCGCGTACCTCCGCGCGAATGGGCAGCGGTGCCGCTCTTTCAGGAAGCTGCCGCGGCCCGTCTGTGAAGCTGCCGAAAGCGGCAGCTTAGCAGATGGGCCGCGGCAGCTTCCTCAAAGAGCGGCGCCCCTGCCCATTCCGAGAGGTGCGCGCGCACCTCCCCAAACGACCGGAGGTGCGTGCGTACCTCCGCGCTAATGGGCAGCGGTGCCGCTCTTTCAGGAAGCTGCCGCGGCCCGTCTGAAGCTGCCGAAAGCGGCAGCTTAGCAGATGGGCCGCGGCAGCTTCCTCAAAGAGCGGCGCCCCTGCCCATTCCGAGAGGTGCGCGCGTACCTCCGCGCGAACGGGCAGCGGTGCTGCTCTTTGAGGAAGCTGCCGCTTTCGGCAGCTTCCTCAAAGAGCGGCGCCGCTGCCCCTTCGCACGGAGGTACGCGCGCACCTCCCCAAAGGTTTGGGGAGGTGCGCGCGCAACTCTGGTCGTTCGGAGAGGTGCGCGCGCACCTCTCGGAATGGGCAGGGCGCCGCTCTTTGAGGAAGCTGCCACGGCCCGTCTGCAAAGCTGCCGAAAGCGGAAGGTTTGCAGACGGGCCGTCGCCGTCGGGCAACCGGGAACTGGTTCCATCTCATTTTTTAAAAAATGGCAGCCGTGTGCGTCCGCGCATGCGCAAAAAACCTTTTTGCGCATGCGCGTGCATGGACACACGCACGCGGCTCCCTCTTTTTTTAATTTGTGATGGAACCGGTTCCCAGTGGCTCTTTTTCTTTTTTAGGTTGCCGACCCCTGAACTAAGATAATCAAAGGCCTGGAGACTAAAACATATGAAGAACAGCTGCAGGACTTGAGTTTGGCTAGTGTAAAGAAAAGAAGAAATGAGTGATATGATAGCAGTATTCCAGTATTTGAGGGGCCGCCACAAAGAAGACGGAATCAAGCTATTCTCCAAAGCACCTCAAGGCAGGACAAGAAACAATGGATGGAAACTAATCAAGGAGAGAAGCAACCTGGAATTAAAGAGAAACTTCCTAACAGTGAGGACAATTAACCAGTGGAACAGCTTGCCTTCAGAAGTTGTAGGTGCTTCATCACTTGAGGTTTTTAAGAAGACACTGGACAGCCACTTGTCTGAAATGGTATAGGATCTCCTGCTTGAGCAGGGGGCTGGACTAGAAGACCTCCAAGGTCCCTTCCAGATTCTATTCTATTCTGTTCCGTTCCATTCCATTCCATTTTAAATAAAACAGCTTGGAACTGCCTTTATTCTTAGATGTTACTTTAGTAATTCTTACGACCTTGGTTAGCATTTGAAATATAAGTTTCCACCAGTCTTAGACTGTGAATCTAACTGTAGATTACTCAAACGTAATAATCTATTAAACTTACATAGCTTTGATTAATCCCATAATGTGGTAGAAACTGAGTAAAAGGAGAAAGAAGTAAAAAGACAAATCAGCACTGAATCACTATGCAGGAAGAGGCCCAGGAAAGATCCTCCCTTAATCTTCACAGCATTTATCTGACAGTAGTTCAGAGTGTGCTTTAGTTTGGCAAGATTCTTATCTATGGGCAAACCGCAATAAAGAATCTACTTGAGCAATTCGTTGTGTCCTTGGTTTCCCCATGCCTGACACAAAAGGCTTCTTAGCACAAACATAAAAAGAGGCCCTTCTAAAAGGAAATGGGGAAAGCCCGTTTCAACCTTGTCAAAATTCAAACACCTCTCATAGAAACTAGTCCCTTATGTTCGTTGGAATTCCTTTTACATAGATACATTTTGCTTAAGACTGGAGATATTAACCATACATTTGGGACTCTAGGAATCTAGGGAATTAAGGAAACCCTCAATATTAGCTCAGAAAAGGATTTTACTGTGTGGGCACTTCTCAAATCAACAACAATAAAATTGGCATATGCTAACAGTTTACTTATTTGGTGTACATACATATTTATTTATTTATTTATTTTATTAAATTTATATACCGCCCTATTCCCGGAAGACTCAGGGCGGTGTACAGGGAAGATTAAAACAAACATACAAAAATTAAAATCAGATTAAAACAATTAATTAAATAAAGTCCCCAAAATTTAAAACTAAAGCCTAATAAAAAATTAAAACCCCTCAGCCTGGGCCAGACAGCTCAAAGAGCCAAGTTTTCAGGTCCCTGTGGAATGAGCAAAGGTCGGGGGCAGTCCTAAGTTCCATGGGGAGCTGGTTCCATAGGGCCGGCGTGCCCACAGAGAACGCTCTTCCCCTGGGAATAACCCGCTGGCATTCCCTAACCGGTGGTATCCTGAGAAGGCCCTCCCTGTGGGAGCGCACGGGACGAAGGGAGCTTGATGCCGGCAGCAGGTGTTCCCTCAGATAACCCGGACCCAAGCCATTTAGGGCTTTATAGGTCATCACCAGCACCTTGAATCTCACCCGAAGGGCAACCGGAAGCCAATGCAGCTCGCAGAGTAGAGGTGTTACATGGGAGTATCGGGAAGCCCCCATCACAACTTGTGCAGCCGCATTCTGCACCAGTTGAAGCCTCCGAGTGGTCCTCAAGGGCAGCCCCATGTAGAGAGTGTTGCAGTAGTCTAAACGGGAGGTCACAAGCGCATGAGTGACTGTGCGTAGGGCATCTCGGTCCAGATAGGGTCGCAACTGGCGCACCAGGCAAACCTGGGCAAAAGCCCCCCTGGTCAGGGCTCCTATGTGATCTTCAAAATTGAGCCGTGAATCGAGGAGAACGCCCAAGTTGCGAGCCCTATCAATGGGGGGTAACACCTCACCCCCCATCGTTAAAGATGGAATACTCTGGGTAACCCGAGATGCCGGTATGCACAGCCACTCAGTCTTGTCAGGATTGAAATAAAGCCTGTTTCTCCCCATCCAGACCCGGACCGCCTCCAGGCAATGGGACATCATGGCGAGGTCATCACTGGGTTGGTTCGGGGTAGAGAAGAAAAGTTGGGTATCATCAGCATACTGATGATACCCCACCCCGAAACCACGAATGATCTCGCCCAGCGGCTTCATATAGATGTTGAACAGGAGGGGAGAGAGAACCGACCCCTGAGGAACTCCACAAACAAGAGGCCTCAGGGCGGACCTCTGCCCTTCCGTCAAGACCGACTGCAAGCGGCCCAGGAGATAGGAGGAGAACCACTGCAATACAGTGCCTCTCACTCCCAACCTCCTGAGACGCCGCAGTAGGATACCATGGTCGATGGTATCAAAAGCCGCTGAGAGATCTAATAGGACTAGGACAGAGGAACAACCCCTGTCCCGAGCCTGGTAGAGATCATTCACCAGCGCGACCAATGCCGTCTCCGTGCTGTGCCCGGGCCTGAAACCCGATTGGTACTGGTCCAGATAATCAGCTTCATCCAGGAACAGAGGAAGCTGATGCGCCACCACATTCTCAACAACCTTCGCCAAAAAGCGAAGGTTGGAGACCGGACGATAGTTATTTAAAACAGCCGGGTCTAGGGCAGGCTTCTTGAGGAGGGGTCTCTCCACTGCCTCCTTCAGGGCGGCAGGGAAGATACCCTCCTTCAAGGAAGCAGTTATTACTGCCTGGAACCAGCCTCGTGTCTCCTCCCGAGCCGCATAAACCAGCCAGGAGGGGCACGGGTCCAACAAACAGGTGGTGGAGCTCAGCCTCCTCATCATCCTGTCCACATCATCAGGGGAAACAGGATCGAACTCAGTCCAGATAACATGCTCAAGACCGTCCGATTCCTCCATGTCAGACTCTGCCCAGTCAGAGTCCAAACCGGTCCGAATCTGAGCAATTTTATCCATCAGATGATGACTAAACTCCTCGGCCCGCCCCTGTAAGGGATCTTCCCTCACCTCCCGGTTGAGAAGGGAGCGAGTCACCCTAAACAGGGTGGCCGGGCGATTAAACACCTAGCAAGTAATACACACATAAACTTTCTCTTCATTTTATTGTTGGATTGAATTCAGAAAGTGTTAACTTTGTTTTCAAGAACATTTCAGGGCTTACAGTCACCAACATTATTAAAGTCACATATTCTGCTAAAGATGATGACAACACCGATGGCTTTAAGCCAGTCTAATGTTTTCATTCATTATTAGATCTGTAGAAATATAAATGGAAGGAGATTGTTCTCAGAAGTTCATTGATGCTTGTTGATTTCATGCAAGTGATAATCCTTTGAGCATTAGTGGCTTTTCCTATAGGAGCTCTGATTGGATATCTTACTTACCATCAAGGTGTCTAATATATATATGAATTAAGAGCCCTAGTTAATTAATAACATATTTGGTGCAAGTGTTTTGTTTCCGTGTTTTTCTACCTCTTGTTTTTATTCACCACGGAAAAAAAGTGAAAGAGGGAAGAGGTAGAATAGTCATATAACGCTTTTTGACTTACAGTACTAGTAGCTATCTATCTAAGAAGCAATCTTTCACTTTCATGAATGCCACCACAATAAGTCCTCTGGCCAAAGGCCTCTGTGGGGCCTTTGTTTCAACATCAGATATTATTAAAAAATCAAATGCGGTGTTGGGAGGAATGAGGCGTGAAAGCACTGAGGGCACTAGAAAAGGCAAATGAGGTGATAGAAAGTGTTACTGGATCACTTAGGACATCTTTCTCAAGATTTCCTGAGATTGTTCTCCCCTTCCTCCCTGACAATTGGGCTGCTGGCAAACAGATTATTGTTGGCAAGATCTTAAGTGATCCTTTCCAGAGAACTTTTGAACTTAGACCAAGGACTAAGATGTATAGTAGCTCTAGGAAAGTACAGAATTGCTAGAAGAACTCAGTTTTCTGCTCTAACTTACTTCTGTACATAAAGGTAAACCTTATGGCAGCAACTGGCTAAGCCTGTCTGGACTTGGAAGCTAAGCAGGATTGGAGATGGCTAATACTTTACGAGGGACCACTGGAATTCCAGAGTTGTTGGGTTAACTGAGAAGCTTAAAAAACATCTTGGAAGAAGTAGTGGAAAACTTCCTTATGCCATGAAAACATGGTATATAAAGGTTTTGTTATAGTCTTGGACCCAAATAAGCACAATAAAAAAGATATAAAGTCTGATGCTATGCATTACACTTCATAGTTACAGCCATAGTAGCATGCTTGCTATTGGTTGTTTAAATACAGCAAATTACAATAAAATCCATAGTACAAATCTAAACATTTGTATGAAGGACTAAAAAGGCAATCGCACAACATTTTGCAAGAAGTTGTCATTAACATACTGTATATGTGGAAATGAAAAGAACAGAATCTTTGGATTTCTATGAGATTGGTGTGACGTGATTAAATCCTCATGCCAAGAAAGATAAAAAATTAAATTGAGAAAGAAATGATAAATAAATAAATCATATTTACCCAGAATAAAGCTTTAGGCAAAAAATCTTGTACAATAGGAGAAAGAGGTTTCTAAATAACTCAAACAGGTTAAATATTGGGCAAAAGATATGGTGTGCAGGTTTTAATTAAAATCTGCCATTTTATTTCCACATAGATTCTCCTGAAATCAACTAAACTTAGATATTGAGTAGAGAGGTCAGGAAATTGTAGATCCCAATTTATTTCCTTTAGCTATGAGAACATAGGCTTGTTGCAAACAACCAGACAAGTCAAAAACATTTATCTGAACTAGTACTTTAAGTGGCAAAACAAGATATATATTTCAGTATACATCAGGTCAGCTTCCAGCTTCAATAGAAGAATAGAAATACGTTGAAGAACATCTAACATCTAATCCCAAGACATTTTTGTTAGGAAATTTGTTGTGCAGATGTCTCCTTGTGCTACCAAGAAGCTGCACAGACAAGGAAGAGTACTGAGAGCAGTAAGAGTCACACAGTAACCACAAGAGTACACTAAGTTGTGAAAACAGAAAGTATTTTACTTTGAGGTGGTGTAAAAAATATGCACGGTCAAAAATAAACAGTCCAGGTCATACACAATAGCAACAGTCCAAGGAGTATTCCAAATACAAAATCTTCTTACCGGTCCAGAGGTCAATACACAGTTGTTCAGGTTTATCACAGTAGTAAACCAACAGTACAGCAAAACAGAGAGAGCAGTGAATTCAGAGAGAGAGAAACTATGTTCCTAGCTCCCTCTTATGGCCATGAGAACACTTACACACCCATTGGCCAATTAACATCTTAAAGTCACAACATCATGGTTTATATTTTCAACCCAACTATGTAGGCTATCATCATATGCCTAACAATTTTTATTGAACAGTTCCAAAAAAGGTGATACATCTGGTTGCTCAAAATCTTTGTCCTAGATATCTTAAGAATTGCTAGAAGATGCTTGGAGGCTAGTCTGGCTACAGAAAGTACAAAACTATGTTTGCCAGACTTAAAGCCTTTGCAGACATAGTCTATCTATTTTTCCCCCAAGACCTAGAAACATAAAAAGCAATTAACTTGATTAATCCTATCTATTGTCCACAAATGCTGACATTTAACAGGACTTTTTGAGAACACTGATTTTTATTTTATGATGATGCAGGAAAGAGAAAGTGACTTCTTCTCAGATCTACAAAAGGCATCTGCAGGATGACTGTGTTATATAGACCAAAACGGGCCCACTAGCTAACAAAGGCTGTGGAATTCTATGCAGAACTTATTTATTTATTTATTTTATTTAATACTATTTCTATACCGCCCTTCTCCCGAAGGACTCAGGGCGGTGAACAGGGCAAGAATAAAAATACAAATTACAAAAGTTAAAACAAGATTAAATAAATGCCCACATACTAAAATACATCATTAAAACCTAATAAAAAACAATAGCAACCCTCCCCCCAATCCCCTCATCAGTCCAGGCCAGCTTGTTCAAAAAAGTATGTTTTTAGCTCGCGGCGAAAGGAGCGAAGGTCGGGCGCCGTCCGGAGCTCAACCGGTAGCTGGTTCCATAGCTCCGGGGCGCCCACAGAGAAGGATCTCCCCCTGGGGGCCACCAATCGACATTCTCTGACCGGTGGCACCCTGAGGAGGCCCTCTCTGTGGGAACGCACAGGGCGGAGGGAAGTCGATGCCGGCAGCAGGTGTTCCCTCAGGTACTCCGGACCCCTGCCATGTAGGGCTTTGAATACCATTACTAGTACCTTGAATCTCACCCGGAAGGCAACTGGTAACCAATGCAGCTCACGGAGCAGAGGTGTAAAGTGGGAGTATCGGGAGACTCCCAACACAACTCTCGCGGCTGCATTCTGTACCAGTTGGAGCTTCCGGGTGGTCCTCAAGGGCAGCCCCATGTAGAGAGCGTTGCAGTAGTCTAGTCGAGAGGTCACGAGCGCATGAGTGACCGTGCATAGATCATCCCGGCTTAGATAGGGCCGCAACTGGCGCACCAGGCGAACCTGGGCGAAAGCCCCCCTAGTCACAGCTCCTATGTGGTCTTCCAGGGTGAGCCGTGAATCTAGGAGGACTCCCAAGTTGCGAGCCCTATCTACGGGGGGTAATAGTTCACCCCCCATAGCGAGAGGTGGAATGTCCGAATAAACCCGGGATGAAGGTATGCAAAGCCACTCGGTCTTGTCGGGGTTGAGTTGAAGTCTGTTCCTCCCCATCCAGACCCGAACCGCCTCCAGGCAACGGGACATCACGTTGAGGGCATCACTGGGGTGGTTTGGGGTCGAAAGGAAAAGCTGGGTATCATCAGCATACTTGACCCATTGGTTTTCTATAACAGTTAAAAAGAATAGGGCCAAGGACAGAAGTAAGATACTTTGAATTGGTTTAAGGAGATGTATACAGCATATCCCTGAGTGCCACAACAACCTACGTGGTATTTTTCTTGTGAAATTTTAGGATTAGAGCTAGTGGACACATGCTACAGTCTGGCAATAGAGGAGGTGTTCAATTACTCCCATAACTTATTTCTGGAGGTCAAGCTGAATGCTGCCTTCCAGTCTAGGAAAGCAGCCTATGTTTTTCCCCAGTGAGGATGGGAAATGCTGAAAGAGATTTTTCTTTAATCTTTCCTTATGTGATCTTATGGGGCTTAGCTGAAATAAATATTTGCAAAGATTTAAAGCAAACAGAATTATTTTGTTAGAATGACAGGACCAATCAGACGTTACTTACAAAATGCATATATAATGTTTGGGGAAAAAATAAGGCCATTTTTTCCCCCAGTCTAAAGTGGAAATTGGGTTTTTTGTGCTTGCAAAGTCTGTAGCCAGCACAGTACAATGCAATATATTTTATTACAGCTATTGACTACTTCAAAAAGGAAAAGAAATAAAAATGACAATAAAATCTAATAATTATAAAACTGATGCAGTGTATCTTGAAGTAAAAGTTAACCATCTTCATAGAAATAAAATCACATTGATCACACAACAACAATTGTAAATAAAAGGAATCCAGGTGGCCGAGAAATCTGACAAGATGGAGCATTATTAACTGTAACCCAGGCAGCTCTATAATAAGAGTAATATAGCAAATCATAGTGTAATATTTCAGTAACATCGTCACCACAGGGAAAAAGTCTTTGAATAGTATATCTCATAATTTCCCCTCAAAAGCAGCTGCTGGAAGGGCGTTAAATCTTGCCAGATTTAGGGCTCTTCTGAATTTGGGAACCATCGTTTGGCTTAAATATTAAGCCAGCTTGAAAAAAAGAAAAAGGAAAGGAAGAAAAACTCTCCAGGAGCACATCTACAGGTATGGAAGCCAGAGCTAATTGGCCTTCCAAAAACCATGGCACGCTGTTTAAGGATGTGCTCTTATCCCATCATTAGAATTGCATTGGGTGAGAAATGCTACCATTTCAGTTTCTCATGCAGTACCCTCCCCCCAGGATGAAGCAAAGCTATCATTTAAAACTGAAGAGGAAAGCCCATAAGGAAATTTGTAACCAGACAATCCAGCCTTCCCTCTGTTCAAGCATCTTCACAGCAAAGTTGCTACTTTACAAGGAACCTTGGTTCCAGAGCAAGAGCACGTCCACAGAAAAAAAAGATAATCTGGGTTTATAGTAACAATCAGAGTTTAATGAATTTCAGAGATGAAATATTTGATTGAGCCTGTTTACTCTCTCTTCAACTACCTGCCAGTGAAATGCCCGAGTAGAATAATAGTGGTTATAATTCTTCTGTAAGAAGCGAGGTTTCAATAGGCATCTCATAAAGCAGGTCCTACTAAGAGCATCCCAATTGTTTGGATCGTTTTGTGGATGGTATTAGGTGAGGAAGAAATAAGTGGTTATCACCTCCTCCCTATTTCAATTAGGCACTGCTCTGTTTCTGTGGACAGAAGTCTTTCATTCTACAAAAGACAGTTATTGGACCGATGCCTTTGATTTCCTGACCCTCTGTAAATAAACCCACACACATAAATACACCTGTGGGAAGTCAGCTCCCCAGAGAAGGAAATATTAAAAAGGGCAGAAAAATATATTTCCTAAAAAGATATTGAAGAACCAGGAAAGCATGCCCAATTTTCTTAATAGTCCCAGGTCTCCTTCCCCCAAGCAGAGAACCAGTTCTATAGACATGCAAATGTAAACCATCAGGAAGGTTGGAGCTAGAACATTAAGAAGACAAAGACCTGAAATCTACATACCCCACCCAAAATCTAAGACAGGACACAATAGGATTAACTCATCAGAATACCAGAAAGGCACACTCAGACTCAGGTCAAAAGTTCATGACACAGGAAATAGCCTCAAACAGGAAAAGGAAGCAGCTCCAAACAAAAGGCTCCAGAGGGTATAAAAACCCACTCCCTACATGTGGTCAGTCCTTCTTTTCTTCCAGCCATTTCCTGTCTGGTTCTCCTCTTCAATAAACTACAACCTTCTTCCCAAAGCAGTTGCCATGTTTATTCCCAGCTTGGATGAACCATAATGAAGACTTTTCTTCCAACACTACTTTTATTATAAAGTTAATACAGAAGGATTAACTTTTACGTTCATTTTATTCAGAGAAAGGAGAGAGAGAGTCTGAATACCAGATACTTGCAATTATAAAAACATTATACTACAATTTCCATACAGGTATTCCTCATTTAGTGACCGTTTGAAGTTATGACAGCACTGAAAAAAGTGACTTATGACCATTTTTCGCACTTACGACCGTTGCAGCATTTATCTGGTGCTACTTCTGCTTAACAGGTACGGTAGTTGGTTGCTGAAAGGATGTGTTCTAAATTGTTTCCTTCCTTTCTCTTGATTGTATCTTTTAAATGATAGATAAATGAGGTTTGTCTCTTTGTACCTATAATGGCTGCTTTGTCTTAATGCCAAGCATCCAGGAATTCCCTAGCATTTTTGGATTCAGCTTGAGGCAAAATGTTAACTTTTGTTAGGTGAATCTGTGGCAAAATAAGGAGTATTTGTTATGTCTTCTGACAGCCAGTTAGTGTTTGTGAATGCGGTCTGCCAATTTTCTATTTATCCATCCTATAACAGTGGCTGTTATAGTGTTTCCATTGTATGTTGTGGATGATTCTTGTTTTTCATTCTTGGTACTAGGTGTTTTGGTTTGTTTAAGATATTTTGGAGAGATTGTGTTGTTTTGCATACTACAGTAATGCGTGGTTTTAGTAGTCTTGGAATGTCTTTTTATATACAGGAGAGTCCTTTGTAAGTTGTAATGATTGTATTGCAGTGGGTTGTGTAGTCAATTACTTTTGGATAAAGTGAGATGGGTATCCATTGTTTTGGAAGATGTGTAGGTTGTATTTTTCCTGTTTTAAGCATTCTGGGTTACTGCAGTATGTTTCTGCATAATGTTCTTATATAACTTTTTTTGTGGGTGGTTGGGTTGATGCTTTGATAGTGAAGCACTTGGTTAGTGTGAGGATTTTTTTTAAAAAACAAACTTAGTCTTTAATTTGCCATTGTTTTCTCTGTTGATGAAGATATTCAAGAAAATAGTCAGCGTGTGTTTTTCTCTTGTACATTTTATTCCTTGAAAGATATTATTGATTGTCTCATGTGTCTTCTATAATTGTTCCTTTTCTTATAATGAAATGTTATCTACAAAGCAGATCCATACTTTTGGTTGTTTGTGTGGGAGTGCTATGCTTCTAGACCGGTGTGTCCAAACTTGACAATTTTAAGACTTGTGGACTTCCTGTCTCAGAATTCCCCAGCCCGCATGGCTGGCTGGGCCATTCTAGAAGTTGGTCTAAAAGGTATTAAAGTTAGCAATGTTGGACACCCCTGTTCTAGACATTGCATCAGAGTCTCAGCTATGAAATCTGACTGTGGTGATTCCATGAGTGTTGAAAGTAGATTGTGACACAAAGGCCAATGAGTTGTATGAGTCTGGGTATTTCAATCAGTGTATTATGTTAGGTTGGGTGTATTGCTTAATGGTGCTTCAGTGGATTCTTTTGTTCTGGATCTATGGATATTAAGAATGCTGTAAGATTAAGCTATGATTTCCTTCTCTTTTATTCTTAGGTCTTTCATTTTCTTTAGGCACTGTAGTGGTGGACTGACCAAGGTATGGATATCAGTTTGCTTTTTCATTTGTTGTAATCCTAGACACGCTTTTCTTCAGACCAAGCTACATTGATTTTCTTCTAACGGTGTATAAGACCAGATCTGTATCTTTTGTTGCTGTTGTTATTTGTAAAAATGAATAGAATACTGACACCTTTTGCCACAGAATGAAAGAATACAAAATGGATAGTAGGATAAATCCAAGAAAGTGATCACAATCTATCTAGGGGTACATCCTTGGTGAATACAGTACCAACCTCTCTATAGGCCTCCTACTACAATTGCCATGGGGCTTAAATATTTTATCAGCAGGTGAAATACTGCTAAATATTTAATTCTAGCTGAGGATGAAAAGAATGGTGCAAGTGGGTGATGTTCTTTTAAACTAAATTGTTTATCAATATAAGGATACAGTGATTAACCAAGCGAAAAGTGTTTTTCCTCCAATGAAAAATAGCCAAATTATTATTATTTACCGTATATGAATTCGAAAACAATTTCAGAATATATTTAGTTTAGTTTGAGAACTGTGCCTTTAATACTCATAGTTATAGCTACATTTCTAGAAGAAAATTAATTAAGAAAAGTTTAAGATCTGGCTTCGCTTGTTAATCCTAATTGGGTAAGGAAATTGTAATTTCTCTCTAAGGGAAAACCTACTATCAACTTTTATTTAATTATAGTTCTTCACACAACCCATTATTAACATTTGGAATTAACCAATTTTATAAACAAAAAAGTTCTTAATGGCTGCTAGGCATAATAGTTAAACTAAACCCTGCAAAGGCAATAAAGCTGTGCATTCTTTATGCCATAGAAAAGGAATACAGGTAGTTCTCAAGTTATGACCATAATGGAGCCTGCCATTTATTTATTTGTTTGTTTGTTAGAGTAGCCATGTGGCTACTGTAGGCACGTTCGTAACTTTTATTATGAATTTATTATGTTCATAAGTCATGACACTTGTAAAGTAGGTCATTGACCCAATTCAACAATCTTTTTGGCAGTGATTATTAAGTGAGCATGAGGTGGTAAAGCAAACACACTGATCATAAAGCAAACACGGTGATTGTTAAGCAAATCCACTGTTCACTATGGAAAATTTTTGCTGAACCATCACCAATATTCAGTAAAAATGTTGTAAACAGAGCCACTTTGGTCTAATGATTAAAGCACCAAGCTAGAAAATGGGAGACTGTGAGTTCTAGTCCCACCATACGCATGAAAGCCAGCTGGGAGAGAGTCAGCAATTTTCTTGTCTATTTACTATGTACTTTATTGCTTTCTTTTCCCCCCCCTGTTATGTAGTCATTTATTTTGTTCCTTAAAGTTTTAAAATAAATTCTACTTATTTATTTGAATTTATTAGCTGCCCAACTGGTGGATTCTTTTATTTTAAATATTTTAAAATAAAAAGTAAATGTTCTTTAAAAAAGAATAATAGACATTCCCAGCTTTATCCTCCGTTAATGTGTCCAATCCTCTTTTTTAAAATGTCTAAATTGGCAGCCATCATAACGATGGCAGTGAACTCCTTTGGATTTATTACATTTATATCTTGCCATGTTTAGCCTTAATGAATGATCCAGAGTTCTAATATTATTCACTTATCTCTTCATCCATAGTTTCCACCTCATGCATTATTTATATACTTCTGTTATATACGCAGAGGTATATAGAGTTAAAAAGCATCAGATGCAATTAATTGTTTTTCATAGTAGAACTGTTGTACGTTTGTACACATTTTTAGCTGTACAATATCTTCAAGTACTGGTGACTGGAATGTATGCACTATGAAGTGCAACCTTTCTCGTGTGTGTGTGTGTGTGTGTGTGTGTGTTTGCGCATGTGTGTGTGCGTGTGCGGGCGTGTCTGTATTGGTAGTACAATATATAGTACCAGTACACAATATTTTCTATTTTCTTTTCCTATTTTTTTTTCAACCTCTGACTTTGGGATTTGAGGATTAGTCTGACTAGAGAAATATTGTGATTTCTTAATTATATGCTTATTAATATTTGACAATTTATTTCATCTGTCAGCAGTGGCGTAGCATGGGGGGTGCAGGGGGGGCCGGGCGCATCATCTTGGGGGGGCGCGCTCGACGGCGCCGGGATCCGGCAGGGCAGAGGCACCGGAGCCCCAGCCGGGAAGGGCCTGACGCCCCACGGCGCGCCACACACACAAACACACAATCACACAGCGTGACTCCTCCTTCGGGCCGCTCCGACCGGAAACTCCATAGGCCACAAGTCGGAGGCGCTCTTCTTTGCCCGGCCTAGAAGGCTCCGGGGAGCCAGGCCCGGCTGGAGCTCCTTTAACTTTTGCCAGGCGGCCTCCGCTCCCCCGAGAGGGCATAATCCCTCTCGCCTTCAGGTTGGCTGAAGTTCCGGCTTGTTTCCTGCCTGCCCTCCCCCCCTTCTGTGCCGCTGCCGCTGCAGGCAGCCACAGTTGGCGCCTATTTACTCCCACCGTTTGTAAGGACGGCTCCCGCCAGGAGGGCCAGAGGCTGGAATCCGCCTTCGCTCAGGCGCTGGACGGAAGCCTTCTCTCCCTCCTCCCCCCCGCAAAGGAGAAGGCGGCTCCTGAGCGTGCACAGAGCGCGGCCCTCCTGCAAGCCCGGGGCTCCACTGCGGAGGCTTTCCCAAGGCGCTCCCGGGGTTGCCAAAGGCGGGGGGCGCGGCGGGGCTTGAAAGAGGGTGGATTTCCCGCGGGGGGAGGATCGCTGCAGCGTCTCTCTGGGGGTCCCTGCTCTGGAACGAAAGCTGCGTCGGCAGGTTGCCGATCCAACCGTGCATCGGCGATCGGGACCGTCCCCCCCCCGACACACGTCGCCAGCAGCGAGAGTTTCCAGCCAGGCCGGCGAATCTTTGGGGTGAGGTGCCAAAGAGAAGGAGGCGGCTTGGCTTGGATAAGCAGCGTCTGGGCAGAAAATAGGTCGGGCGCCGCAGCAAGTATGAATTCCTGGGGTTCAGCCTAAGCAGGCAAAGCTGCAGGGTGGATTGGTTGGCTTTTCCGGCTTTGGAATAACCTTGGGAAGCTGAGGCATTGTAAGTTGGAAGTCATTGTTTGTCGCCTAACATGTTGGGTCAACCCCACGCCACATGCTAAGCCATAAACCGTGGTTGGTATCCAGGGTTTAGGACAAGATGGAGAAAACTAGCCAATTGTGGGATCATAAATCTTGATGAAGCCCATCATCGCTCCATGTGATGTATGCACTCAATCTACAAACGTAGTCCAAGCCTATTCACATCTGTTGTAAGGTCATTCTCTCGTGGGGTTTATCCTGACGTCCACTAAGAGTGGAACAAACATGCCCCATTAACCATTTTCAATGCCATGTCCTCTCTTTGTCTCATCCTAAATCACAGCTGAGGCACCTTAAAGTTGCCTTGTTTCAGTTTTAAACTAGCATTTTCCCTCTTCTCCAGAGACCCTTTTTTGCCTTGAACCTAACTCAGGGGTAGGCAACCTTGGCTCTTTTATGACTCATGGACTTCAACTCCCAGAATTCCTGAGCTAGTGGAAGAGACTTGAGTGCTAAAATCCACAGGTTAGGGGGCGCAAATTACTTGCCTTGCCCCGGGTGCTGACAACCCACGCTACGCCACTGTCTGTCAGATTAAAATCAAGAAAAGAATATGAGATTGATCTTTAGAATGTTTATTATTAACATTTTAAGACCGTTTAAGTATTGACTATTCTTTTAAATTAGAGAAAGGTTATTGTATTACCATGTCTGTGCTGCAAAAAAGTTGGAGGTCACTTTTGTTATACATTTGTTTGATGTATTTTTTTTTGTCACGCTCAATTTTATACCCTTTTTGCAATGGTCATTAACCATGTGAATCACATGGTTGTTAAGCAAATCTAGCTTCCCTTATTGATTTTGTTTGTTGAAAGCCCTCTGGGAAGTCACAAATGGCAACCCTATGATCCCAGGACGCTGCAGCCATCATAAGTACATGCCAAGTGCCTGTATTTTGATTGCTTGAGCGCAGGGACACCACAACTCTTAGTAAGTGCAAGACTTGGTTCATAATTCACTTTTTTTGGTACCATCATAACTTCAAACAGTTGTGAAATAAATGTTCGTAAGTTGAGGACTACCTATAAAACATTTATACTTGCACTAAGCTGCAGCTCTTTTTTCATGTATTGCTCAGAGCCAAAAAGAATAATTGAACTTTCCTGAAATGAGATTTATAGAGTTAATGCCAAACCAGGAGTACTACAAAGGAGAGAATTTTTTTGTCCTTAATTACGATGGCTACAAATTCACATGCTATGGGTCATTTACCAAATGGTCCCTTCAGTCTTTTTAGTTTTTTTTATATCAGGATCAAGTAATAAAAGTTTAAAGGTTTTTTTTTTAAAAAAAATAACTGAACCAAGTCATTATTTGATCGTATCACTGCACAGCTGTGCATGTATATGTAGGTGCATATTATCATCAGCCCCAATTATTTCACTGCAGGAGGAAGGCCTTTTCATGGAAGGTTTTAGACCAGACATGTCAAACTTGTGACATCACATGATGTCACGTGACGTGTCGGAGCTTTTTCTCCAGTGCCGGCAATGGGGTGGGCACGGTTTCCTGATGACATGTCCGGCCCACAGGCTGGCAGTTTGACACCCCTGTTTTAGACAATAATCTACAACTTCGCCCCAGTATGGATTGGTAAGTAGGTATTTCCTGATTTCTCAGTCTAGGCTAGGGCTACGAGAGTGACTGGCCCAAAGTCACCCAGCCAGCCGTGCCTAAGGGAGGACTAAAACCTTGGTCTCCCTTCTCTTTATCCAGCACCTGACTCTCATGTATATTTATGTCTGTATCTGTATGTATGTACAGGAAATGTGGGTGTGGGTGAAAAAAAGTAATCTACACATTTAAAAATGGAATAATTCCTTTTCTCAGTTTTTAAGTAATAGCAATAAAACCCAATACAATACCTCCAGCTGGTGTGTTTTATTATTTGGCAATGCGTTCAAATTACTTGTTTATGTAAGATTGTCTATACAGGTAGTCCTTGACTTACAACAGTTGACATAGTGACCGTTCAAAGTTACAACAGCACTGAAAAAAATGACTTATGACCATTTTTCACACTTAGAACCGTTGAAGCATCCCTATGGACACCCCATCTGATCAAAATTCTTATCCTTGGCGACTGGTTCATATTTATGAAAGCTGCAGTGTCCCGGAGTCACGTGATCCCCTTTTGCGAACGTCTGGCAAGCAAAGTCAGCGGGGAAGCCAGATTCAATTAACAACTCTGTTATTAATAAGTAACTGCAGCAATTTACTTTACAACTCTGGCAAAATGGGGCAAAATTCACTTCACAAATGTCTCGCTTAGCCCCAGAAATGTTGGGCTCAATTGTAGTCGTAAGTCGAGGACTACCTATAGTTGCAAGTCACAATGTTTTCCAACCTCATTATCTATACAAATATTTTTGGTGCTGGTAAGGGAACTGACAATTTCAAACTGAAATACAAGTACAGCCATTGTATTTGAGAGGGCAACCGGGTGCCAAGAAGAGGAACCATATATTTTTATATTATGTTTTCAAGAGGGGAGGAGGAATTCATTGACATCTCCAAAATTATAATCCAGGGAGCAACTGGCTGATGTGATCTATTTATTCAGCGATTTCTGCATTTTTGTTTCATCTAGTGTGTAGAACAATTGAAATGAAACATTAAAAAGCAAACAGTTTTTAAAGCAAATAAGCATTTAAAATACAAAAGGCAGATGTAAAGGGGAGGAGAGGAACATCAGTTCTCAATAGTTTTAATTTTCCTATGGCTAAGTTTAATGTCTGCAGTCTGGCTAATATTCGGCTTGTTTGAAGGGGGATCCAGGTGGGTGGGTGGGTGGAAGATATCTGTGCCCAGAAACTCAGGTTCCTCCAGACGAATCAGATAATAATTGGAACCATTGTGATTAATGAATGCCTTGTTTTTTTTTCACTGAAATCAAAGACATAGGCAACATGGTTGTACCTCTTTACTTTATGTATGGCTTCTTGTAGTTTTCTTGGGAAGGGTTTTAATTCAGTTTCCCAGGCAGAAGGATCTTGCTTCGGTCCCCCCTTTAAAAAAAAAGTTCTTAGATGGATTTTCTGTCTTTTCCTGACACAAGACTTACCATGAAAACCACCTGAGTTGCCACCTAGATAATGCTGGAGATGACATCTCTTCAGTTTGATTTTGGCCTTTACGGTTACACTTCCCCTGCTCCTCTTTTCATAAGTAGCAATTTTCCAGGATAATGTTAAGCCTATGTTCAAAAGGAGCCAGGTTTTCAGGTGATAGTCAGCCTCTTTTTAAAGATAAAACAACACAAGCACATTTTAACAGATAGCCTACCAATTTAGCTTTCTGTCAGTGTTTGCCTCCTCCTCAGCCAATAAGGAGAGTGATTAATGGATACCTTCCTGAAAGTTAATACATTTGAAGGGCGGGGAAATAAAACAAGGGGAATACACCAATTCCTTTCCTTTAATTTTCTTTACAAAACTGTACAGAAGGTACCACTCACTGGTCTTGTTACTGATGCAGGTCAGATCTTGGCCATCAGGACAGGGCAATTTATGACGGCAAACATTTCAGTCAACTCAAGGATACAGAGGTGCACATTAACAGAAGAGCCCCAGAACCTGTTACTGAGATGGCTTAAAATTACACCATTGAAATGTGGTATGGTGGCTGCAAGAAACACGAATCATGAGGACCAAGAGGTGATATTAAAGGAAAACATGCTATTCCCTGCTCCTACCCCAGAACTTTCCAATTTCATTTTGTTGGTAGCCAAAGATCTTTCTGACATTTAACCTTCTGAGCCCAAGAAATCTGGTCATCTTTCAGATTTCATTCAGGTTTCATTCACGCTTTCCTGCCGCCAGACTCTCCCCTTCTTATGCTGGGTTTGTTTTTTGTTTGTTGTTGTTGTTTGCAATACATCTATTTTGCAGCTCTCCACTTAAGAAAGTATCACCATAGTTGTAAGTAATATATCCTCAAGAGAACATGCATCTTTGGTCCTTTTGGAACCGCAGTGCCTATCATGCTGAGTAGCAGAGGGACATTACTGAAACATGCACAGACAACTCCAGAGGAGGGAAGGAATAAATTGTTCCAGTTGAGCACAGTCTACAAAATTTACGTTCTAGTCTTTTCATAATAATTAGTAAAACTATTTCTGCATCATGTAATTGTCCTAAAATTGGGCACGATGAATACAAAGTAGATGAATAAGATGGGACTTGAAATGATAGGTTATATTGCAGAGACAACCGGTTCTTTGTACAGTAATGGATACGTATGACCTTTCTTGGGGATTTAAGGTTATGTTCTGTACCAGCCTGCTACCGGCCCTGCAGAAAAGGCAGGGACAACCCCTTTTACAAGAAGGCAAGAGACTGGAATTACGCCTGCCAAATTTATTGCTACAAAAACAAATAGAACAAGACACGAACAAAGAAACAGGAGCTTTTCAAGCGGATTGCCTTCGGCAAACCAGCCCTCCCACGCATTCCCCCTTAAATACAGTTCAGGGCGTGGCTTCTCTCTGCCTCCTTCTGAGGAGCCCCATTGCCTTCCTCTGTTTACTCCTGATTGACTGCCTCCTGCGTCGGGCATCCTTGAACAGGGCCAGCTGTGGGTCATCTTCATCCACGCTGTCAGGCTCACACAGCTGGGTCTGCGTCGTGACCAGATGAGAGGGGCCTGGCTGAGGGCTCTCATCAAGCTGTCCAATCCCCTCAGCAAGCTCTTCAACACCCCCCCTCCTCCTCCTCTGAGTCGTCCGATCCAACTGCCGAACCCACAGGCTGACCCTGAATCACAACAGGTTATTCATTCTGTAGTGTAACTTGTACTTGCACAAGGGTAGCTGAAATGGCGTTCTGTGTCATCCAAGCGGAGATACCCCACTGAATTCTGTTTCTTTAACAACTACTTTCCAATCTTTCATTAGATTGAAAAATAATATTATTGAGATATACATTCAGAGAGTCTATTGCAATAGCACTCATCCCAATCTGTAAAAAAAAAAGCAGCTGCACTCAGAGATGTCTTTAAGTTAAGAACAAAAATATCCTTATCTAGTTCAGCACCTAGTTACACAAGAGTATTTTTCAAGAAAGCCTTGAGAGACAAAAGAGTTACAAAACACATGTCTGAGAGCAGAAGCTGACTGCCTCCTCCCTGCACCTCAGAACAAACATCAGGATGCAGTGCCTACAATTTGCAGTCAGAAGTAGAACACTGGAAGTGATGGCACAACAGGGCTTATTATGGATACTTTGGGAGATGGATCTCTAATGGAAACCCATCTTCGTAGTTCAGAGAAGCAATGAATTAGTCCTGCAGAAGGAAAGCAAGGAAAAAGCCCTGAGAAGGAATATAGCAGATACAAGATGTCCTACATTGTCTTTTTGTACTTAAGACCAAAACCCTAATTTTCTGCCAGAGAGGAGGCACACAACAGCACACACTGGGTTTCAGCTTGCTCTGCCAGCAAAGTGCGCATCCAATAGCCTGGCAGAGGAGGAAAAAAAACAAGGTATATAGAGATCAAGCAAAGTATAACCTTTCAAAATATAATCTTTTGTGCATAATCCATCTTTTACGTATAACACAGCCCAGATGTTGTTCATTTATTCCTGCTTGCTTTCTGTATATGCTCCATTGTATTCTAAATTGTGCTGACCAAAGAAAATGTTTCTGTTACTTTAAACTGTGTTGTTCCAAGAGATAGAGAAAGCCTAGCTAAACTGTGTTGTTCCAAGAGATAGAAAAAGCCTAGCTAAACTGTGTTGTTCCAAGAGATAGAGAAAGCCTAGCTAAGAGTCTGCATTCTTTTTCTGTCCCCTTTCCTTTCACTCTTCTGCCCAGGCTCTGCTGGAAGAAGTAACAAGTTAAGTCTCTGGGCTAATTGCCAGTTATTAAGTTATTGTGTATTCCGGCTTAGACACATAGAAATGTAACCGAGCTAGAATAGATGAGGAAATTCAAAGGAACGGTTTAGATGCGCAGGAACTTTGTAATGTGCATTAGTTATAAAAAGCAGAACTTTTCTGCTTAGGTTGTTCTCACTCTCCTCTGTCTCATACATGCGTGTGACAAGAGATTGAGACACCCAGCTTATTCCTTTGATCAAAAGAATAAACCTATGTTCTTTCCAGTTGCCTCGTGTTCAGAGTCTCATCGGGATTTATTAGGATTCTGAGCCAAAAACCTTACAAAGGTTAATGTCTTTTAGCATAACAGCATTACGTCCCAGGTGGTAGCAAAAAAGGAGGCCAGTAACACATTTTCTGACTAACAAGTTTTATTCAAAGCCATAAACATTTGTGAGCTGCAGCTCATTTCTCAGACATTAGCTGCAGTTCACAAATACTTATGTCTTATGTAGGGTGGCTCAGTTGAAGTAGGATTGTAATTGGGATGAGGTGGGAGGGGAAGAGGGGAAGGCAAATGAGTTGTATAGATTTTTTTTATTTTTATTTTAATTCCATTTATATCCCGCCCTTCTCCGAAGACTCAGGGCGGCTTACAAGCTTAGCAGTAGCCTTCATTCTATGTATATGCCTGCTTATTAGGGCTTTCATACACCCCCCAGGCGGCATTATTACAAAGTCAACTTAATTGCCCCCAACAATCTGGGTCCTCATTTTACCTACCTCAGAAGGATGGAAGGCTGAGTCAACCTTGAGCCTGGTGGGATGCGAACCTGCAATAATTGCAGGCAGCTGGTGTTACTTAAGGAGGCATTAGCCCACTGCTCCACCAAGGCTCGTGGTGCAGGTTTCATGTGAGATATAGATTACAAGTATCTAATTAACAAATGTGATGCATTAAAACACATTGTATTTATTGAGATCTTCTGAGATTCCCTGATATATGAGTTCAGTAATTGTTTGCTCAACAGTGGTGATAAAATCTTGGGGTTTGGTTTTGTTTTGTTTCAAAATGGGCACTTTGATGTCTGCCATATAGTGAGTATCCTGGGAGGTTGAACTCTCTGGTGTTTGTTTTGGGCCTGGAATCAAACACGTCCATTAATTGTTTTGCACAAAATTTGACCTCTTTGCCTATGTAGAATTCTATGTGCATTGTTGGCACATGATGGCCTATATCTTATTAGAGAAGGGGCACAGGAAGACATCTGTGATCTTGTGTACTTGTTGGGGGCCTGTGACAGTGCTGTTAATGTAGATGTGGGGGCAAAGTAGACATCTAGGTTTGTTGAAGGATCTGGTTCCATAGTAGAATCATTGCCCTATTGTCCCTTGTGGCTTGTGAGAATATGCTTCAGGTTTATATGCAGCTATGGGCCTGCCACCCATTGCCTGAGAAAGTACAATATCATTGTCTAAATACAGGCTGTAGCTTATTAATAATGTATTTTAATGGTTTAATAATTATTATGGGTTGTTTGTTTGTTTTTTGAGAAATTCTAGCACACCTTGAACATAACGGCAAGGACAGGCAGGTTCTGGTGGCAATATATTATGGGTGCTCATTAGTTTTTGCCTGAAATTAACTGGAATTCACAGGAAAGCCAAAATACAGGTTCTACCCATCTCCTGTCTCTAAAAACAAGACAAATATCTTAGGATGGGGACAATGAAAAACATTCTTGGAAATTTCTGAAAAGGGTACAAAAGAAAAGCCCTTTTAAATAATTTGGGCAGATCTTTCAAAGCAAGTCCACATGTCTAGTGACATGAATATACTCAACATTAATTGGTTCCGGGAGGTGCGATGAGTACCAAAAACAATGAGCACCAAACAAATGTTTTCCATAAGGAATAATGTAGTAAGTCACAGAGCAGCTGACACTGACGAGTTCTAGCTTGTGCACTGAGTACCAAGGAACAATGAGTACCAGGACAAAATTTTCGCATCAAAATACATTGAGTACCAAGTTTGCTGAGTTTCAAAGCAGTTGAGTACCAAGATACCACAGGAGAAAACACGTCTTGTTATCCTTGATTGTAGAATACTGAATAAAATTGTTGATTGTCACAGCAGACTGGCTATGATGGGGCTTCCGTATCTCTCCTGGCCCTACCCCACTCCAGAGAATGTGCCAGGATCAAGTTAGACATGCCATGGCTCTGAGTCTAAACTCCAAACATACATCAGAAGTCCTTAAAAGAAGAAGCAGACTTTAAGTTCAAACATCCCATAAATAAGCTATGCTTTGCATTCTCAGGTGCTGCTTTGATTTGAAAGAGAGATAAAGGTTGTAATATTCCGCATGCTGCCTCAACTATTTATAAATTGTGGCATTGCAGGGAAAAGAAAACAAGTCACGATGATCAACAGTTCCAAAACTAATACCACCTTATCAGATCACTTCGGAGGAATGAGGTTATGTTTTTCATTACTTCTTTATGAAATTCCTTCTTTAGATAATTGAAGTATTTATAATTTCCAAAGTACTGTCTACATTTAAAAGCAGGCTGGATTTTTTTTATAGTGGGCAAGATGAATGAAATAAAGAGGTTCTTAAAGGTGCTAAGTAAAGTCTTATTATTGCACTTGCCCTCTTTATGATATAAAAATCTGCAAACTTCAATAGATTAAGTATAAACATATTGGTGCTTTCAGAGATGGGACAACAGCTTGTCAGTGAAAAATTATATTTTATATCTGCAGCTGCCAAAAAAGCCAACACAGTGCTAGGCTGCATTAACAGAGGGATAGAATCAAGATCACATGAAGTACTAATACCACTTTACAATGCCTTGGTAAGGCCACACTTGGAATACTGCATCCAGTTTTGGTCACCACGATGTAAAAAAGATGTCGAGACTCTAGAAAGAGTACAGAGAAGAGCAACAAAGATGATTGGGGGACTGGAGTCTAAAACATATAGGGAACGGTTGCTGGAATTGGGTATGTGTAGTTTAATGATTAAATGGACTCCAGAAGATGGTAGAGGACAGGAAGGCCTGGAGGAATGTTGTCCATAGGGTCGCGATGGGTCGGACACGACTTCGCAGCTAACAACAACAACAGTTTAATGAAGAGAAGGGTGAGGGGTGACATGATAGCAGTGTTCCAATATCTCAGGGGCTGCCACAAAGAAGAGGGAGCCAGGCTGTTCTCCAGAGCACCTGAAAGCAGGACAAGAAGCAATGGATGGAAACTAGTCAAGGAGAGAAGCAACCTAGAACTAAGGAGAAACTTCCTGACAGTTAGAACAATTAACCAGTGGAACAACCTGCCTCCAGAAGTGGTGAATGCTCCAACACTGGAAGTTTTTAAGAAGAGACTGGACAGCCATTTGTCTGAAATGGTATAGGGTTTCCTGCCTTAGCAGGGGGTTGGACTAGATCAGCGTTTCCCAACCTTAGGAACTTGAAGTCCACGCATCTTCAAGTTCCTAAGGTTGGAAAACGCTGGACTAGATGACCTCCAAGGTCCCTTCCAACTACTACTTCTTCTTCTTCTTCTTCTTCTTCTTCTTCTTCTTCTTCTTCTTCTTCTTCATTACTATTATTATTATTATTATTATTATTATTATTATTATTATTATTATTATTATTATTATCTTCTTAAGAATTTCCTGCCAAATATATATCTACCATAAGCATCGTTCTCCAAAGTTGGAAAGAAGTACTAAGGGTTCTTTAAAATGGGTACCTATTTTAGAATGGAAGGTACCATAGAGATAGAAGGACAAGTAGGAAGTTGTCCTTTCTTACTTTTGCCTTAAACATGACAAAATTCATGTTAGATAAAATAGCAGAAATAAGGCTCTATACCGCTGAACTATATATCTCACCAATTCCAGTATGACCCATGGTGAGGAATTCTTGGAACGGTAGTTCAGCAGCAACCAGCAGACCAACTGTCTCTGCCTTGTATTTTGCTACAATTTCATTAAAAGAAAGGGGTTCAGTGGTCTTTGAAAGTGAAAAAAGGAGTTTGAGCTTTTGACAAAGAACTTAATATACGAAATGAATCAAACAAGCTAAATAAGTATGATTATTTATTTATTTATTTATTTATTTATTTATTTATTTATTTATTTATTTATTTATTGAACTTACATACAGTCCTGGGACTCGGGGCGGTTCACAAGGTAATTAAAATAACACTACAAATACAAAAAGTTAATAACAATTAAAATAATTAAATTATCCTTGAGTAAAATATAAAACGCCTATAGCTCCAATTAAAACCCAATTACAATAAGTTAAAATTAAAATTCTCAGTCCTGGCTGGAAAGCTCAAAAAGCCAGGTCTTCAGGTCCCGGCGGAATGAACGAAGATCAGGGGCAGTCCTGAGCTCTACCGGTAACTGGTTCCAAAGGGCAGGATTAGAAGACACATGCAAAACAATTTCATACCTAGGGCTATTTTGTTTGTTTGAAAAATCAAAACCCTCAGCTTTAGTTGATCCTAAAGCTTTAATCCTATTGATAGCAGAATAAAATTTCTTATGAGTATATTGTGAGGTGACTACTAAACGATGCTTTGGTCTGAGATCAACAAATTGTGTGGTTACTTAGTATTTTTTTAAAAAAAACACTGGACACAATTATGCAGACAGCTGTAAACATACAATAAATCCAAACAATATATGTATATATGAAATCAAGATTTGCAGTCAAATCAAGAAAGCAGTTTTTCTCACCTAGCACCTTTTTGTGGCCACCAGATATATTTAAGTGATAACATTTACATATTCAAAATATGCAACCAAAATATTTAATGCCATAAAGTCACTTGCACCAGAATTTTTAACTGGGGCTTTTATTTTCAGGGATAATTTAATCTTTTTAATTGTTTTTTAACTTTTGTATTTGTATTGGTGTGATTTTAAAATACCCTGTAAACCGCCCTGAGTCCTTCGGGAAAGGGCAGTATATAAATCTAATAAATTAAATTAAATTAAATTAAAATTAAATAGAAATATTTAGCCAACTTTGGCTAATCTTGGGGATTAAGCAGGATTGGACCTAATTAAGTGTGGAATTTCAGGGCTGCTGGCTAAGCTGGGAAACCAAAAGTAAGAAAGAAATTTCAGAAGGTGATCAGAAATTATTCCCCTAACAAAAAAATGTGCATGAAGACATTAAAATGTGTCTTAACCTCAAAAAGCACAAAAGGTCAGTCTTGAGGATCTTTGGAGTAATGTTTTATATGAGGATGTAATAGAATAATATTTTTTCTATTTATTATTGTTTTTATTGTTAGAGACCCAGAGTCACATGTTAGCCGGGCAACTGTATAGACCATGGGGGGGCCAACCATTTGGCTTGCCTTGAGTGAAGAGAAATTGTATGTATGTATGCATGTATATGTGGGTATCTGTACAGACACACACACAGAGTTGATGAATATAAATCACATTATAAAATTTATGATGTGTGGGGCTGTATTATTAGCTGTCACAGGTTGGACATTTCTGGTGTAGACTATAAATCTTACAATAAATATCATAAAAACATCATAACATAATAAACAAAAATATAGAGAATAGAGATGAAAAAGGCAAGAATAATTCCCCACAAGAATAATTTTCTTAATGCTTTACAGCCACCCTAATTATTTCATTCTATTGCTTTGCTCAGTCTTAAATATTGAGAATGATGTTATGTGTCTTAAATGGGAAGAAGAAGCAATATTTGATGATCAAATGAAATTTGGTAATCTGATTGTTAACTTAGCATTTTAATGGAGGCTGAGATAGAAAACTGAAAATTAACCATTGCTGACATTAATTAGCAAGATGCTTCCAACTAAAAGTACTTCTGCCATCATAAAACATCCCATCCATCTAATATATAAAGGGCTGTAATCTGGCTAAAGAAATTAAAGTTTGCCACATTAAAAGTTTTTTTAGAAAACATTTTTAAACATTTGTTAACATTTAACAAATAATAGTAATAATTAATAATACTAAATTATTCATTTACTGTAGTATTCAAGGTTATTCTGTAGCATCCTGAGATTTGGTTTAATATAGCATATACACATGTTAAGTCTCTTAAGGAAATTGTATAGAAGGAAGTGTTTGGTTACAGAAGAAGCTAACAATAGTCTAAACTTGTTGACTAAGTGGCATGTTCTATTCCAGGAAAGTAAGCTGTGTCTTGCCAGCATGAGAGATTGAGTGCATGTTTTAACAGACCAGGCAACCATAATTAGCAAATGATCACTTTCTGTATTTGTTGGATATCGACTTTGAAAAGTCATCAAGAGTGTTGCATAGAATGTTTGACCTGATTTCCTGTTGGTCTCTTGCCAACGTGCATAGCAGAGGACATGCTAGCAGATTAGATTCTCCTGATTCCAGAAGCAAAGTAAACAGTGACAATGATATAATGATACAAAGATAGGCAGAAAAATATCACAAATCCTGCTAATGGGCATATATTTGTAGAGCTTAGGGATGGAATTCCTTTTCCCTGTCCATATCTGTTAAAACATGAACATAGTTCAGAAATGGGTTTTAAGCATTTGAATTTGTAGAAATGAACACATGATGAAAGGTTTTTTAACAGATGGGTTTAAGTTGCCTTTAGTATTTAATTTGCATCAAATTATATAGGGCCTCTTCTTGTACCAATAACTTCAATGAAATTTCCTCTGGCGTTAAGTGATAAAAAGTTCCATCTGCCAATTCTCTGGGTATCCTGCTACAATTAAATGCTTACGAACAGGCTAGCAGAAAAAGCTGGCAATCTTACTTGGATAGAATTCTCCAGAAATGCGTCTAACACATTTGAGTAAACAGTGGGTATTAATAATATGCATACTCCCAGGATTCTTCTTAGAATGTGTTAAGATTTCTGCCTATTCTACTTTACAGCCATCATTCTCATTCACCGTAATACTATTTCTGCATCTTGTCATGTCAATATCTTTCAACCAGAACAGAAACTGTTGCTTAGCAATGTCTGTTGCTTAGTTCCCACTCAAGTCTACTACCACAAATCAGTGGAATTTACACAATAAGTTGCTGTTACTGGCTCAGCTCCATATTAGAAACTCTTGAAAACCCACAGCTCCAAATATTTTTTTTTCTGTAGGAAGACTGCATTCTTTCAAATAAAAAGGGCAGAATTAGAAACTTTACATGGCTTTTTTTAGAAAATGATGCCATCTCTCAAAAAGTGACTTTGTTCTCTGGAGGAATCTATATCTGTAATTGGTTGGTTTGTTGCTGAAGACATGGGAAATATTATGTAGAAATTAACAACTGACTGTCCTAGAATAATGAAGTTTTATTTCTAAATAAGAGTGAAGCTGAAGAAGAAACAGCATTTGCCAGCCTTTTCTCTAAATATTCTTCAGATAGCAAGTAACCAGTTCACGGTTAGAAAATGGAAATTCTATATCAATACTACCTAAAATTCTCGTCATGACCTTTAACTACTTGAAATGATGCATCACAGGGCAACAATTTTGGAACTAGTATACCTCAAATGGACTTACAGAATGCACCCAAAATCTGGAACCCATGATTCCAGAAGGAAAAAAAAAGTTAGGAAAGAAATGCTTCAGTGCTACTGAAGTTGTTAATAGGGACGCGGTGGCTCAGTGGGTTAGGACGCTGAGCTTGTCGATCAGAAGGTCGGCAGTTTGGCGGGTGGAATCCCGAGTGCCGCGTAACAGAGTGAGTGCCTGTTACTCGTCCCAGCTTCTGCCAACCTAGCAGTTCGAAAGCACATAAAAATGCAAGTAGAAAAATAGGGACCACTACGGTGGGAAGGTAACAGCGTTCTGTGCGCCTTTGGTGTCTAGTCATGCCGGCCACATGACCACAGAGACGTCCTCGGACAAGCGCTGGCTCTTCAGCTTTGAAACGGAGACGAGCACCAGCCCCTAGAGTCGGAAACGACTAGCACGCATGTGCGGCGGAACCTTTACCTTTTTACTGAAGCTGTTACGATCACAAGATCTTCATTTTCAACTTTCTGTGACAATTCCATAAGCAAACTTTATCAAAACATTATCTGCTCAGACACCAGTGGATTTAAAAGTTCTTTTTCAACAGATTGAGTGGAGGTCATGCAATTCTTTGTATGTTTATTCAAAAGTCACTGTGTGCTTCTTCATTTGTGCAATGAGCCTGGTGGAATTGTTAAGGTGCTGGTTTAAAAATTAGGAAACTATGAGTTCTAGTCCTCTGTTAGCCATGAAAGTTGACCACTTTCGACCACTCTTTCTCAGCAAATCCTACCTGACTGTAGGGGAAATAAGAGGTTAAGAGGTAGGGCTGCTGCAAGCAGGTGGGCACAAAATCTGTTCACCATTTGATGTATGCAAAATTCCTTTCCCATTTATTGTCAAATCCATTTATTTATCAAAATTAGACAAATGACTCTGGATGGTTTACAGGCATAAACGATAAAAGCATATAAAAGACATAGAATTAAAAATAGAATTAAAAACGGGGAAGGGTAAAACATACATTGCCAGACTTATTTTGCCCATGCATTGTCAGATTGAGTTACTTGCACGTGCGAGATTAGATTAAGTAGGGAATTCCCGACGATCCTCAGAAACTTTAGGATTCCTGAAAATTTTCCAAATCAATTGTTTATCAACCTGCCCTATTTCTATAAATTTGGCTATGGAAAGGCAACTGATATCTAAGATGAGAGTAGAATGGTGTGTCAGGAGGATTGAAGTATTCCAAAAATGGGGATGGGGTGGAGAGTCCTCACAAAAAAAAACAAAAACCCACAGACGACATAAAGCAAGTCTCTGATGGAATTTGCGAACAGATTAGCACGAAAATTCTGACGTAATCGAAGGTTTGTAAACTCTCCGAATTGCAGACCGTCTTATTAAAAGGCCTCGCCAGAGTTCATCGCTTCCGCTCTAGGGACAATTCTTTCGACGGCGGCCGCTTGAGGTCAATCGCTTTGGAACGCGAGAGAAAAATGGCAGCCTCCTTAGAAGTGTGCCATGTAGCTTGCTCCGCTAACCGCGCCGGCCCCGGAGTGATTTCTTGGGGGAGAGGAACTCTATTGGCGTTCGGGTCTTGTCGCTCTGTTATTCTCTATGACCCGCAGGTGAGGCGTGGACGGAGGTCGTGGATTTTGGCCCCGAAGGGCTTCTTTGCGTTCAAGCTAAGCGCTTTCCGTGAACACGTGTTTTGGAGGCTTGCTATGAGATAGAGGCACGGGAGTGGGGGCGGCGGGAGGACGATTTGATTTTTGCTTCTTCTTGGGTGTCTTGATGCAACTTAGTCGGTTGTCTTCCCAATAATGGGGAAAATTGACTTGCTTTGTTTCTGCTTTGGAAAGTGATGATAATGGCGAGTGAGCTTTGAACGAGGTGTGCGAGGCTCGGTCCTGAACATTACTGGGTGCCGTTCTTTCTTCGGGTAGTTCAGGGGTAGGCAACCTTGGCTCTTTTATGACTCATGGACTTCAACTCCCAGAATTCCTGAGCCAGCATAGCTGGCTCAGGAATTTTGGGAGTTGAAGTCCATGAGTCATAAAAGAGCCAAGGTTGCCTACCCCTGGGGTAGTTGATTGATTATACAGGAATGAAACGGTGGCAGAGACCTGGGGCAATTTCTAGAGTTTATGGACTAGAGGGATCATAACATAATAAAAATTACAGAATTTCCTTGGGACATGCATAAAATGACAGGGTAGCAGAACGTTGCCTTTATTGTGGTCAATAACCTGTTCATCACACTTGGATGCATAAAATTAATCCTCATTATTTATGTATTTCATCATATTCACATAGCTGCCAATCTCACAGCCAAGTGACTCTTAGTGGCATACAACAAAGCTAACAACAAACAATTATTAAAAAATTTAAAATGATAAAAAGCACAAAAAAGGTTATATTTTGTTTATTCCGTACTGCTGTTCATCAAATGCTCACATTAAGGACTGCTGAACTTACTAAACAGTGTATGTGTTTTAACCTCTTTTTGCCAGAAGCAGCTTGCCATGCATATAATTCCCTCTGTTTTTTAATCAGTTTGTGAACTTGATCACTTTGTGAACTTCAGAGCAGAAAGACGAT
>NC_139516.1:126914335-126974335 GCF_947247035.1 Vipera ursinii
TAGAAGAAAATACCTAATAAACAAGATCTGAAAGGGCAGGGATGGATCATCATGGAGAAAATCTATATGATCTTTGAGACAACGCCAACGATGCTTGCATAATAAAAAAAACACACAAGCACATCATAAAACAGCATAAACCAGGTCATAATACATTATTTCAATATTAACACCAGACTGGGTTATCCAATGTCCTGGTCCAACATATGGAATTTATGTAACACTCAGTATTTTAAACATGCATAATTAATTGGATAAGTTTTGAGTACAGAGTAGAGATTTTTTTTCTGTTCTGTTAAGTTCTCAAAATTATTATTTGGGTTATAATGACAGCCTGAAAGCCTTGATTTGACCTTGGACATAATATGCATTTTGAATGCACTCTGAAATAATGATCAAAGCTTATTGTTTCCAAAACATTTATTTATCAGTTATCTAAAATTTACATTAACAGCTTTATCTGATGTCCCTTCACTCCCTTAGTCCATAAAAGACAGTGTTATTGTATTGTTGTATGAGTGCCCTCTGTTGGACGTTTGTACATTCAAAATGCATTCTTGAAGTGTATACATTTTTCAAGATCTATTCTAGGCCAATAATCCTTGAAACCTCTTAGAAATTTAGAAGTTGGAATGATACTTCTATATATCTGAAGTTACTTCTCTACTGTGTTCAGTGGCTTCATTAATAAACTGATGATTTAGTTTGATTCTAGAAGAATTTGACATCAACTCCATACTTCGACCTTAATACTTTTAATCAAGCTACTTGGTAATCCTTCCGTTTTATGTTGAGGAAGACCTGCCAAGGTTCCTGTCCATATGATTTTTTTTCATTGAAAAAGAGTGATGAAATATTACAAAACAAGCTGCCAGTGATATTTTTTATTTCTAGTAGTGCTTCTTGACCTCAAATGGTCTCTTGAACATTCAGTTAATTGAAGCCCAAATACGGTACTTCAACTGGAAATGTGTAGACCTTCCTGGAAATATGGAAAAATAATCAGAAAATAGAAAGTAATCTCTAGTTAACCAGTTTGATTTAGTGTGTAAGGCAAGAAAGTTTGCTAGACAAAAAACCCCGAGATCATGAGTTCTAGTCCCATCTTAGGCATGAAAGCCACCTGGGTGACTAGGCCAACTCATCTTACAGGGTTGTTATTATGGAGAAAATAGGAGAAGGAAGGAGTATTAAGCATGTTCATTGCCTTGAGTTATTTATAAAAATAAAGTTAGGATGATAAATCAACACATATGTTTAAAAAAATAAGGAATATAGATTATATGGAAGTAATGTTCCAGTAAAACTGTGCTTAGTAACTTGTTAAATTGTCCACAGCAGCCATTGTATGAATGTAGACCACCCCAAATTTTGCAAGAATTCCCCAAGTATGCTCTCAATGTTCTGTCAGGTAAAAAAGTTTAGGGAATCCTGCAGAGGAGATAGCAATTCTCAATTCACATGACCTATTCTGCAATGGGTTAAAATGCTACATTTAACAGCTTAACACTAAAGACCTATTTTGTGATTCTTGGGGTGCCAGGATGCTAGGAGTTAAGAGGCTTTTAACCAATAGAACTAAGAATCTGTTCCTATTAATAGCATTTTTATGAATGGAAAATGAGGAAAAGATGTAAGTTGATTTGATTTAATGTATATAAATCTATTACATAATAAACAAAATATCTGCTGAGAAGACTATAATCTATACCAAACACGTACACGCGTGCGCGCGTGCGACACACACACACACACACACACACACACACACACACCTTAAATGAAAAGTAATGCCTCTAATTTTACAAATCACCAACAGATGGCAATATTGATGCTCTAGAACAGGGGTAGGCAACCTTGGCTTTTTTATGACTCGTGGACTTCAACTCCCAAAATTCCTTGGCTCAGGAATTCTGGGAGTTGAAGTCCACGAGTCATAGAGCCAAGGTTGCCTACCCCTGCTCTAGAACAAGGGTCCACAGCCCCCGGACTACGCAAGTGATGAACAGGCGAGTACACGAAATTCCATTTGCGCAAATGGGAAGCCCGCCACTTGGGCAAATGGTGTTGCTCACATGCGTGCACACACATGCCTGCCACTTGTGCAGAACAACCCCCGCCCCACCCCCCGCCACCAATCACTGGCCCATCCACAGAATTGGAGAAGGTTGGGGCCAGCTGCTCTAGAAGCTCTGATGTGGTCTTTGGCATCTCTTCTTCCATTTCATTTGGTGGGTTGTTGCTGTGAGAAAACAGCAACTTTTGTGTTGCTATAGTTCATGAAATGGAAGTCTGCAGTGAGTAATCACTGCACTTTAAGCAAGGCACTTTGAAATAGTATATATTTTTCTATATAAAGGAATGAGTTCATCTGTTTAGTGAAAAGCAGAATGAATAAATTTTATTCTAGTAAATTTGTGAGATTCTGTTCAGGATTTATTATAGCCTTTCTCAATCTGTTAGACTCCAGATGTCTTGGATTCATTTTAAAATTACCAGGTATCATGACTATAAAATATAGTGGCTAGCTGTTTTGAGAATTAATTTTCTGCAGAGAATAAAGCTGGGAAATGTTGATTTATTATCCTTAGAGTGTGAGAGTCCTATTTTTTTCCTTTGGAAGTGATAAGAAAAAATAAAGCAAAAACAACTAACTTGTGTTCTACCATTATTTACAAATACATTTTATTCTTAAAAAGAGCAGCTTAGATACAGAGTAGTACATGAAAAATAATTTTGACCGGCATTATTAAATCTTTTTATATCCTTCTGTATAATAGCTTATGAAACGGAATTAATATCTGGCGGGTCAGACAGAGTTCTTATTCTTTGGGAGATTCAAAATGAGAAGGTATGTAGAAATATCATGGTAAGTGAAGACCATGTCTTGTATACCTTGTATACATGACTTTTGAAAAATCAGTTGAGCAAGAGACGAAACCAAACCAGAATTTCTTAAATTTCTTAAACTGATTTTATCTCCGTTGTGGTATTATGAAAGATATAGAGCTCCAATTGTGTTATATTATACGGTGTGCACAAAGTAAAAAGATCTATTGCTATCCTCCAAGTTCAAATTTTATTTCATCGTGAGAAACACAATGAAATGAAATACAGTTATACAAGTAGCCCTCATTTAATTCCACAATTGGGACTGGCAACTTGGTTGTTAAGCAGAAAGGTCACAAAGTGAAACCGCAGCTCTGCTTAGGACCTTACTTAAAGCATTCCTTTGCTTTACAGACCTGCAGATGTCATAAGTGTGAGGAATGGTTCAAAAGTTAATTTTGTCATCACCGTTGTAACTGTGAACAGTTTCTAAATGATTACTGGTCTAATGTCTCAGTTGTTAAATGAATCACTGCAGTTGACAAGTTAATAACCTGGTTGTTAAGTGAATCTGGCTTCCCCATTGATTTTGCTTGTCAGAAGGTTGCCAAAAGTGGGACAAAACAACAGTCATACATATGAACCAGTTGCCAAGCATCTGAAGTTTGATCATATGAGCATGGGGATGCTGGAAAGGTTGTAACTGTGGAAATGGTTGTAAGTCACTTTTTCCAGTGCCATTGTAACTTTGAATGGTCACTAAAGGGACTGTTGTAAGTCAAGGAGTACCTGTACTTTGAGGCCCAATAAAGGACAGAGACAAAGCCACCAGTCTGTAAATCAAGGAGAGAAAGTCCAAACTTTTGCCTTTTTTTTTAAAATGAATATCAGTGGTCCCTGAAGGAAGAAAGATTCTCATCCTTGAATTAAGAGTTGTCCACTGTATATAGAAATCATAAGCATCCAAATTAGGTACAGTATTATTTTAAAAACTTCCTACCTTGTTTTTAGAAATTATTTTAGAGAATGAAGATTAGGTGTTAGGATATGACTCTTTTTTTATTAAAGAGTTTTACAAAAACAAAATTTTACAATATATCCCCAAATCCCTCCCACCCCAAACCCACCCACTTCCCCCCCCTTCCCAGAGCTAAATACAGGATTATAGTTACAATAATCATATTCTAAATAAAAATTATGCATAATATACAATTAACCAAATTCATAATGTGCTTTAACTCTCTTTTAACATAACTACAAACAACGTACCAATAACAATATCCCACTAAAATCTACTCATAAGCTAAATGGTACTTTTTAGTCCCATATTTGTTTTGAATATAATTTATCCATCTCCTCCAAACTGAAATATATCTTTCCTGTGAATGATCCTTTAGATAAGCAGAAATCTTAGACATTTCTGCAAGATTCGAAACTTTAAACACCCATTCTTCTACAGTGGGCAAACTATCCTTCTTCCAATATTGTCCCACCAGTAATCGTGCTGCCGTTATCATGTTCAACATCAAGTTAGTTTCTTTAACATCACAATCTACAACAATGCCCAATAAAAACAATTGCGGGGAAAACTTTATCTTTCTCTTAAAAATCTTTTGAATGTTCCACCAAATTTTAATCCAAAAAGCTTTTATATTTCTACAAGTCCACCACATGTGAAAATAGGTAGCTTCTAAACTACCACACCTCCAACATTTAGACTGTAAATTAGGATACATGTTGGAGATATGACTCTTATGTACATGAAAAATATTCCATAATCATTTTTAATATTTTCTGCTGTCTTCCATGTTTATGATTTCCCCCAACTCTAATGACTGTTAGATAGCATAATAATTATGTGATTGGTTAACATGTGTTTGGAAAAAATATTGTGCATTTTTTTTTACATGCACCACTCAACTAAAAAACCCCACAATCCTGTGCATCATTAACTAATGAGAAGTATTTAGGTTTTTTTAAAATAAGTTTTTATTTTAAAAAGGCACATTTTATCTAAGTGGCACCTTGGAAACTCTTTGAAGATAAGTTAAATGACTTAGCCAACATTTGGTCTGAGATTATTTTAATTAGGAAATCAGCGCTACTTTTCTCCTTGCCTTTAATTTGATATGCTATCGAAACTTTTAGAATAGCTACAGAAAGGTATTGAAAAAAATATCCTTTTGTTTTTTGAGCACAGCAAAATGTCAGTTTTTACCCTAGCAAAGTCTAATATAAAGTCCAACTTAAATTGCAGATCAAAGCTGCGTAGGGTGTTGTTAGCTGCGAAGTCGTGTCCGACCCATCGCGACCCTATGGACAATGTTTCTCCAGGCCTTCCTGTCCTCTAACATCTTCTGGAATCCATTTAAGCTCATGCCTACTGCTTCAGTGACTCCATCCAGCCACCTCATTCTCTGTCGTCCCCTTCTTCTCTTGCCCTCAATCTTTCCCAGCATTAGGCTCTTCTCCAGTGAGTCCTTCCTTCTCATTAGGTGGCCAAAGTATTTGAGTTTCAACTTCAGGATCTGGCCTTCTAAAGAGCAGTCAGGGTTGATCTCCTCTAGGACTGACCGGTTTGATCGCCTTGCAGTCCAAGGGACTCACAGGAGTCTTCTCCAGCACCATAGCTCAAAGGCCTCGATTCTTTGGCGCTCGGCCTTTCTTATGGTCCAACTTTCACTGCCATACATTGCAACTGGGAAGACCATAGCGTAGGGTACATGACTTCTAATTAAGTGCAAAAACTGAGCACATACATGCAGAGTTACTTATTCTCCCTGCTCAAATTTCATTGTTACACTTGTATTACATTCCAGTTATTTCCACGGCTGTACAAAGTTGAAAATTGTGCAATCGCACGACAGTGTAGCTTGAATTGCAGGGTTGTTCATCTGTGTAATTTTATAATTCTCTGTTTAAGCTTGTGAATGATGTCCACCTCGAAGGTCACACCGAAGCAATTTGTGCATTAGATGCCATTTACATGAGAAATGAAAACGCAGTAGGATCAAGCTTACTCATAGCTTCTGCAGCTTCAGATTCTACTGTCAAAATTTGGTCCAGACAAGGAACAGAAGGTAAAAGTTCCTTTTCCTTTGCTCTGTGGAGGTACCATGTATCAAAGAATATCTTAGGTAAAGGCCCCCATATTCCAGATGGCTTCACTTTTTGTGTATGAGGGAAATATATTCCACCTGATCCTACCCAATGTGACTCACTGCACTTACCTTATTAGGCTAAGACAGGGGTGGGGAACCTTGGCTCTTTTATGACTTGTGGGCTTCAACTCCCAGAATTCCTGGCTCAGGAATTCTGGGAGTTGAAGTCCACAAGTCATAAAAGAGCCAAGGTTCCCCACCCCTGAGTTAAGAGAAGGCTCTAGCCCAGGGGTCCACAACCCCTGGGCTTATGGCCCACCTCCTAGCCTTTGAGCCATTCGGAACTGGGCCACGGAAGTGGTGGGCGAGCCTGTGCGAATCCCCACTTGCGTGAACAGCAGATGAGCATGTGCGCACACTCCCTTTGCGCAAGGGGCAGGTATGCACACCCACTGCTCATGCAAATTTAGCTGAGACTGTGCATGCTTGCCTGTTGCTCGCGCGGAACCATCCCCTCTCCCCTCCTGCAGTTTCCCCAAGCCGGAAAGGTTGGAGAACTCTGCACTAGCCCAAAGACCTCCTATCAACTTATTTGACTTTGTGTGGACTTGAAGCAAGATAGCAGCTGGCAATTCATTATGATTTTGGAGAGAAGAAAAGGTGAAATCCTCCCCCTCCCCTTCCCCCAATGAGTCTCCCTGCATTGCTTGGCTGACGAGCACCATCTCCAACCAGTTAGAGATGCATGAATATATAGATGAGGTTACCATTTTTAAATTGTGCTTCTTGCAAAAAGGTAGGCCACTTGTGGCAGAGATCCTCCCTGTTTTTTGCAATAATCTTCGTTTTACTGGTTGTAGCATCTGGATTAGAACAGATGCTAGTGCTTTGTTCATGATACTTCATATTTTGACTGTATTTCAGATTTGCTGACATACATTCCATGTTTGTTTTATTCTTTTTTGTTATGCCATGGAAGTACAGCTTAATTATTATACGAAGAATAAACAAGTAAAGCTCATACACATTCATATGAACCAGTTTCAGATCTTCTTGTCTGGAAAGCTGTTTGTTATAATGAATAAAAAAATGGTACACTTTTAATCTTTGTCATTATAAGAGTTGGAGGTGTAGAAAATAAGGTAGCATCAGTCCAATTGTTGTTCAAGAGTATTAAATCTCTTAAACATCAGCTACTGTGCATAAATAATGAAATAAATATATTTGTATTATGATATTTATAATAAGGATTATGACTGTTGCTGTCATAAAATCCTATGATGCCTTCTGACTTCTTTTTATCATCTGTTCTTGAGTAAAACCAACTTCTCTGTTGTTGATTTTCTCTGGGTGATATCACCGCTTACATTGATCTTGGGTAAATTTTAAATTTCTTTATGACTACACTTAGCAAAGCTGAGCAATACTTTGGATTCAAAGGCAAAAAGGTGCTTCAAAGCACAGGAAGATACTCGTGTAGGATCTGCCTGCAATTTCTGAAACCAAATGCATTTTTTGAGGGCTCATATGGCAGCTGTGCAATCATGGGGAAAATCTTAACTGTTTTAAGGAGCTGGAGGCAGGGTGTTACTTTACACAGGATTAAACAGATTTTTTATTTGAAATATAATAATTAGTATCTAATTTCCATATTTTTATTAAGTATCTTAAGTGTTCACTGAATAATGCAACTTTATTTTCCCCCTCTCTCCTTAGTTAAGTGCCTTCAGACATTGAAGTTTGGAAATGGATTTGTTATGGATGTTTCGTTGTCCTTCTTGCCAGGCAATGACAGTAAGAGCGGCTGTGTAATTTTTTTCAATCATTTCGAGAAATGCCTAGTATTGCCAGTGCATATACATGTTGTTTTATTAAGAGCTAGTTTTCTACTATCCGATCCTAGAAATTACTAAGTTAGAAATCACAGATCATCACATATTCTAATTAACTGGATAAGTATCCTGTCACCTCCTTTTTTCAAAGACTGTTAAAGTCACACTAAAATGAGATAGTTAAATATCTTTAGAGCAAGATACTTTGATCTATTGTTGTTGCTGGGGGAAAATCCCTAAGAATTAGATTTTTAGTTTGTTAAGTTTATTAAGTTTGTTAAGTTTAAAGGTATCTTATACCTTTTGTGTGATTTGACTCTTTATTTTTTAAGACTGAGTTCCTTGGGTCTGTTTAATAACAATGTAATTTTTACTTGTTTATTGGATTTACATCTTCCCCGTCAAGAGCTCAAAGCAGCCTGCCTGGTGTTCTGTCCTCCTATTATTATTGCATAGTTATTCTTTCTGTTAGTGCTGTGTAATAGGAAAGAGAATGAAAGAGAATGGTGGACCCAGAGTCACGCAGTGAGCTTTTCTGCTTAATGGTGGAGTAGGACATGGAACTTTCAGCATCCCATATTTGAACAACAATGGTACCTTTGAAGTTTCTGTTGAGTTTGGTGGAATATACTTCCAGGTATATGGGTCTGTGTGGTGCTATGGGTTTAGTTCCAAAGAATTGCTTAGAACATACCGGAATTTCAAACTTGTACCTGGCTGTAGTTCTTTAAAGCACCCTTTTCTTTTCCAAGCATTGTACAGCAGTCCTCTACAGCTGCCACACAGTTCAGGGGAAAGAGGAAGGTGCTTTAAAGAAAGCGATCCTACCTGCAAATGCCAATGCTCCTTTTGGGAATTGAATCCAAAATGCTGCCTAATGGGTATATGTACAATGCTCAGAAAAGAAAAGGGTGCTTTAAAGAACTACAGCCAGGTGCAAGTTTCAAATTCTGGTATGTTCTAAGCCAGGGGTGTCAAACTGCCGGCCCGTGGGTTGGGCGCATCAGCCGGAAGTCACGCCCATCCCATTGCCGGCAATGGTAAAACCGTTCTGATATGTTGCGCGACGTCATGTGACGTCGCAAGTTTGACATGTCTGCTCTAGGCAATTCTTTGGAACTAAATCCATAGCACCACACAGACCCATATACCTGGAAGTATATCCCACCAAACTCAATGGGAACTTCAAAGGTGCCATCGTGGTTCAGATATGGGACTCTGAAAGTTCCTAGTGGGTGTACAGTCATTGTCTTGTTACTATATATAAGCTTATGCTTATCTCAGAAGTAAATCCCACAGAGTATGAAATAGGATTTACTCCTAGGAAAGTGTGGCTGTCATCTCCTCTTCCATAAATGCTTTTATCTTGTTTCTGTTTTCTTTTGCTTCATTACATTTAGTTGAAACAACAATGATCTTTTATTTCAGTACTGGTACTGGCTTGTGGTGGTGATGACTGCAGAATTCACTTATATGTGCAACAGGCTGGAGAGGTAGCTATTGTTTCTGCTTCATAGTCTATAGAATTTCTTTCGTGGTGTTTCATTTCTTAACTTTTTAAGTTTTCAAGATTTATACCCTGTTTAATTCCCCAATCTCAAGTTCAGGGAAGTTTGAAATCCCTACTTTAGAGACAATATTTCTGAAGAGTAACTGTCTTCAGCTGATTGAAGGTGTCATTTTGATAACCAATTAGCCATGTTCAAAGAAAGTTGTTTCAAAGCAGGCTCATTTATTGATGTCAGGTTAATCTATTAGGATTTCAATGCTGAATAGTTAAGGTTTGTTGTTCTCCAGAGGAGAAGCTGGAGAAATGAAGAAAATGGGTCTAAAGGCCTTGTTAGATGTAATGAAACCCACTTTATTTCTAGTCCTCTACTTCAGTCAAAGATTGGCCTGAGGCATTTGGGCAATTTTGATGCTTAAAATATTTCATAGTCTCCATGCACTGGTTCAAGAATTTGATAGCATGCCTGGTAGAGTGGCTGTGTGTACAGCAGGGTATCATCAGTACATTGATGATATACTACTTTATCTCAAATAATGAGCGACCTTAGCAATATTAAATTGCATGCAAAAGGGAGATGAGCCCTCGGCACACCCACATGAATACATTGAGTGGAAGGTACTAAACCTCTGAGGAGGTGGGGAAAGCTGCCAGTCATCTCCACTTTGCAGGCAAAGCACAGAATGAAAGTGCCTGCAAGGTCCTTGCAAAATTCTCCTGTGACCTCAATAAATTCTTTGGGAGTTTTGGGCATCTGAATTTGCCCTCACCTGGCAGAAGTCAAGTGTGCCAATATGCTCCTTCCTTCACCCGATTTCTGTTCTTTAGTATTTTAAAATGCTACATTTCTGTTCTTGTACAGGTGAAACTCGAAAAATTAGAATATCGTGCAAAAGTTCATTTATTTCAGTAATGCAACTTAAAAGGGGAAACTAATATATGAGATAGACTCATTACATGCAAAGCAAGATAGTTCAAGCCGTGATTTGTCATAATTGTGATGATTATGGCTTACAGCTCATGAAAACCCCAAATCCACAATCTCAGTAAATTAGAATATTGTGAATATTCTAGGCTCAAAGTGTCCCACTCTAATCAGCTAATTAAGCCATAACACCTGCAAAGGGTTCCTGAGCCTTTAAATGGTCTCTCAGTCTGGTTCAGTAGGAATCACAATCATGGGGAAGACTGCTGACCTGACAGTTGTGCAGAAAACCATCACTGACACCCTCCATAAGGAGGGAAAACCTCAAAAGGTAATTGCAAAAAAAGTTAGATGTTCCCAAAATGCTGTATCAAAGCACATTAATGGAAAGTTATGTGGAAGGGAAAAGTGTGGAAGAAAAAGGTGCACAAGCAGCAGGGATGACCGCAGCCTGGAGAGGATTGTCAGGAAAAGGCCATTCAAAAGTGTTGGGGACTTTCACAAGGAGTGGACTGAGGCTGGAGTCAGTGCATCAAGAGCCACCACAGACAGACAGATCCTGGACATGGGCTTCAAATGTCGTATTCCTCTTGTCAAGCCGCTCCTGAACAACAAACGTCAGAAGCATCTTACCTGGGCTAAAGAAAAACAGACCTGGTCTGTTGCTCAGTGGTCCAAAGTCCTCTTTTCTGATGAGAGCAACTTTAGCATCTCATTTGGAAACCAAGGACCCAGAGTCTGGAGGAAGAATGGAGAGGCACACACTGCAAGATGCTTGAAGTCCAGTGTGAAGTTTCCACAGTCTGTGTTGATTTGGGGAGCCATGTCATCTGCTGGTGTTGGTCCACTGTGCTTCATTAAGTCCAGGGTCAACGCAGCCGTCTACCAGGAGATTTTGGAGCACTTCATGCTTCCTTCCGCAGACGAGCTTTATGGGGATGCTGACTTCATTTTCCAGAAGGACTTGGCACCTGCCCACACTGCCAAAAGCACCAAAACGGTTCAGTGACCGTGGGATTACTGTGCTTGATTGGCCAGCAAACTTGCCTGACCTGAACCCCACAGAGAATCTATGGGGCGTTGCCAAGAGAAAGATGAGAGACATGAGACCGAACAATGCAGAAGAGCTGAAGGCCGCTATTGAAGCATCCTGGTCTTCCATAACACCTCAGCAGTGCCACAGGCTGATAGCTTCCATGCCACGCCGCACTTAGGCAGTAATTGCGGCAAAAGGGGCCCAAACCAAGTACTGAGTACATATGCATGCTTATACTTTTCAGAGGTCCAATATTGTTCTATGTACACTCCTTGTTTTATTGATTGCATGTAATATTCTAATTTTCTGAGATTGTGGATTTGGGGTTTTCATGAGCTGTAAGCCATAATTATCACAATTATGGTAAATCACGGCTTGAACTATCTTGCTTTGCATGTAATGAGTCTATCTCATATATTAGTTTCCCCTTTTAAGTTGCATTACTGAAATAAATGAACTTTTGCACGATATTCTAATTTTTTGAGTTTCACCTGTAGTATTTTCATTTTGAATTGAGCTTGGATGCGTATGGGCAACTGCCCAGGAATCACAGGCAGCTATAGCAATACAGGATAGAAGTGAGTGCTAGTCAGAATTCAAACCGTTGCAAAACAAGGTTGTGCTACACACTTTCTAGTGGTTCTCAGCTTGACACCTTGTATGAAGCTATATAGAGCATAGATAGGATTGCTTTGAGTTCCAATTCTTATGAGGAATGAAAGCCTTGGAGTTGGACTTGCAATACATTTGAGAGACCCGGAGATTGAAAAATCTTCAGTGATCCAGTAAGGAATTTACTATGATAGAGATGTATATGGTCATAAACCAGGAAAGATTGCAAAAAGCACCAAAATTGGATGTTAAGGAACCGCCAAACTGCACAGTGGAAAATTGCAATATGTGTTTATGTTGCCTATTGAGAGTTGCTTGTTTGTTTCAGTTTCAGAAATCTTTACTACTATATGGACATGAAGACTGGATAAGAGGAGTTGAATGGGCATTTTGTGGTAAATCTCATTCAGTCTGGCTTATGAGATTTCGGGCGGACATTTCTCATGCTTTGCAGCCATAAAAGCCTGGCACTTAACATATTTTAAAATAATGCTGATGAGAAATTGAATTCTGTGCATGTTGCCATATTTCTTCTGCTCTTGCATGTAACTTCAGAACACAATTATTATAGTTTGTACAATAAATAGTTATGCTTTTTCTCCATTTAAAGGTATGATCTCCCTCTCTCCCCTCCCTCCCCCCAGAAGCTCATGAGACTTGAAGGGTAATAGACGCTTCCTAGTATTGCAGTTAAAATAATAACATAATTTAATTTAGAGACATGAACCATTGCAAAAAGGAAAGTTCCAGTTTAGTTTATAAACTAAGCATTGTATGTATTGATTTCTTTGGGGCACTGAATTTCCATCTTAAACTCTTTCTTTGATGACTGGTTTAACTTTTTTTAAGCTGGAGATCTGTACTTGGCAAGCTGTGCTCAGGATTGTCTGATAAGAATCTGGAAGATGCATGCAACTTCATTGTTTGGAGAAATCCAAGATGAGGACACTATTAGATTGAAGGAGAATGTTTTCACCATAAAAAATAATGATGGTAAATCTGTTCTTTTATATTGGATTTTTCTATAAAAATGTTTTCTGCATGGTTAAATAAAAGATAAGATGTCATTCTTATCTAATGCATTATTAAAGAATGTGCTATTAATTAGCTGAAACAAGGGCTTCACTGTGTTTTCTTTCAATTAACTTGATTGATGCCCCCATGACACACACACACGCACACATTGTGTGTTTGTGTGTGTGTCTGTGTATGTATATGTTTTTAGACGTGAATTTAATTTTGTCTGATGTATTCTTTATATTAATATGCATTTACATTCTTTACATTAATATAGCAATAGCACTTAGACTTACATACCGCTTCACAGTGTTTTACAGCCCTCTCTATTCTATAAATGGAATAGAAATTATTGCATCCAACTGAATATAGTGAATTTTTTCCCCTACATTACTGGTATGTTACATTTTATCTACAGTATTTGGAAAACATGTATTTGCATCCAGCACCTTGGATGTACAGAAGTCTTCTGTCCTCATCGTATCTTTTTCCCCCACAGATGAATTTATAGACACAGGGTCATGAATTTTGTCATACAGTTATTTGTAAGGTCGAATCATTCATACAATGGCTAGATAAGTCTTGACAATTAATTTACTCTTTGACATTTGCTTTCCATTTTGATTGATTTCAACACACGTAACAGAATTCTCTTTGAACGTGCAATGTGGGAACTCTCTGACAGAAAGCTATTACCCTGGTACATCTAGTTTCAAATAGTAAAGAAGGTAAGCTTGGCTGTTTTAAAAACAGGCTGGATTTTTTTTTCATTCGGTTTTTCACTTTTTTTGTTTTGTGATAGGTGTAGATATATCCTTTGCAGTTAGCTTGGACTCAGTGCTAGCTGGCCACGAAAACTGGGTATATGGTGTTCATTGGCAGCCACCATATTTCAAAGGTAAGAAGTATGTAGTTTCCAATTTGGATTACTGACAGAGATGACAAGGAATGTGGAATGGAGAGCTCCATGCTCAGTTACCCCTCCTTTCTCAAAGCATGGAAAATTTGAAATGTGTGATAGGTCGGGTGAAAAAAAATGTGTTGTGCACCAGAGATTGGGAAGTATAAATCATTTGGTTTGCATCTGTTAGCATACAATTACAAGAAAGAGACAGTAATTTTTGATCCTTTGGGCAAGACTTTTTTCTTCTCTTAAGGACTGAAGCTAAATATTGTGCAGTTTGATTAAATCCGTAAACATAAACCTGTAAAATAGGCACTGAAGAGTCATAGTATCCAGGATTCAATTAATAAGATTTTTGTCCCTGCACACCTTTGAGGACATTGTAAATTGTGACTTTTCTTCTGACTTCAGCCATGTTTAGTTGTTTTGTGTGCCGTTCTCGTAAAGTTCCTCTTTAAACTTTCCTTCAGATGGGTTTAAAAACAACAACACTGTACTTGACAAAACTGAATGAAAACATGGGGATATTTTTTCCTGATACTGTAGATGGCAGGATGGAACAGCCTATGAGGTTACTGTCTGCTTCAATGGACAAAACAGTGATCCTGTGGTCTCCGGATGATGAATCTGGAATGTGGTTGGAACAGGTAGATGTGGTTTTTCATTTCCCCTGTTTGTCTCATCAAAGTAAAAGAAATATAGAGCTAAATCCCAATTCTCAAAAAGATTTTAGGCAGGAAATATTTTAATTTTTTTTGTCCAGTGGATAGGCAAAGAGAAGCCATGTTTCGATATTTAGAACATCAATAAATTGAATCCCCCTTAAAATAATAACTGAAGTGTTCATTTGGGTTTTGGATGGGGAATAAAATGTAGGAACATTCTGCACTGAAGGTTTTCTCCTTCAAATTCATGATTTAAATTTGATGCTTTAAATCATCTGGATTTAAATGGAATCGTATAAAAATAAATATTAAGACTCTCATGTTTTCCTTTTGGTTATTATGATTAAAAAAATTAGGTGCTGTTATTTTAAAATGAATGCAATACTTTTCTAAATATACTATTTCTAGATAGTATCTGGACAGTGTCTCTAGACAGTATTCAATTGAATGCTCCTTCTGTTCATGGAGGCAATTCACTGTCAGAATAAATAGAGCCTAATAAATTCATTTACTTTTTTTTAAGCCAGTTACTGCCCATTGCGACATCTTATCCTTAATAAAAATTGCAAATTGTGACCCGGGCTTCATTTGTTTCCTTTCTAAAGTGATTGCCCTGCCTGGCATTAACCACAGTCTTGAATTGCATGACCCTAGGTACAAATAGAAGTTCCTTTTAAACTGGAGATTGGAACTTTTGTTGAAATTGGGTTAGCCAACCATAGTCACGGGAAAATCTGGCATGGATTAAACATGGGAACAGAATCTACACTGGATAGGGGAGGGGTGGAACTGAATTGAGATTTAACAATTATTTTGCGGGAAATCAGTTTTGGTTGATTACGCAGAGTTTGAATAAACACTTTTTACATTGCATGCTGCCTTTGAGTTTGGCATGTAAACCAAGCATTTAAAAATAACTGCTTTCAATACAATATATGTGAAATAATTTTTAGAGGTTGATTATATTTATATTTTATTGCATTTATATTGCAGTAATATTTATATTACTTTTTATATTGTAGCATTTGATCCGCGCCTCCCCCCCCCCCGGAAACATATCTCTATCAAAACAATTATTCATTTTATACGAACTTGCAAACTATCTTGCAAATCTATTTTCAAAAAAGTCTGTGTTACATTTTTAATTGTGCATAACATTTGAATACATCTAGAATGACATTGTTTTAACTTCACTTTTGGTGTAAGTCTAAATCATTTGTCTTTTGCTCACCGTCTTTAATTAGCAGGGGGAAGGCACATGCATTCATGCATAATATTTCTTACTTTTTCAAAAGGTCCGAATAGGAGAAGTGGGAGGAAATACGCTTGGATTTTTTGACTGTCAGTTCAGCCGAGACGGATCAATGATTCTTGCTCATGCTTTCCATGGAGCCCTTCATCTTTGGAAACAGACTTCTGCAGACAAGGTAAGGGAGAATTTATTTCTGTCACCAAAGCATACATGGAATATCTTTATATAGGAAGAAATGGCTCATTCCATACAGCCAAGTTGTATATTTTTAAATACCTTTTATAAATTGAGGAGGGGTTTTTTCCCCTTTCTGAGCTGTAATGAATAGCAAACAAGTTCAGTTGAGTCAGTTTGGATAATTAGGATTATGTTTTTCCTTTGTGGGAAAAACAGATGGTTATGTGAAGTGATTTTTGGGGGTCAATCATCTTTTATCTATCGGGCCCAGGATGATCTCCTTTTATAGCCGGGCTTTCCCAGGTCTGTGACAGAGACATTTTGTGTTTATTACAGGATTCAGATCTGGATTCATCATGTTCCGCTTGAACATTGCTGCGCCATTGGATACTCCCTGTTTCCAAATTATTGCTTATGATTCTATAGCTGAAAGCCCCAAGGCTATTGGAAGATTTGGGCTGAGCTTCTAAAGGCAGACAACTTAAAAGTGTCTATTTCCTTTGTTGTAAACATTAGAAAATAACCAGAATATTTTATCGTTCAAAAAATGACACTTAATGTTCTTTGTCCTTTATAGTCATTATATTCTGCCATCCCTCATTGGCCATTATGTTTCGTTAAGTCAATGTGCTGTAGTGCTTAAGGAGTAAGAATATTCAGGGTGAAGTTTACCCTTCAACCACAGAAGGTTGTTGGTTGAGTTTTTTGGATCAGTCGTACTTTCTTAGCTCAATTTGCTTTACAGGGTTGTTTTGGGGGAAAAATAGGAAGAAGAAGTGTCAGGAATACAACCTTGAGCTCCAGAATTAAAGTTGCAATGTAAATCAGATAAATAAAGCTTCCATTGATTTTCAGCTTTCGATATAGTTTTTTTTTAAGTGAAGAGGATTACTTTATATCCAACAACTTTTACCTCATTCAAGGATTACAGTATAAATGTTTTTGATTTAACAGAGCGAATGGACTCCAGAAGTGATGATTTCAGGGCATTTTAATTGTGTCCAAGATGTGAAGTGGGATCCAGAGGGAGACTTTATAATTTCTGTCGGTTCTGACCAAACCACAAGGATATTTGCTCCATGGAAAAGAGAGAGCAACTCGGAGGTATGTTTTTCCTAGCTTGTGAAATTATGTGGGTGGAATACCTAGTTTCAGATTGTCCATTTCCAGACAGAAATATGAGTATTTATTCTGGGCACGGAGAGAGTAAGGGACGTGACATTTACCAAATAGGTAAGAACAATTAACTGTACCTAGACAAAGAGGACTAAAATGTTCTTTAAGCCTCAGGAAGTAAGATAATAATCAGAAGCAGCTCAGGTAAACTGCTCCCTGATTCACTGGAGGAAGGAGTGGAAGGATAGTGTAGTCCGACATAGAGGATTCTGTTTTTATAGCCTATCTCAATATCCAGGTAGTTCTCGACTTACAGCAGTTCATTTAGTGACTGTTCAAAGTTACAATGGTACTGAAAAAAGTGACTTATGACTGTTTTCCACACGCAGCGACCATTGCAGCAGCCCCACGCTCATGTGATCAAAATTCAGATGCTTGGCAACTGACTCGTGTTTATGAAAGTTGCAGGGTCCTGGGGTAATGTAACATATGGCCTAACAAGCAAAGTCATTGAGGAAGTCAGATTCGCTTAACAAACATGCTACTAACTTAACAATTGCAGTGATTCGCTAAACAACCGTGGCAAGAAAAGTCATAAAAGGGGGCAGAATTCACTTAACAACTGTCTCGCTTAGCAACAGACCTTTTGGGCTCAATTGTGGTTGTAAGTCAAGGACTAACTGTAGTTTCTACTCTTGACTGTGGAGTTGATTTTCTGCTCTGCTCTGCCTATTCAGACTTGACAACATGCATGTTTGATCTGAATGTTGACCTAAAACTCAGGTGTTCAGGCAGAACGGGGAAAAAAAGGCAAAGACAGGGAACGATGGACCTTGGGAAAATTGGGGGGGGAAGGGCAGGGAGGCCAGCTAGCTATTCTACTGTCACCATATATTTTTTAATCACATAAAAGTATTATGACTAGTCCGCTGGTTCAAATACAACATTATCAAATCTGCTCCTTCTGATCTTTGCAGGACCTTTCTTTTCCAGATCTGCTTAGTTACCATAGCTAAGATTGATATTAGAGAAAGGGTAGGTGGACTGGTTAGATTGGTTAGATATTTTAAGCTTGAATTCAAGATTGATCGGAAACAAAGGAAGCTTAGCAAAAGGAAACACTAGGAAGATGGGTGGCCAAACTGGTGCATGGACCCTGCAGAGGAAGATGGGAAGGGTACTCTAAGCTTGCCCTACTTGTCCCATAAGAATGCCAAAACCCAGAACAACCAAGATATTATTATGCTAAACTTACTAGCCACAATGTTCTTGTTTTGGGCACAGCTCTTGTAGATAGATTAGGGCTACCATAGCTGAACTGCAAAACTCTGGATGACCACTGAATGGTAGCAAACAGATAAAGAAATTTTAAATTCTGAAAGTTGTTAGGATTTTTACAGCCAAGTTTTAAAACAAATAATTTTTTCCAACAGAATATGTAATCTGAACAATAGCTCCTCTTAACATTTCTTAAACTCTCCTAAAATTTATGCATATTATATTTTTATTGATCAGTAGTTAGCTACTATGGTGTTATGACAATATCATACGAGTATAAATATTTAGAATTTCATATTAAAATTAATCATTTAAAAATAAGATCTATAATTATACTTAATTATATCATTATAGGTGCAATGTAATGTTGATTATCTTCTGTTTCCAGTGAGGAATAAAGATTGTTAAAATAAAATTCAGGGGGAGGCCAAACTGGGGAACAAAGTTGTATTTTGAACCAGGATAGGATGTTGGTCCCTCTCTGTCAGGTATTGGACTAGTCAGCATTGTTTGTCAATTATTTATTAATGAAAGAAGATTCCTGTCATTTCCAATGAGATCTGAATAGAGGCGGGAATGCATTTTTGTGGGAAATGAACTGAATGCTTATTTTCAGCAAACTGTAATTCTAAAATTGTCAATACATGAATAGAGCTTAAAATGTTAACTTGTCCTATAGATTCTAAGATTGGTGCTAGTATAAACGCAGTGGTCCTTTTACTAGGTGTCATGGCATGAAATAGCAAGACCCCAAGTCCATGGGTACGATATGCAGTGCATAGCCCTGACAGCACGGTTTCAGTTCGTATCTGGAGCAGATGAGAAAGTGCTTCGTGTGTTTACTGCGCCTAGAAATTTCATCGAGAACTTCGGCAGTATTTGTGGAATATCTCTGGAGAAATTATATTGTGGTGTAAGTTATGTACTCGGCTGCTTTAAAAGAAAACTACCATTTGCTACTTTGTATGTTTGCATCTCTCATTTGAATCTGAGCACATTTTTTAAACATATTACAGAAATGTTGAATGAACTCATATATTCTTTACTTCAAGGATGGGTTGAGGTTTGAGTGGTCAGGGGCTATAAAGAAGCCTCCTGACCTTCTGTAGGCCATTTGAGAATGTTATGGTATCGTTGGAGAGAATAGGATTAATATTTTCCAGGTTGCATTTTTTGGGAGAAGGGCAAGGTGCCTGTATGAGTCAACCCACACCCATGATGAATAATTCAGGTCTGATTGGAGGGTTACTATCCATTTGTACAAATGGACACAGCGGTAGCTTGCCTCCAAAAAGCTCCCTGTTCTCAGTGCTGCTACTGAAACTTTCCAGAAGCCAAAAATAGAACAAAAGAAGTTTTAGGTAACTTGGGGGGACTTGGAGACAGAGCTTAAAAATAAGGATGCGAAGAAGAAGCCTTTGTCTCTCTTTCCCTACTTTTAATTTTAACAGAAGGGACCAAAAATGGCATGGAGAGAATTAATGTCACAGCCAGTCCAGTGAAATAGATCTGGTTAAGAAATTAACTTCACAAGGAGGACTAGAATTATATTCTGGTCTTGCTCTGTGTTCTAGAAGTATACCCTAGTTCAGACATGTCAAACACAAGGCCCGGGGGCCGAATGCAGCCCGCGAAGTGGTTTCATGTGGCCCGCGAAGCCATCCTGGAAACAGGGAGGGAACGGTCCCCACTGCCTTGGCCCTGGCCCAGAGACCCTCCTTCTGCCCGAGACCCTCAGATCTGTCCCACTCCTGCCCAGGCCCCCATAGGCACCCTTGATGTGAACGATGTAGAGCTGGCCATGCCCACCCAGTAGGCCATACGGACTCTAGCCACGCCCACCCAGTAGGCCACGCCCACCCTGGCCATACCCACCCGGCCCCCTGAGGGCAACCGCAATGCTGATGCGGCCCTCAATGAAATTGAGTTTGACACCCCTGCCCTAGTTCAAGTCTTCCTGTAGAGTCAGTTTCCTGATCTGGGTCTTATTTTGTAGGCTAGGGGATTGCATTGGTCTGTGAACCATGGTTTGCCAAACACCAGCGTTGCTGAGGATTGAGTTTGAGTTTGTGTGTGGTATTAAACTCATTTTTTGTAGAGAAGTGAATATAATTTTAAATATGAACATCTGCTGAGTTACAATCAAATCAAAATTCTTAGAAAATGCTCATAATCTGTGCTTTATGGAATAATTGTTACTTCTGAAGATGTTTTGTACAGGTTTGTGACTTAAAACCATGATTTTATTACTAAATGTGGGGTATAGATAATGGTGCTTGAACGTCGTTGAACAATTAGCATGACATATGATAGTCACATATTTCTGTATGGCTTAGAAAATTAAAACCGAAGCAAAGGTTTTAAATTAATTTGAGGTTTTTCTGGGAATTCCTTAGTAATATATGTACTACATTTTAGATTTGTGACTCACAGAAAGTTATGTTGAAGGCCAAACTTGCAAGAAGGCTATATCTAGAAATGAGAAGATTCTGACAATCATGAATAATATTTTCTTCTTCTTAGCAAATGATGGATCTTCCAGAAGGGGCTACTGTACCAGCCTTGGGTTTATCTAATAAGGCTGTCTTTGAAGGTAATATCTGCCTATATGTGTGCTTAACTTCGTATTTGTGAACATGAGTGTTTCTTTGATCATATTTGTGCTGTGCAGGTTGATGAGAGAAATTAGCTGTCAGATGAGTGATCCTTAGTTAATTTGGGGAGTTCTTAGTGCTCTCCAGATGTTTGGGATTATAAATTTCATAATGCAAATTAGTATCTTCAATAATTAGAGATTTTGAAAATTGCATCCTAAAATATCTGCATGGTAAAAAGTTTCTGTCACCTGGAAATTTTACCTTTTACCTTACAAGGAAAAATTTCTGGAAATTTCTACCTCCATTTTGTTGTTAAATTGACAAAATATGGCTTTACATATCAATTTAAACTATAAGATTGTTTGATATATTGCTTATCAGTACATAGGGACTATAACAACAACAACAATAATAATAGGGTTGGAAGGGACCTTGGAGGTCATCTAGTCCAACCCCCTGCTCAGGCAGGAAACCCTATACCAGGGGTCAGCAACCTGAAACAGCAAAAGAGCCACTCGGAACCAGTTCCGTCACACATACAAAAAAGTGGGAGCCGCAAAATGTATGCGTGCATGTACACACATGCGCAGAACCAACGCAAAATGTCCACCAGCCCTGCCCCTGTCCACCTCTACTTTGGACGGCTCTGCCGTCCTGACTTTTCCTCCCTCAGAAAAAACTGCTCTCCCCCCCGCCCTGCCCTCTCTCTCTCTGGGACTTTTTTCTTTCCGCCTTTTGTGATGCTTCGGGATCAGCTCCTGCCCTGGATCACTTGCACTGCGCCGATCCTTGGCAGCCCCGATGCCCACGCCGCATCCTGAGCTGCGCGCACCTGTCGCTGCCCGGTGCCGCCAGCTTACCGGGGCAGGGGGGGACTCGCAGGCCGAGACGACTGCAGAGGGCCACGCGAAGATGAGGAAGGAAACGTTCTTTCAGAAGATCCCACCCGGCCCCACCTCAGGCATCGGGCCCTTCCCCGGCCAAAGGAAGCCTCGTGAGCGTCTCCCGCAGCGTGGCTCCCCCGAGCCGGGAGGCACCTGTGTGGCAGCGGCAGCGGGTCTCCCTGGCGATGGGCACTGGGTTGTGGCACTGCCTTCAGCCCAGGCGCTGCCGGAGCCACCCAAGCGCCCTGCCCCTCCCCCCGGGGCCTCCAAACCGCCGCCGCCCGTTTGGGAGATCTGCCGGCTTCCTCAAACATGGATGAAACTGTCAGCCCTGCAAACGGGGTGGAGGAGGTTTGGAGAGCTGCGCACGCAGCTCTCCAAACCGCCGCCGTCCTGTTTGGAGAGCTGCTGCCTTCATTCGCGTTTCTTTCGGCCCCGAAAGGCACCAGCTCTCCAAAACCTCCGTCGCCCCATTCTCTCAATGGGACTTTTTTCCAGAATGGCGGCGGAGGACTGGGAGCCTCATGAGACGGCTTAAAGAGCCGCATGCGGCTCCGGAGCCGCGGGTTGCCAACCCGTGCCCTATACCATTTCAGACAAATGGCTGGTCAGTGTCTTCTTAAATACTTCCAGTGTTGGAGCATTCACAACTTCTGGAGGCAGGGTTGTTCCACTGGTTAATTGTTCTAACTGTAAGGAAGTTTCTCTAGGTTGCTTCTCTCCTTGACTAGTTTCCATCTGTTGCTTCTTCTCCTGCCTTCAGGTACTTTGGCAATAGATTGACCCCTCTTCTTTGTGGCAGCCCCTGAGATATTGGAACACTGCTATTGTGTCACCCCTCATCCTTCTCTTCATTAAACTAGACATACCCAATTCCAGCAACTGTTCTTTATATGTTTTAGCCTCCAGTCCCCTAATCATCTTTGTTGCTCTTCTCTATACTCTTCCTATCAACTAAACTCAATCACTGTGAGTTGTTCAATGGACAGTGGTTAAAGCACATCGTGCTTTAAGTATAATGTTTAAACACATATACAATGCAGTTACAGAACACTTTGACTTACAATCGGTCATTAAATGACTGTTCGGAGTTATGGCAGCCTCAGAAAAAGTGCTTTATGGCCCGTAAAGCAATTCCATCCTTATAAAATATCACACTGTCCCTCTGCAGTGACATCAATGCGGTTTGGGCACATTTATGATTGGTTGCAGTGTTCCACAGTCACATGACTATGATTTGGGACTTTTTTTGCCATTTTCTAGAAAAAAATGTGCATTTGAGAGAATGAATTAGGACTTAAGACTGTGTTATATACGTCCTTTTATTTTCTGTTAATGTTTACTCCTTGATACTTTGACAAAGTCAATCTGATTTATTTCATTAAACCATGGTTTAAAGTGACACAGTTTAGGCTCTGAGTGTAATGCTCATTTGGAATTAGTCAAAACAAAGGAAAATTTTGGTTCTGGTTCTTGAGGCTTCTCGCAGAAAGGAGAAGATCAGGAGGAAGGTATGAGCTAAGATTACCTGTGCTTGTTCTCATTATGTTAAACCATGGTTTGTTGAAACATTTAAATTCTTCCTTCCTTCCTTCCTTCCTTCCTTCCTTCCTTCCTTCCTTCCTTCCTTCCTTCCTTCCTTCCTTTTTCCTTCCTTCCTTCCTTTTACACCTGTGTATAGTTTGGAAATGATTTAAGAAATGTTGCTCATAGTACTTCTGTGCTATTTATTAAAGTCATCTACCTTTTCCAAGCTTCTACCAAGCCTGAAAAAAAGTTGAAGTTTTTAAGGAGTTGATTCATTGCACCTCCTAATGCAGCTGGATCTGTTTTTCAAGCTTGCTCCATGTGAAAAATGTTAGGTTACTTTAATGAATAGTAGAGGCTTATGCCAAGCATTTCTCCAAATCGGTTTTGAAGCTTGTGCAACTCTATTATACATGTCCCAATTCTTCATTTAGTTTGTTATTATGATTTTATATATGATTGGTTTTGCATATTTATCATAGTTATGTTCTAATGATAGAATACCTTCCTTGTAAAAATAGAAAGTAATTGAAAAATGAAGTAACATCTGCTTTTGCTGGTTACCATCTGGAGCGGGGAGTTCACTGCAAAACATTTTGAATTTAAACCATATCAAATTTGAAACCCCTTCTTTTAAGCCCCAAACATCTCATTTTGTCCACAAAACAGCAACCTCAAGCGTTAAGTAAGGTTGTCTTGATAATTAAGGTTTGGACTCAAAATATTTCCAAAATGTTCAAAACAGAATCTTTCAGTGAAAAAATGGTTGGAATTCAAAATGTTTTGGATATTCCTATTGAACACCCAGCACCAAAACCTTAAGAAGAAAGGGTCTAACATTGTAAGAGAAGCCTTGTGTTTGAATTGATAGGACAGGGCTAAGTAAGCAAATGATCTCAAAGATCCCAATGATACAACTATTTCTGTCTCAAAACAGAAATATCTTTTTAGCATATCTTTTTAGAACTAAACCTTACGGAGTTCAGTGGAAGTTACTCTCAGATGAGTATGCATGGGATCTTCTGCTGAGCCCTATTTGATTTTGTGATAGTGAGGCTTCAGTCTGTCAGCGAATCTAGCAGAAAGAAATTCAAATAAGCTATAGAGGATCTCCTTTAATATATTCACTAATACCTTACAGTATTTGTCATACAGGTTCTGGCAAGTTATCGTATTTTAATTTCTTTTGAGCAACTTATTTTGTTCAGTGGAGTTACTATATTAATAGTGTGTTGACTGAGCAAATGACGGCAGGTAGCTAGACGTGGGCCTTGTTGGTATATTGTTTGAGTTCAGTAATAACCCATGTATTTTCAGAAAACTTTGATTCTTGAATAGAAGCAATTCACTCATAAATCATAACTGTTATGAAACTGCAAGCTTTAATTGCTTCAGAAATAGGCCTAGAGAGCTTAAAAGCTTCTAAGCAATGCCAGTAGAGGGATAGAAATACTGATTCTCTTTGATCACCCATTTCTGAATCAATGGGGCCATTAAAAGTGGAGGAAATTGACTCTGCATTCTTATATTAACATATCAAAACTTAGAAAGTTTTAGTGCTGAATGAATAATGAATAAATATTTGAACATTACCTGAGAAAAAAGGACTGTAAAGCAATTTGTCCCAGGCTTTTGACCAGATTGTAGAAATTATATTTCATTTGTGATTTCAAAGGGGAATTTAAAAGAAAGAAATGCATTTCATAGCAATCCAGGAAACTTAAAAAATTATACAAGACCAGCAAGGTGTTTATTATTACAGGTGGAGTTGTACATATTTCAGTGAGGAGAAGGCATGATTAGCAAAGTTGTTGTATGTAAATACCAGTAGTATTTTTAGTGAGATTACCTCAGGAAAAATTAGACCAGACAATCTAACCATAACAATTTCCTCAAAGTGTAGCATTTCCCTCCCCCCCAGGAAAAAGTATATTGGGGGCATCAAAGGAACATACTTTCGAACATGTGGGAGCATGACATAGTACCTGCAGCTCTTTAAAGCAGCTCTGTCTTTTCCAAAAATTGAATGGCAGTCCTTCACCGGAGCCACATTGTCATGGAGAAAAGAGGTTGTATGTGCCAGCCCCAAAGCACCTTTTTGGAATTGAATTCAAAGTCCTGCCTAACCCTGACAGATAGAGAATTACTGCCTTATAGTTTAGGCTTAAACATACCTATTGAAGATTAAATACAACAGCATAGTTGATTATTATAATTCTGGATGACTGCCATTCCTCTTCCGCAAATGTTTTATCTTGCCTCTTTTTTCTTTTGGTTTATTATATTTAATTGAGAGTAGATTAGAACATGGCTGTCACTGTTCCTAGTCCAACAGTTTGAAGAATATATCATTAATGAATGAGTGGTTCTAATTCATCTTGTCTTTTCATATTGCATTTTTTACACCATAATCTCTTTTAAGAGCCTAAGGAAATCTGAATGCATTGTTATACCAGCTTCTTTCTTTCACCCTGTTGTGAGAGTTTACCTTATCTCAGCTCCTGTCATGGTTTCCATCATGAGGCCCAATTATTTTACCTTGCAGCGTAATACGTTTTGACTTTCCTACTCATGTTGTTTACATTATGGCTTAACTTTTCTTCAGATTCTTGCTATCTAGAAACTGGAATTGTTTCTTTCTGTATAGTGCTCGGTAAAAGATGCCATCTTTTTGCAGATTCCATACTTGATGAGTTTAAAGCAATAACATTTCTACCTTTGCAGCTGCAGATACAACAGCTCAAACAACTGAAGAAGAAAATCTCAGTAATGCTTCCAGACAGTACCGTGAAAATTACTTTCAGCCATGTAGTCTTTCAGGTATGCAATATGTTAAATTCAGTACATAACTCTGAAGCAAAGCTGGTTCTTCAAACAGCTGACAGGTTGACCAGTTCAGGATAAGGACAACAATACTGAATCGAATTATTTCTTTCAGAACCTCCCACAGAAGATCATCTCTTGCAGAATACACTATGGCCCGAAACTCAAAAGTTGTAAGTTACTTTGTTTGTTGATGTAAAAACATACCTCCAAAATGGAAACCGTTTAAAGTCTTTGATTTTTGAGTAAGTTCAATTTTATAGGTAGTTCTTAACTTATGACTGTAATGGAAGTAAATGCTGGAAACGGCAAAAAATACTGAAAATCATGGTTACATGACTGTGGCACTGCAAACAGTTGTAAATGCAAACTGGTGGTCAACATCCAAAATGCAACCGGGGGGGGAGGTGTATGGCTGTAGGAACTTCAAAATCAGGTCAGAACTAGCTCTGAGAAGATCAGTTGTAGTTTTGAACAGTCGTTAAGCAACTAGTTGTTAAGCAAGGACAACCTATATGATTTTCCTGTTAAATGTGGAGTTCTGGGTTAAGTTAGGGCCAGAAACATGAATGCATTTTTTAAAACTAGCTTGTGTATCCTACTCTTCATAAAAGGACCTCAGTACAGAGCTAGGAACAAAGGGAAATGCTACTTCATGCTTGAAGCCATTTAGTAGGCTTCGCAGAGAAACGGTTTATCAGAGAAATCTTATATTTCTACCATTTGAATTTTAATGGTAATCCAAACATGGAAAATTTTTGCCTGTTCTGGGCTGAAGAGAGTGATAAAACAAGGTAAAAAAAGTGTGCAGAAAATGGCTTCTGGATATTTTTTGTCATATTTTTACCAGGAGCAGGCATTGGAGGCATCTGAACTATCTTCTGTATAACAAAGTAATGAACTGCAGATGTGTCTGTTCTTGTTCTCCTCTTACGTTATGTGTTTGTATGTACGTCTCATTGGGAAGCGCAGGGCAGACTGAATATGCTCTACTCTCAGTAACATGGAAGGAGGCCTAGAATGGAATTCCAGTCTAATATTTTCTTCCATAGGGACGCCTTGCAGAATTTCTTCTGGTATTTTCTTCACTGTAGCCTCTAATCTGGCCCATGTTCAAGTTCTCTATCTCTTTTTCTTTTTAATTAACTTTATCCTCTCACTCCCTTCATTTGTTGCAGGTTTTTTTAGAGAATTAACTTGCTGATGGAGAAACAGATGCTCAGAATTCTAAGCCATGTTAAATAATTTCTTTCCCATATTCTATTGCCTTAGAAAAAATAAAAAAAACCATTGAACTCTACAGTGTGAGCAATAATGTAAGACATCAAGACTTTTAGATGTCTTGATAGACAGATCGATTGATAGATCTCTCAGGTATAATGCCTTGTAGCACTTCTTCGGGGCCTTGCCTTTTAGATGTGAACTGGACTCGCAAATATTCACTGCATTTCCTGTTTCTGTGCTTAAGTATTATGTATCCGTTATTAGTTAATGGTTGGTCACACAGTCAGCCAGATATTTATATTGGATTTGGCACTTCATTCACCTGTCGAGTCCTTCCCAAGGACCTGTGATAGGGAGATGTTGTTTGATAATGGTAAAGGTATTGTCACAGGATGTATGCTGTTCCAAGTAAAGTTGCCCTTTGTAGTTGACTGATGGTGACTTTTGTTAATGTTGATGGTGTTCAGATAGTACTCCAAATGTTTTGGGATTTCAGCCAAGGAAGCCTATCACCGTTGGTACTACCTTTGCTTTCTTTTGCCATAGTCATTCTTCTGTTTTCAGGTCTTTGTATTTTGTGATTTTCTCCATTTTTTTTCTCTTCTCTTCTGCTGTCCACTATCCAGACTTTTTTGTCTTTCTTATCGACAGTTGTTAAATCTAGGATATTGTGTGGCAGGTGCTTGTCTGTTAAAGTCTGGGATGTTGTGTGGCTGGTGATTGTCAGGTCTGGTGTTGTGTGGTAGGTGCTTGTCCGTTTGAATTCTAAAGTCTCAGAGCGCTTCAGCTTCTTTATTTTATTATTTTTCTATTTTGTGGTCCCGCCAGTTCTAATATTATTATTATTAAAGTTATTGGCCACCCAACCAGTGGACTCTGGATATTATCCGCGTTTAGTGCCGAGTTTGAATAATACGCATTTTCAGTCTCCACAATGGGACTTTATACTCCTTAAATCAGAGAGCTCTTCTCTTCAGAGCAACTGGATTGTTCATACAGAGGCGCACAATTTTAGGCCCCAGGTCTTAGCATTCAATTGCAGCCTACGTGTCTTCAAAAGGTTGTTGTGATTGTGATTTATATTTAATATTTAAATGCAAATCAATTCAAAACTGGTCATTTTAACTCCTTTTGCAATGAGCTTTCCAATATGCCACTCAAAGGCCAAATATGTGTCTTGGCCAAAGATGTCCATGCCTGGCAAAGAATTTGACTGGAAATACTTCAAGGAGAACTCCCTTCTATTCGCCTGCCTTGGAGCAATCATGCAAGACTTCTGAAGCAGCTTTAACAATGTATATGGATCCATGTCAAATTTATAGCTTCTCTTAATTTCTTTTGCATTCATAGCAAGACAGAATATGAGTAAAATAATGCCTACATTGCCATTAAATAGTTTCATTTTTCTTTTAAACGTAACCACCTTTTTCATCATCGTCATTAACATTTCTCTATACAATAAGGCGTATTTTCTTATTTCCAGTTACATAGGAAATTGAATAAGGTTAAATAGATAAATGGAATTGGAAATACATTACTCTTAAGCAGAAAAGAAAACTTGTATGCATTTTAATATTTTGCATATACTTTGCACATGCTTATTTACTCATCTGTGGATGTTCATGTTATAATAACACACAGGGTACCCTTCCTTGGTACCCACTTCTAGTCCAAATAAAGGATAGCTGTGTCCTCTCATTTTTTTCCAACCTGGAATTTTGGGAGGGAAACATCCCTTACTTATGAGACAGTTCTTACAATAGGAAAGTGTTATCTGCTTATTTCAGGACAGCATTGCCTAGCTTATTAAACTTCATATTTGATGCCCATTCATCCGACCTTTTCTCTCTAATGAATTATCTGATTAATATAAAGATTGTCTACTATGATCATCATTAACTAGTCATCCAGGAGCAGATTTTTATTACCAGAGATGCTCACCTGAGTTTATTAAAGGTGCAGATTAAACAGCCCATAAGAGTTACTAAGTTTCCTAATCCATTTCCTAAAACAAATTAATAATGCTGCTATCCATTTCTTCTAAGATGATGGTTTCAGGCAGGGGCTGCCAACCTTTAATTATTCACTCATTACTTTTCATCTTTTGCCAAGGAATCTAGAGCATCATATTAGCAAAGTACAAATGGAGCAGTTTGTAGAGAAATTATTGGATAAAAGTAGACCAGTGTCAGCCCTTTGAGGTAGTCCAGACAAGAAGCACAAATTATGAATACTAACAAACTACCTTTACTGTAAGGTTACAGCAGTAGAATTTTGGAAGTCTTTCTGGATAACTATGGAGGCTTGCTTCTGAGATGCTTTCCACACCCTTTTGCTTCTGTAGGCTGAGATATCTTTTGCACAATGGTTTCTGGACTGTGGAGCTAACTCCTGCCACCCAAGATCATTCCCATATACCAGGGATAGGCAACCTTGGCTCTTTTATGACTCGTGGACTCCAACTCCCAGAATTCCTGAGCTAGCTGCGCTCAGGAATTCTGCGAGTTGAAGTCCGCGAGTCATAAAAGAGCCAGGGTTGCCTACCCCTGCCATATACCATTACAACCAGTGAGCCTCGTATATCAGTTACAGTTTAAAAACAGGATGTTCCTTTTGGCAAGCATTCTGTTTGCAAAAAAAAAAAGGGTACAGTTAAGCAATTATTGATATTGCTGCTCTCACCAGTAAGACTCTTCTGCAGCAAAGGAACACTTAAACTTCCACACCAATATTCTCTCGAAACAGTACTTTCCCCAGAGAGGGAAAAAAAACATGTTGAATGAGAAGAACAAGTTGAAATTAAATCCAAACAAGGGACAAATGCTATTGATACATGGGAAATTGGACTTGTGGATTGAGGTTGAGCCTTTTTAAAGATAGGATCATTATCCCCTTGAAAGAAATCTACGCGGTTTGGGAGCTTTTCTCTATTCTTCTGCCACTAGTTTCACAGATAGCAGCTGCAGCTTGAAGCACTTTTCCAGTTGAAGCTCCATCTGCAGCCATTGTTCAGATCTAATAACAGTTACCTGTTAACCTGTACCTTGATTCTCTCCTGCCCAGACTGTTACAATGCACTCTAAATGGAATTGCACAGTTTGCATTTGTGTCTATTAATAGCATTTGATTCCAAATTAAATGCAGCAGTTAGTTGCTAACTAGTATAGGACAGGGCTTTTCAACCAGTGGTATGGGTACCACCTGTGGTACATTGGCACCTGGCAGGTGGTACGCGGCCATCCTAGAAAAGTGGTAGCGGAGGAGGGGAATGAGCTGAACCGGTGGCAGCACCACACAAGCCTGAGCGAGAGATGGCTAGAGCTGCAGGGCTGTCAGGGCTCAGCGGAAGCGCCAGGATCAGCACTTCTTTGGCGCTGTCAGAGCTCAGCGGGAGCGCCAGGATCACCGCCAGGCTCCAGCTGGAGCTCGGCACTGATCCCAGTGCTGCTGAGCCCAAAAGAAGCGCCAATCAGCTGGAATGTTGCAGCATCTCCAGGGTCTTGTGATTTACAATCAGATGCTTGGCAACTGATTCATATTTATGACGGTCACAGTGTCCCAGGGTCATATGAAGTGACCAAAACCTGCTGCAATCACCCAGCAGATGGAGGGAATAAAAACCAAACACACCCCACCCCACCCCCGCTGCCAATCCTCAACAGAGATGCTCACAACAATGAAAACCTTGGACAGGAGGAAGAGTGCTGCCAGGCAGGCAAGCAGGTGTCTTGCTGGGCTGTGGCTTGGGGGGGGGCACTTTTTCAGTGCCATTGTGACTTCAAACAGTCACTAAGAGAACTGTTGTAAGTTGAGGACTACCTGTACTTCATCACTTTTTTCCTTTTTTTTTTTGGTCATCAAGTTTTTGACACCTTGCTAGGTGACTGGTGGTACTCGGATGTTACCATATCCTAAAAGTGGTACAATGGGTGAAAAGGTTGAAAAGCCCTGGTATAGGACACGGGATCCTATGATATCTGTACCGGTTGTCAAATGGTACATGGTATGGCGAAATTGTTATTAGCCTTTATAGCCCTAAATGCCCCTTCTGAGAGACTGTTTTTCCTTTATGAATTCATCTGGTTAATAAGATCTGTAGGAAACTCCTTGGAAGAGGGTCCTAATGTCAGAAGGTCATTCTCTCCTAGCCCTATAGAATACATTATTTTGGAAATAGTATTAGGGCCTTACTTTTTCTATGTGTAAAAAAAATCTAAAGAGACATATGTTTTTCAACAGATTTAAATGATGGTTTACTTTTAATATATTTATTTATGATTTTAATATTTTTCATTTTGTGATATTTTATTATCCAACTAGGTAACAGTGTGAGTGAATATGGGCTTTTTTGCCTGTTTATACATAGTAGCTTCCCCTGTCCTTGCTGGGTAAGGGTGAGATTTGCTCTTTAGTAATTCCTTGACTTTCAAGTGGAAAACGATATCCTAGTCCAGGGTTAGGCAACCTTGGCTCTTTTATGACTCGTGGATTTCAACTTCCAGAATTCCTGAGTCAGCAGGAATTCTGGGATTTGAAGTCCACAAGTCATAAAAAAGCCAAGGTTGCCTACCCCTGCCCTATTCCAGGGCTACAAACCCCACACTCATTCACACTAATGCTACTCCCTAGTCAGGTAATGAAACATCAGCAAGCAAACAACCACACTTGGAGAATACCAGAGGTTCCACAATTCAATCCTGAGCTATGTATTCTATTGAATTTTGTATTTTGTTTTTTAATCAGTGTTACTTGAATATTTGAGTATAAACACAGCTTCCAAAGTAATATATTAAATAATATCCAGCTTTTTAGCTTGTACTTGTATAAATCACAGTGAGCTAAATAATAAAACCCAGTTGTTTTAACAGAGAATAATCTCTTTGATTACTGTTCTCAAATGTGATCTGTAATTCAAAAGAACAAGTCAATTGATTAAAACAACAACAAGAGATGAATATATATTTTTCTTCACTCTTCCTGAGATCTCTTAGGAGATCTGAGGTAAAACAATTCTCTCTGCTAGAGTAAGGAAGGCATTTAAAGTATCCAAGCAGGAACATTTGGTTTGATTAAATATTTTAGGAGAAAAAATACTCCTTGAAAGACCAGAAGTGGGATCAGTGGAGGTCAGTATGGAACTAATACATCTGCCAGACCAGTATCTAATGTCTGGCAGATGTCCTCAAGGATATTCTTATGGGCTGACAAATCCCTCATAACTGGTTAATTTAAAAAATTTCCTTGACAGCAAAATCTTCAGAAAAAAAAGCCAAGCAGGCATTCACATCTTTTGAATGGCACAATGAAAAGATAACTAACATAGCATTGGTTAATAAGGAAGAAAATGATTGAGTTTGTCGTGTGTGCCTCTGTGTGTGTGTGTGTGTGTGTGTGTGTGTGTGTGTAAAAGGTCATTATAAAATGGCTGCCATAGTGAGTGATGCTAATTGCAAAACGCCAAAAGACTTCCCTGACATTCTTTCTAACTGCATCTATTGCTGGATTGGTTGTGTCTTGAATGCTTGCTGTCAATCCCTATAGTTTAATCTTGGTCTTTTTTATAGCAAATCCCTGAACTGTAGTTGCTCACCATTTTTTTATTTTTTAAAACTCTAAGAAACATGGGGGTTGAGCACCAAGGGAGATTACCAAGAATGTTGGTTGTGTAGATAGACCACGTAAATATCACATAACAGCTTACTGTATAAAATCCCTGAAATTGTCATACTTGGTTGTACCTGAATGGTTGTGTGGTTATGCCTCATTTGGTAGGTTTCTTGTACTAAGACCTTTAGCAAACCTATCTTGCTGGAACTTAAGTTAGAAAATCATTCATTTCACCAGCATAGATAGGCCTTTTGCATGCTCTCTTCCTGCTGTTATCTGCAAACTGCAAGCTCTTATCTGCAAACAAGGCAATGCATCCAGCTGCAGAGAGCAATGCTCAATTCAGTAGAAGAAAATATTTCTCCCCGCGTAACACTACTTAAATCCAATATAGGTTTCTGACACTAAGAGAAATTATTATTTGATTTTAGATTTTCCTCTCTCTTTTTCACTATCCAATAAAAAAGCATGAATTAAAAATTGTGCTTTTAAAATGTGAACTTAAAATTGTGTCTTTTCCTGGCCCACTTGAGCTCTTGTCTTGTTTTACAACAAATACCATGATTTGCTTAGGTGAAAGAAATTAAGAATTTCTGTTAGCACTATTATTATTTTTTTAACGAAAAAATGCTATTTAAAAATAACACTTCTCTGTTTGAACATTAATAAGAAAATTAGAAACTAATTAAAAGTATCTGATGTAGTATTAAAGCAGAAGAAATTATCCTGCTGATGTTATACAGTTAGTAAAGAGAGGTACTGAGTAATAGTGGCCAAAACTCTATGTAAGTCAATATTTACTAAGACTTTTATCCTCTTGGATAGTTGTAACAACGGTATTTATTTCTCAACAAGTTATAGTCCTTTGAATCATTTGGTAAGCAATATAAACCTCTCAGCTAATTCCTTGCAAGAGACAGTTGATGGGAGGAAATCTAATGATAATCCTTAATTAGTTTACTTAGTATAACAGCCCAAATGATTTTTCTGAAACTCAAGGTTTTACTGTTCATGTTTGAAGTTGCACAAGTATTTTGACAAGCAAAAGGAAAATATTTTTGGTTCCTCATTGTATTTGTATCTTGAAAGAATCTTGAAAGCAGCTATGTGCAGTCAAGTAAAATGTAGGTTGAAAGTTGCCATAGCAGCAGAGAAATAGATACGTTTGGAATAATTGTCCAAAAATAGACCATTTAGCAATTGCATGTCTGTAAGAGAATATTGAAGCCCCAGCATCATAGTTTAAAATTAATTTTTAATTTTTATAAATATTTAAATAGATAACATTATTAAAAATATACTGAAAGATTGGGAAGATCAAGTTTTGAAAAATACGAACTGAAATAGTTACAGTGGATCACATATATTTTTATATAGAATTTCAATTGCACTGTTTATACAGTACTGTTTAAATGCTTAAAATTAGGTACCCTGTATATATACTGTAAGGTAAAGGTAAAGGTTCCCCCGCACATGCGTGCTAGTCGTTTCCGACTCTAGGGGCCGGTGCTCATCTCCTTTTCAAAGCCGAAGAGCCAGCGCTTGTCCGAGGACATCTCCGTGGTCATGTGGCCGGCATGACTAGACGCCAAAGGCGCACGGAACGCTGTTACCTTCCTACTGTAGTGGTCCCTATTTTTCTACTCACATTTTTACGTGCTTTCGAACTGCTAGGTGGGCAGAAGCTGGGACGAGTAACAGGCGCTCACTCTGTTACGCGGCACTCGGGATTCGAACTGCCAAACTGCCGACCTTCTGATCGACAAGCTCAGCGTCCTAACCCACTGAGCCACCGCGTCCCTTTCCATATATACTGTATATACTGTATATATATATATATGTATGTATACTGTATATATACTATATATATATACTGTATGTGTATGTATATACAGTCATGGCCGAAATTGTTGGCACCCCAGAAATTTTTCCAGAAAATCAAGTATTTCTCACAGAAAAGTATTGCAGGAACACATGTTTTGCTATACACAGGTTTATTCCCTTTGTGTGTATTGGAAGACAACAAAAAAGGGAGGAAAAAAAGCAAATTGGACATAATGTCAAACAAAACTCCAAAAATGGGCCGGACAAAATTATTGGCACCCTTTCAAAATTGTGGGTAAACAAGATTGTTTCAAGCATGTGATGCTCCTTTAAACTCACCTTGGGCAAGTAACAGGTGTGGGCAATATAAAAATCACACCTGAAAGCAGATAAAAAGGAGAGAAGTTCACTTAGTCTTTGCATTGTGTGTCTGTGTGTGCCACGCTAAGCATGGACAACAGAAAGAGGAGAAGAGAACTGTCTGAGGACTTGAGAACCAAAATTGTGGACAAATATCAACAATCTCAAGGTTACAAGTCCATCTCCAGAGATCTAGATTTGCCTTTGTCCACAGTGCGCAACATTATCAAGAAGTTTGCAACCCATGGCACTGTAGCGAATCTCCCTGGTCGTGGACAGAAGAGAAAAATTGATGAAAGGTTGCAACGCAGGATAGTCCGGATGGTGGATAAGCAGCCCCAAACAAGTTCCAAAGGAATGCAAGCTGTGCTGCAGGCTCAGGGAGCATCAGTGTCAGTGCAAACATTTAAATGAAATGAAACGCTATGGCAGGAGACCCAGGAGGACCCCACTGCTGACACAGAGACATAAAAAAGCAAGATTACAGTTTGCCAAAATGTACTTGAGTAAGCCAAAATCCTTCTGGGAAAACGTCTTGTGGACAGATGAGACCAAGATAGAGCTTTTTGGTAAAGCACATCTTTCTACTGTTTACCGAAAATGAAATGAGGCCTACAAAGAAAAGAACACAGTACCTACAGTGAAATGTGGTGGAGGTTCAATGATGTTTTGGGGTTGTTTTGCTGCCTCTGGCACTGGGTGCCTTGAATGTGTGCAAGGCATCATGAAATCTGAGGATTACCAAAGGATTTTGGGTCGCACTGTAGAGCCCAGTGTCAGAAAGCTGGGTTTGCGTCCGAGATCTTGGGTCTTCCAGCAGGACAATGACCCCAAACTTACATCAAAAAGCACCCAGAAATGGATGGCAAGAAAGCGCTGGAGAGTTCTGAAGTGGCCAGCAATGAGTCCAGATCTGAATCCCATTGAACACCTGTGGAGAGATCTTAAAATTGCTGTTGGAAAAAGGTGCCCTTCCAATAAGAGAGACCTGGAGCAGTTTGCAAAGGAAGAGTGGTCCAAAATTCCGGGTGAGAGGTGTAAGAAGCTTATTGATGGTTATAGGAAGTGACTGATTTCAGTTATTTTTTCCAAAGGGTGTGCAACCAAATATTAAGTTAAGGGTGCCAATAATTTTGTCCGGCCCATTTTTGGAGTTTTGTTTGACATTATGTCCAATTTGCTTTTTTTCCTCCCTTTTTTTGTTGTGTTCCAATACACACAAAAGGAATAAACCTGTGTATAGCAAAACATGTGTTCCTGCAATACTTTTCTGGGAGAAATACTTGATTTTCTTGAAAAATTTCTGGGGTGCCAACAATTTCGGCCATGACTGTGTATATATACACAATACATATATATATATATATATATATATATATATATATATATATATATATATATATATATATATATATATGTAGATCTAGAGTCTCGGGTTTCTTCCCGCGTTCCTTTCATCTTCAGAAAGTTGTGGTGACGTTTCGACGAAATCCCATCCGTCATCATCAGGCCGGAGTGTTCCTCCTGCTGCTTCCAGGAGCAATGCGTGGTCTGGCTGTTCCTTTCCTTCCAACTGCCGGTGGGGCTGTGTTCTGACTGGGTGGAGGCGTGGCTGCTTTCTGATTGGGTGGGGGTGTCCTCCGACTGGGTGGAGGCGTGGTTGTCTTCTGATTGAGTGGAGGCGTGGCTGTCTTCTGATTGGGTGGATGCGTGATCTACACATACAGACACCCGCGAGAATCTACGAAAACATATATATATATATATATATATATATATATATATATATATATATATATATATATACATACATACATACAATACACACACACATATATATATATATATATATATATATATATATATATATATATATACACAATACATATATATATATATATACACAATACATTATATATATATATATATATATATATACACATACATACATACAATACATATGTGTGTGTGGATAGCCTTGAGTTAGGCCAAAACAGGAAAGAAAGAGTTAATTAGCAAGGCATATTCAAGGCATATTCTAGTCCAACCCCCTGCACAGGCAGGAAACCCTATACCATTTCAGACAAATGGCTGTCCAGTCTCTTCTTAAATTAATAGTTCTAACTGTCAGGAAGTTTCTCCTTAGTTCTAGGTTTCTTCTCTCCTTGACTAGTTTCCATCCGTTGCTTCTTGTCCTGCCTTCAGGCGCTTTGGAGAATAGCTTGACTCCCTCTTCTTTGTGGCAGCCCCTGAGATATTGTAACACTGCTATCATGTCCCCCCTCGTCCTTCTCTTCATTAAACTAGACATACACAATTCCAGCAGCCGTTCCTTATATGTTTTAGCCTCCAATCCCCTAATCATCTTTGTTGCTCTTCTCTGCACTCTTTCTAGAGTCTCAACATCTTTTTTACATCGTGGTGACCAAAACTGGATGCAGTATTCCAAGTGTGGCCTTACCAAGGCATTGTAAAGTGGTATTAGTACTTCACATGATCTTGATTCTATCCCTCTGTTAATGCAGCCTAGCACTGTGTTGGCTTTTTTGGCAGCTGCAGCACACTGCTGGCTCATATTCTAGGCTTCTTCTAGAATATGCAGCACTTATGGACTGGTAAATTGTTTCACAGAATATTAACAAGTTTCAAAACATTTGAATTGATTAATAATGTATGAATGTTGCACTTGAGGTTACTTTTCCTTTTACAACCACATTTTCTTTATTATTTTAGATATGGACATAGTTATGAAATTTTTTGTGTTGCTTGCAATAATGCAAGCACTGTGATAGCCTCTGCGTGTAAGGTAAGGAAATACTTTTAAACACTAGCTTTGAAATTCACATCCAACGTGATAAATATCTCATTGTTCACTGTGTTAGATGGTTTTAGGGACAACAGAAGAATCCTATTATGTTTTAGTAGTCTAATTCTGTGACCTCCATGTTATATAATGCATATAATGTATACAACACGCGCACACACAAGTATACATACATACATACATACATACATACATACATACACACACACACACACACACACACACACACATATATATGTATATATATAACATATACATACACAATATAATATATATCATATATTCAATACTAAGAATTCCTCAAGTCTAAAAGCAGTAGCCCCTGAATGTTCTCAACAGTAAAGAATGGGCAGCCCTGGATAATTGATTTCATGTTGTGACATTATTCACTTTTTCAGAAAATAGTGAAAATAAGAAGCCACAGCTGTGATACATTTTTTAAAAAACTCATGTGATAAAAATGCTAAATAAAAATATTTCACAGAGGATTTCAGTTATATCAGTTGTATAGAGCGCACATGGCAAAAAAGAGCCTTGGTGGAGTAGTGGGCTAATGCCTCCTTATGTAACCCCAGCTGCCTGCTATTAGTGCAGGTTCGCATCCCACCAGGCTCAAGGTTGACTCAGCCTTCCATCCTTCCGAGGTAGGTAAAATGAGGACCCAGATTGTTGGGGGCAATAAGCTGACTTTGTAAAAATGCCGCTGGGGGGGGGAAAGCCCTAATAAGCAGGCATATACATAGAATGAAGGCTATTGCTAAACACATTGATTTGTGCTTCTTAGATTGTAAGCCGCCCTGAGTCTTCGGGGAAGGGCAGGATATAAATGGGATTTTAAAAAAAATGAAAAGATTTTCAAAATCCAAGGCAGACCTGACAGTTTTGATGCAAATGGTATTCTGTCCCAGGATAGAAAGAGCATGAATCACTTGTAGGGTTTTGTTGTTTGCTCATAGTAGTACAATTACCGTATATACTTGAGTATAAGCCGAATTTTTCAGCCCACTTTTTGGGCTGAAAAATCCCACTTTGGCTTATACTCCAGTCAACAAAAAAAACTTACCGAGGACTTATGCGCGGCCGAGGCTTTGGTGCTTCCGGGATCGCGCGCACCTCTCCCAAGCCACCGCCGTCCGGAGACCTGCCGAAGTTTGGGGAGTTTGCGCCCTGCCTGCCTGCTTCTTTCCACAGCGGAAAGAAGCAGGCAGGCAGGGGGCGGAGGAACGGAGACCCGGCGACGTTTGGGGAGGTTTGGGCGCCTCCCCAAATATCCCCAAACGTCGCCGGGTCTCCGTTCCTCTGCGCCCTGCCTGCCTGCTTCTTTCCACAGCGGAAAGAAGCAGGCAGGCAGGGGGCGGAGGAACGGAGACCCGGCGACGTTTGGGGAGGTTTGGCGCCTCCCCAAATATCCCCAAACGTCGCCGGGTCTCCGTTCCTCTCGCTCGCTCGCCAATCACAGCCGGGAAGCCTGGGGAGACCGGGAGCCAAGAAGCCAGCCGCCGCGAGTGCTGCGAGGGAGCGCGGCGTGGCGGGCGGCTTTTTAAAGGGAACGCCGCCCCCTTTTTAAACTTCCCCTCCTCCTCCGCCCAGCCTTTACTCTTCTTTCCTTCCACTTTCCGGATTAGGGCTGGGGAAGGAAGGAAGGAAGGAAGGAAGGAAGGAAGGAAGGAAGGAAGGAAGAAAGGAAGGAAGGATTTAGAGAGGAGGGAAAGGGGAGGGAGGGAGGAAGGAAGGAAGGAAGGAAGGAAGGATTTAGAGAGGAGGGAAAGGGGAGGGAGGGAGGGAGGGAGGGAGGGAACAAGCAAACGCTGCCCCAAAACTGGGGCGTTTCAAGCCATGGCTCCTCCGGCAACAGTCGCTTAAGCTGCAGTTCATCCGGTTCCCCCAGCCTTTCCAAATATTCCAGGCTGGAGCATTCACTCCCTCCGCAGTTCCTCCAGCCATTACGAGCCGTTTCTGGTTAAGTTCAAACAAATACAAGCAGATTCAAGCCGTGGCTCTTTCCGCCCCGAAAATCAGCTGATCGGGCGTTTCAAGCCGCGGCGTTTCAAAACGGCCACAATCTCCCGGCAAGACCTCCTCTGCAGTTCCTCCAGCCATTACAAAGCAACTCTGGTCAAATTCAGGCCGTTTCGGTCTAATTCAGGCAGATGCAAACAGATTCAAGCTGCGGCTCTTCCACCCGAAAATCAGCTGATCGGGCGTTTCAAGACGCGGCGTTTCAAAACGGCTACAATCTCCCGGCCAGACCTCCAGCTGCCTCACCTGACAATCGGGGAGGGGAGGGGAGGGGGGGAGGAAGAAACCAGCGCACCCTTCGCCCTTTTATTGTCGCAATCGAAGAGGCAGGAGAATGCGGGGTGGGGAGGGGAGAGAGAGAGAGAGAGAGTAGAAATCCCTATTTTCGGAGCCGAGAAGAGAAGCGCGGCTACAGCAGTCGCTAGAGTTCCCCCCAAGGGGGCGGAGAAAGAAGAACTCTCGGAGCGTTTCTTTCGTAAATACGCGCGCAGGCACACACTCGCCCAGCCGCGCGCTTCGCCCAGCTTCTCGCGGGGAGTTTGCAAGCCCTTCGTTTCTCTTCAGGGCCGTCAGAAGGGCGAGCAAGTCTCTGCCCTGCCCTGCCCTGCCGTGGGGGTGGAGAGCCAAGCGCGCTTGACGTTCCTGGAAACGAGAAGGGCCTGCGGAGACTGACACCAACCCGAGTGCCCAAGCGGGTCTTCTCAGCATCAGGCAAAGTAGCTCACATGCAAAACAAGCCCGGCAGAGGAGCCGGAGCAGCTCCGCTGCTGGGGGCGCGTCTCGGCCGGGCCTTGCAGGATCTGGGCCGGGCGCCTCTGCTCGCCGCTCCGGCTCCTCTGCCGGGCTTGTTTCGCGTGCGAGCTACTTTGCCGGCCGCTGCTGAGGGAAGATCTCTGGAGAGGAGCATAAGGTGAGCTGCTGCATTTCCCAGCCTCGGCTTATACTCGAGTCACCAACTTTTCCAATTTTTGGGGGGTAAAATTAGGGGTCTCGGCTTATATTCGAGTCGGCTTATATTCAAGTATATACGGTAGTTCTTAATTAGGAAAGTGTGTGCCCTTAAAATGTGTATTATTCCAGTCTTAGTACTTCTGCTTCAAAATGTACCTTACAAATTAATCAGCTGGTTACAAGGATACAAGGGAGAAAAATGGTTAATCAGACTATTGGGATGGAAAGCAAATGATATGCCAGAAGTATTTTTGTTTGCAACAGAGTACAAATGTAATGAACAAGTAAACAAAGAAATGTGTCTGGGCACATCTAAGGAACAATGGGCCAGATGACACATTAAATAGCAGAGTACTTCACAGACAAAAAAACATTTGCATTAACTTCAGAGTGAAAAGCCATCTTGAAAGAATCATAAGAAGTGCCAGAGGTCATGTCTAATTGTGTTATCTGGGAAGAATTTAAACCTGTTGATCCGGAAAAAAAATGGAGATGTTTTGGGAGATGAGAAGTGCCATTATATAGAGGAAATAAGAAAATGATCTTGACAGAGAGATACACAAACCATTGCCTAAGTAAAATGGAGTGAGAGATTTTTAAGCTCCAAACAATGAGATAATATTTGGAAGTAATTCAGGGAGACAATTTCCATAATTCCCTGTAGTATAAGAAGGGAGATGGACATACAGCATAATCAGAGTTGCAAGTTTCTGTTGTTATAGACCACAGGTCGGCAACCTGCGGCTCCGGAGCCGCATGCGGCTCTTTGAGCCGTCTCTTGCGGCTCCCAGCCGCCCGGTGCGCGCGCACCTCTTCCAACGGGCAGTGGTGCGCGCGCACCTCTCCAAATGGAGAGTGGCACCGCCCGTTTGGAGAGGTGCACGCGCACCTCCCCAAACCTTTGGGGAGGTGCGCGCGTACCTCCGCGCGAATGGGCAGCGGTGCCGCTCTTTCAGGAAGCCCGCCGCGGCCCGTCTGTGAAGCTGCCGAAAGCGGCAGCTTAGCAGACGGGCCGCGGCAGCTTCCGCAAAGAGCGGCGCCCCTGCCCATTCCGAGAGGTGCGCGCGCACCTCTCCGAACGACCGGAGGTGCGCGCGCACCTCCCCAAACTTTTGGGGAGGTGCGCGCGTACCTCCGCGCGAACGGGCAGCGGTGCCGCTCTTTCAGGAAGCTGCCGCTTTCGGCAGCTTCCTGAAAGAGCGGCGCCGCTGCCCCTTCGCACGGAGGTACGCGCGCACCTCCCCAAAGGTTTGGGGAGGTGCGCGCGCAACTCCGGTCGTTCGGAGAGGTGCGCGCGCACCTCTCGGAATGGGCAGGGGCGCCGCTCTTTGCGGAAGCTGCCGCAGCCCGTTTGCTAAGCTGCCGCTTTCGGCAGCTTCACAGACGGGCCGCGGCGGGCTTCCTGAAAGAGCGGCACCGCTGCCCATTCGCGCGGAGGTACGCGCGCACCTCCGGTCGTTCGGAGAGGTGCGCGCGCACCTCTCGGAATGGGCAGGGGCGCCGCTCTTTGCGGAAGCTGCCGCAGCCCGTTTGCTAAGCTGCCGCTTTCGGCAGCTTCACAGACGGGCCGCGGCGGGCTTCCTGAAAGAGCGGCACCGCTGCCCATTCGCGCGGAGGTACGCGCGCACCTCCGGTCGTTCGGAGAGGTGCGCGCGCACCTCTCGGAATGGGCAGGGGCGCCGCTCTTTGCGGAAGCTGCCACGGCCCGTCTGCAAAGCTGCCGAAAGCGGCAGCTTTGCAGACGGGCCGTCGCCATCGGGCAACCGGGAACCGGTTCCATCTCATTTTTTAAAAAATGGCAGCCGCGTGCGTCCGCGCATGCGCAAAAAACCTTTTTGCGCATGCGCGTGCATGGACACACGCACGCGGCTCCCTCTTTTTTTAATTTGTGATGGAACCGTTTCCCAGTGGCTCTTTTTCTTTTTTAGGTTGCCGACCCCTGTTATAGACCAAGGGTGTCAAACTTGTAACGTCACGTCACGTGTCGCAATGTATCGTGATTTTTCCCCATTGCCAGAGTTGTGGGCGCATTTTTGGCATGATGCATCCGGCCCGTGGGCCAACAGTTTCACACCCCTGTTATAGACACTCAGTAAAAGTAATTTTAGCCTCTCTGTGGACTTGATTTCCTGGCTTCATCTACTTGGTGAGGCTAACACTGTGGGTTTCAATTCCCACCTGGGTTTGTATGGATTCCCATACAAATGTGGTTCTACTGTAATTCCTCATCATGAGAGGGGGATGTGCCTTATTATTGCCTAATCCTAATTATATTGGAAAACTATTACCCAGTTTCACAATTCCACTTATCAGCAAAGGTTATTGGGAAGGAGGTGGCCATCTCCGAAGGGCTCTGGAATGAAAGTATTATCTGGATCCCTTTAATTTAGTTTTCAGGCATGGGCATGGGAAGGAAATTGCATTGGTTGCTGTCATGGATGATCTGTGATGAGGCTTAGAGAGGGGGGATGCACCTCTACTAATCCTACTAAATTTTTCACCATTTGTTTGATGCTAGCAACTGCAGTATCGTTCTGGATCTCTATGAGATTTACAAAGTAGGAGCACTATTCTTTCATTATACCATCTTTCCGATGGGTTTTTCCTATCTGTGTCCATGACAGAAGAAAAATGGAACCTTTTGGCACTCCCAAGATCGAAAACATCACGACTTGACCCTCTCACCTTATTTAACATCTGCATGAAATCATTTAGATGTTTGATATCAGTATCATTATGCATCTCTAACCCAGATGCTATGTGGTGAAAGCGTTTGTCAGATCTTGCTTATGTCTGGATGGGGAAAAAGTTTAAGTTGCAACCCCTGCACGGATTGGCTATGGATTCCAAAACTGACTCTATATAACAATATCAGCTTTAGTTCTGAATGGGATTGTGCTCCCTTGAAAAGAACACACAGTCTGAGGCTAGTTCTAGACTCTGATCAGCTGTGAGAGCAAGTGCTAGAATAGCAATAGCACTTAGACTTACATGCCACTTCACGGTGCTTTACAGCCCTCTTTAAGCAGTTTGCAGGGTCAGCATATTGGCCCCAACAATCTGGGTCCTCAATTTACCGTCCTCGGAAAGATGAAAAGCCGAGTCAACCTTGAGCTGGTGAGATTCGAGCTGCTTGCAGTACTGCATTCTAACCACTGTGCCATATATGACTCTTCATAGAAGCTGTCATTAGCAGTTTTTCATGGAAGTTTTAGCTGTGCACCAGCGCAACCATCTCAAGAGTAGAAGGGGCTGGTTATGCCCTTGTCATCTCACAGGTGGACACTGTAATGTGTTTATGGAGGAGGCTTCCTCATGAGCTGCAACAAGAGAGGATTGGAAAGTGAACATTCTTTGTAGGAACTCCTGTAGACGTAAGAATCCCACACTTTTTTATTTTTATTTTTTAATATTCAGGAAGCTTTTTAAAGCATGGCCTTTTCAATGCATTTTTGAGGATAGGGATGAGAGTGGGTAGAAATACTTGAGTATGCGATGAATTTCTGCTGTTTGATGACACACAATACTTTGATCTTATTGCAGTGCTTTTTTTGTAAAAGAAAAAGGTGCCGGAACTCACACATGTCATACAACCCACCTTGCCTACCTTACAAGGTTCCATCCAAAAAAAGATGCCGGAACTCCATTCTGGGTGTTTTATGACAAAAAAAGCCCTGGGTATGGGCGCCATTTCCCCCCCCCCCCCAATTATTATGTTGTTGGGTATCCGTATGTGTTCTTACCTATAAGCCACTTAGAGGCAAATATTTGAAGAGGCATACAACATTTATAATAATAAACATTCATTTCCATAAAATAGTTTAAAGAAAACAAAAAAGTATAGGTAGGATTCTTGCCAAGAGAATGTTTTTTAGATATAAGAAGATGGGTTGTCCCTCTTTAACCTTTAACCGCTATAGTACAGTAATCTTACACAACCTGAGGCCCAGGAGGTTGTTGGCTTACAACTCCCATCAACTCTAGTTGAGGCTCCTTCTTGATGGGAGTTACGATTAAGTACCCTTAGAGAGTTCTAGTTCTGGTGTGGCCTCAGGTCCTTTTTCAAGTTGGTGTCTGCTTGTTTTCAGTACCGCCTTTTTTGTTTTACAGGCTTCTAAAAAAGAATATGCAGCCATTATTTTGTGGAGCACCACAACTTGGAAACAATTGCAGAGCTTAGTTTTCCACAATCTGACAGTGACACAGATGTCTTTTTCCCCAAATGATAAATTCTTGCTAGCAGTTTCAAGAGATAGGAATTGGTCACTTTGGAAATCTAATCATATCAATCCAACAGAATCAGGTAAGATTGCTGGTTGAAAATTGATGCAGCTTTTTAAACTGTTTAAAGAAAAGGGGTCTAAACCTTTTTTTTTAAAAAAACCCAATGCATTTTAGTTCCTTACTCAGATTTTTCTGTGAGTGGTATCCCTAAAAAATTGAGGACCGAGATGTATAAAATGTTGAATGGCTGTTTTAATTTGGCTTCAAAACTTTGAAGTAGTTCTGTTCTTCCATTTCTAAAAGTGAAACAATTGCTTTGCTTTGCTTTGAGAGCCCATCCAGCAGTTCCAGTATCTGGAAAAACTTTCTGTGTAATGTAGTAGCTGCGATAATACATCCCCATATCCGGGGTTTGTGTGTGTGTGTGTTGGTTTGAAGTGTTTGCTCTCATTGATATTAATGCATGGGAAAATAAATAGGCAGAAATATTAATTCGAATTCTGCAAAGGCTCAAGGTTGACTCAGCCTTCCATCCTTCCGAGGTAGGTAAAATGAGGACCCAGATTGTTGGGGGCAATTAAGCTGACTTTGTAATAATGCCGCTTGGGGGGTGTATGAAAGCCCTAATAAGCAGGCATATACATAGAATGAAGGCTACTGCTAAGCTTGTAAGCCGCCCTGAGTCTTCGGAGAAGGGCGGGATATAAATGGAATTAAAATAAAAAAATAAATAAATCCAAAGCCTTCCTTAATATGTTGGAATCAGCATCAGAAATTGGGTTTCATGCAAAAAGTATGCTGGATCCAGTGACGGTTGAGAGTTTTGTTTAACACATCGCATTTGCGTCCGTCAAAAAAAGGCGCCATCGTGGGGGTGGGTAAGGTTTTTGTGAAAATCTCTGACCATATCAACTGACATCCACTCTGCAGAGGGAGTTAACTGGAGGAACGGCAGTGGCTTGCAACAAGGAAGAACTCTTGCAAGAGTGGAAGAAAGATTTACCAGCACTGCACATCCAGCTGAAAGCGGGGAGAGGGGAGATAGGGGCTGCTATTGTTATCTCAGTCTAGTAGTTGCATTGGGAAAAAGAGTGCCTGAAGCATCTTGTAGTTTAAAAGAAGCCGAGTTAAAGCAAGATTTTTTTTTCTCTCTTCAAGTTGATAAATGAGAGTGGCTGTCTCATTTGAACAGTCCGCTCCAGGCACCTGATGGATTCTGTTGGGTTCCAAAAGGAGCTAGGGGTTTGTTCCTGGAGTTCTGGTACAGAACTTACTCATCACTTGAAATGAGTGGGTGGGTTTTTTTGGTTTTTTCCCCCCTAGTGCTTGGAGACTATGGGAGTCTGACTAGGGGAGAATGGGCTTCAGCTTAACCAGACAGAGGGACTGTGGGCTTTACGCTCCCTCTCCCTCTCTGCCTGGGGATGCACTTCCCTAATTAGAGTTGGTGTGTAATTTGGGATTTCTCCTGGACGCACGGTGCCTGCTTGAAGAGCAGGTGGCCGCTGTAGCAGGTGGGGGATTTGTGCAGATTGGTCTTGTCCACCCATTCTTGGACCAGGATAGTTGGCTCGTGGCGACCTGCCTTATTGTTGTTGTTAGCTGCGAAGTCGTGTCCGACCCATCGCGACCCTATGGACAACGTTCCTCCAGGCCTTCCTGTCCTCTACCATCTTCTGGAGTCCATTTAAGCTCACGCCTACTGCTTCAGTGACTCCATCCAGCCACCTCATTCTCTGTCGTCCCCTTCTTCTCTTGCCCTCAATCTTTCCCAGCATTAGGCTCTTCTCCAGTGAGTCCTTCCTTCTCATAAGGTGGCCAAAGTATTTGAGTTTTACTTTCAGGATCTGGCCTTCTAAAGAGCAGTCAGGGTTGATCTCCTCTAGGACTGACCGGTTTGATCGCCTTGCAGTCCAAGGGACTCACAGGAGTCTTCTCCAGCACCATAGCTCAAAGGCCTCGATTCTTTGGCACTCAGCCTTTTTTATGGTCCAGCTTTCACTGCCATACATTGCAACTGGGAAGACCATAGCCTTGACTATACGCACTTTTGTTGACAGGGTGATGTCTCTGCTTTTTAGTATGCTGTCTAGATTTACCACGGCTTTCCTCCCGAGGAGCAAGCGTCTTTTAATTTCTTGGCTACAGTCCCCATCTGCAGTGATCTTGGAGCCCAGGAAAATAAAATCTGTCACTACCTCCATTTCTTCCCCATCTATTTGCCAGGAATTGAGAGGGCCGGACCTGCCTTAGTGACCTCTTATTTGAATGACTGTTAGGCGCTCTGCATGGCTGTTTCTAAAGAGCATTTGGAAGCTGCAGCTAGTCCAGAATGGGCAGTTTTTGTTTCTTTTGATATGCTTCTGTAGCAACCATGGTTCCCCAAGCTGCACTAGATCTCACTAGGCTTCTACGCCCAATCGAGAATGCTGGTTACTACTTACCATATATTGACCTTACAGGCATAGGATCAGGCTGTTTGCCTGTCCCTCATTCCTTTTGCCCATCCCGCCAATTCTAGCAGGGAGGGAGGGCTCTGAATACCTTCCACCTAAAACAGTATTGTAGTGCCCGCTTGTTAGACCCCCGAATTTTGCCTTCTCTGTTGCTGCACGTTATAAAGTGCTCCCTCTCCTATATTTTTCCCCCCTTCTCAAAGCAACCACTCTGTGAAGGAGGCTGGGTCGAAAGAGTGAGCAGCTCAAAGTTGCCCATTGAACTTCTTTGACGATGAGTCTCTTTGTTTCTTCGGTCCTGGGCTGTTTTAGAGAGTATTGGTGTCACCGGATTTGAGAATTTCTGCTTTAAAATGTTGCATTTTGCATTACCTGGTGAAATCAGTTCTGGCAATAGTTTGACTATTAAATGACACCCCTGGAAACCTAGGATATTTTTATGTTGATGATATCATTATGATGGTGAGCGATTGCTAAACGTAACGGCAACTTTATTGACCCCACTAGTGACACAGCTGCCACTTCATTCAGATGGTGTCTTGATACTTGCTAAGGTAACATACATAATGAATCACTTGATTTCTCAGCAGAATGTCTATATAAAAGAGTTGGGTTCCAGAAGCGTAACCCTGAAACATTAACTGCTTTAAAGGGAAGACAGAAAATTGTAGATAAATGTGCTGAAAGAACTGAATATATTGAGCGCTGCTTGGCAGAATTGAATGATTCTTTCATGGATCTGTAGAGTGTCTTCCAGAACAATAGCGCTCCTAAAGACGACTGTCTTGTTTTGAGACTAGTAGAGATGAGGACAGGCAGAGCAAGAATACAAAGCAAAAGAACACGCTGGCAATCAGAGCAGAATACAAAACCTGGCTAAGGCTATCCACCAAGCTCAAAGGAACAGTGAGGCATAACGTAGCATCTCCAGTCTGAAAAGCAGGGGCAAAGTTGGTATGAGGGTCAAAAGCCAGAGGCTGAGTATGAGAGTATGGCTGTATTAGAGGCGGATAGAAGAACACTAGTTGTTCTGAGTTGTGAGTTCATACATTTTCTAAGACCACGCCGATGCGCTTAACAGGCTCCCAAACAGGTGGTCCTCCCCTAAAATATGGAATAAATTCCTGCTACATGCGCTCCCAGGTTTGGCTTATACTCACTCACTCACACACTCACAGCCTTGGTCAACAACCACCATCAAAATCACTTTCAACCAAGCACTGAGGCACAGTTGGTTCTTTGGAATGCATAGAGACCCAGTGAATTTAAAGTAACAGCAAAACTTTACTGTTTACATTGTACATCTTTCTCACGTGTCTTTCTCACATGTGCACGCACCTATTCATCTACGCCAGGGGTGTCAAACTCAATCGCCTGGGTGGGCGTGGCCTACTGGTTGGGCGTGGCTAGAGTGCATATGGCCTACTGGATGGGCGTGGCCAACTCTACATCGTTCACATCAAGGGTGCCTATGGGGGCCTGGGCAGGAGTGGGACAGATCTGAGGGTCTCTGGCAGAAGGAGGGTCTCTGGGCCAGGGCCAAGGCAGTGGGGGCCGTTCCCTCACTGTTTCCAGGATGGCTTTGCAGGCCGCATGAAACCACTTTGCGGGCCGGATCCGGCCCCCGGGCCTTGTGTTTGACATGTCTGATCTATGCTTACCCATGTCCTTCTCCGCTAGGCTGACAGGCACTACTACTCAGAGGGATGGAAGCTGTCAGTCTGGATCCAAGGATGACTCATACAGGGGAGGGGGTCTTCAGGACCCTCTTTATCTCCCAAAGTCCTTGTTTGTTTTGTCAGCTACTCTTGCCTTCCTGAATTACAAGTTTGGTAGCTATTGATGGGATTTTGGGAAGGAGAGGGTTTGCATGTGCTCAGGCCCAACTATTTTTGTCTGGTTCAGGTGACTTTTTTTTCCTTGGTTTCTTTAACAACTTGGTTCCTTCTTAACTAATTCCCCTAAGGCAGGCACGTCAAACTCGTGATGTCATGTGACATCGCACGACATATCGCAACTTTTCCCCCATTGCTGGCAATGGGGTGGGTGCGGTTTTGGCGTGATGCATCCGGCCCGTGAGCCGGCAGTTTGGCATGCCTGCTCTAAGGGATCTTTTAGACAAGACTTCTAGTTTTTGCCTATCTTCCTTACGTACCTACTTCATCCTTAGATATCATAGGTTCAATCTAACCCTTGAATCAAGAACATGTGGAAATAAGGGGAGGGGGGAGTCCTTACTTTGAGAAAAGGAGAGAGATTGAGATTAAGATTGCAACAGTCCTTTCTTTAAGCTTGAAGTGATTTTGACCTCTTTGTAGCCAAGGAGAAGGAACATCTAGCTTGTGCTCTGAGCCCATAACTTTCTTGCCTTGGCTTTTGAGCTTTGTCTCGCATGTCTCACAACTTATCCTTAAATTCTCACTCGGATTCCTTGGAGGAGATAGGAGAACAATCTGAACTGAATATATCAGCAGTGTCCAGATGGCAGTAAATATTTTTTTAGCTGCTGGCAAGCTTTATTTTTCTAGGGTACATAATCCAGGATGCATAATCTGCATCAACACCTGGAAGCCTCTACATCATTGCAAAGGGAGGTGTCTTCCATCTGAAGCGCAGGAGAGGATGGGAGGGCACCCCGACTTTAGATCTCTGATAACCTGTCATTATTTTTGAGGCGATGTGATTTTCTGGAAAGGTGTCTGTTTGTTTATTTATTTATTTATTTATTTATGATTGATTGATTGATTGATTGATTGATTGATTTTATATACCGCCCTATTCCCGTAGGACTCAGGGCGGTTTACAAGGCAATTAAAACATAAAATACAAAATTTAAAATCAGTTAAAACAGTTAATTAAATTTAAGCCCTAAAAATTAAAATCTAAAATCCAATTAAAAATTAAAAACTCCTCAGTCTGGGCCAGACAGCTCGAAGAGCCAGGTTTTCTGGTCCCGGCAAAATGAACGAAGGTCGGGGGGCCATCCTAAGTTCCGTGGGTAGTTGGTTCCATAGGGCCGGCGCAGCCACAGAGAACGCCCTCCCCCCTGGGAATAACCCGCCGGCATTCCTTAACCGGCGGCACCCTGAGAAGACCTTCCCTGTGGGAGCGCACAGGACGATGGGAGGTGTTCCCTTAGATCAGGGGTCGGCAACCTCGGCTCTTTTATGACTCGTGGACTTCAACTCCCAGAATTCCTGAGCCAGCATAGCTGGCTCAGGAATTCTGGGAGTTGAAGTCCACGAGTCATAAAAGAGCCGAGGTTGCCGACCCCTGCCTTAGATAGTCCAGAGCCAAGCCATTTAGGCCTTTATAGGTCATCACCAGCACCATGAATTTTACTGCAACAGGAAAGTGTATTTCTCTGTTGCTCTGTCATTACAGAACCAGCTTTCAGCCTCTTTGCAGCCACAGGAAAGAACACTGCTGTGCATAGTCGTATCATTTGGACCTGTGATTGGACTCCGGATAGCAATTATTTTATTACTGGAAGCAGAGACAAAAAGGTAACGCATTTCAAAGGCTGCCTTTTGGTTGTTTTCCCCTCTAGTTTTATTTTAAAATCCCGATCATGTTCTTCACGTAAGCATGTAAGAATTGCTGAGAGTGAACAACCTGGAACGCATTTTATTTTCTCCTAACCTAATTGCCCCAGGAAATCCTCAAAATCATTTTTACAAGGCAAAATGGATAATATGTAAGTCAGCGCTTGGGCTGCAAATAGTTTAAAACCTTATAGATACAGCTTTTGTTTTTGAACAGGTTTGAAATTATAGTGACATTTGGTTTTGAAGAAGCCACCCCAATTTTAAATAAATTGTAAATGAAGTAACTATAGTCAGACACTGCTTGCTTTCTGCGACTGTGCCCTTTGGCTGTCTTTCATTCCTTTTAATTATTTAAACAAATATCCGCAGGTAATCACGTTGAGCTGTAACAACAATTTTTTTTAGAAAGACCTAAGGTTTAGGATTGGCTGAGATTTCTTCTTAGGTGTGATTGACTTTTCTTTGATTTTTAATTAGTGGCTAAGCCTATTTTAGGGCTTATGCTGACAAACAGCAGGCTATTGCTCCACTGAATTTGCTCCCAGTCAGAAAAAGCCCCAGACCCCACAAAACTGGGCTGTAAGCCCTCCTTATTGGATATTCTTGCCCACAAAAACTTACGCCGTAGTATGTTTGGTTGACTTTCTTGATACCACTGGACAATTGACAAAAGATTGACAAATTCTGACTTAGAGTGCTAAAAGGCTGTTAATTGTAGTTGATTCCCCTTTCTTCATTTTCTCTGCCAAAAAAAAATGAGGTAGGGTGGAGCCTTTGCTTTCCTGCTAGTCTTTTGAGAAAAGTGTAATGTGTCAGATGTTTAGCACAAAGGTGGTGAAAAGTTTGTCTAAGTGGGTGAAGAGGGGCTATGCTTGAAATATGCAAGTGGATTTATGAAACTCGGCATTATATAGATAAATAGAAAGACCTCTGTTCAACATTTGCTTTCAGTATTGAATTATACCAATGACTCATGTATGATGTTTTTCTATAACCTGTTGATGTACTGTATGTGAATTATTAGTTTATTTTAACTGCCATCACTGTTGCTGTTGATATAGAATGACCCTATTTAATTCAAAGACCTGGTTGAGTAACAACACTGAGCATCTACTTCATGTATTTTGAGGATTCACCATTGGTGGGCTCATGCAAACCCCTCTCTCTTTTAAGGAAGACAGTTAATTCTTCTCAATATGCTTTATGATTGTGGTGGTGGTGTGGTGTATGCAGGTGTGTATGTGTATATGCACGTGCTTTGTAACGTCCCATTTTCAACGTGACTGATTTTTGTACTTCAATCAGGCCGTGATCTGGGGTAAATGTTTAGCAGAGGAGAATAAAGATAAGGATTTGGGCCTGATCCAGCCTTGTTCACCAGTCCTGGAAGTTGGTGGTTCAGTGACTGCAATTAGTGCTAGTCATACACTTGCTTCTGATGGGAGGTATGTATTTTTTGTATTCTTGAGATTTCCCTACACGTTAAGTCAGAGTATTCCATATTGGTCAGCTTCCTAAAATAAAGCAAGAAATCTTCACCAATTTGCAGCATGCTTTAGAGTTTAATTAGCTTACTGTGCTTTCTCAGGTCGTAATGGTTGAATGGCATATAATCTCTTTTTAACCTTAAGCCTTATAGGAAGAGGAAGTGGCTAACATAAGTTGGGAGGGAGGAAGCTTAATGCCATTTAGATGTAATACTACATATATAAGGACAAGGCCATCATGATTATAACTCTATACAAATATTTATGTACATACCTCTATAGGGTTTGAGGACTTTCCCCCTTTCACTAAAAATAATCCATAAATAGATGCAGGCTTTTCTTTAGAAGAGGCTGGATAACAGTCGTGTTTCTCTCGATTTAATTTCACGGGGCCTTTGATCTTATATTAAAAGCCTTTTGGGATAAATCCAAACCTCTCACGGCTCCGTGTCCCTGTCTTGACAACTAACTGCTGACAAATGACAATAGAGGGTAGCAAAAAGAGACTGTAAAAAAGGAAAAGGATCTGAAAAATGGGTGGTCCCACCCATCATTCCCTTCTTATCCCTGAGATAAGGTAGACTTTAACAGAAAAAGATTGCCCACACCTGTCTTAGGGTGACCAATTAATAATTTGATTAGCTATGTAATAATTTCTGCATCCTCTGCCATTTATCTGGGTTAAGGTTTAACAAAATACCATTTTTGGATAGAGGCTCATTGGGGCAGCTAAATTACATCTTCCTCAATATTTATTAAAGATAATGCATGGTCAAAGATGATGTCGTATTTGACAAGCAATACACTGAAAATGACCGAAGACCAAACATGATAATGACACATAACTCATTTTGTTGTCAAGAAAAACAGATTGACAGTGGTCATCCTTCTTATACTGCTCCTAACCTTTTCTCTTTCTCCTAGTTGTTTTTTTTTTTTTTGGAAGTTTGCAGATTGTCAGGGATGCTTTACCTAATTATCTATTCATATAAAAATGGATATCTTAGCAAAGTTTATCTGTGTTTAATCGGGTATATCTGCAGTATTTGCAATAGGATGTACATTAATGTATGGCAAGGAAGACATATATGTGTGTAATATACTGTCTTTCTTACAAGTCCAGTTTGAGTCTCTATAGCAGGGCTTTTCAACCAGTGATATGGGTACCACTTGTGGTACATTGGCACCTAGCAGGTGGTACACGACCATCCTAGAAAAGTGGTAGCAGGGGAGGAGAATGAGCTGAACCAGTGGCAGCACCGCACAAGCCTGAGCGAGAGATGGCTGGGGCTGCAGGGCTGTCAGGGCTCAGCGGAAGCGCCAGGATCAGCGCTTCTTTGTGGCTGTGAGGACTCAGTGGAAGCGCCAGGATCAGCACCAGGCTCCAACTGGAGCTTGGCTCTGATCCTGGCGCTTCTGCTGAGCCCAGAAGAAGCGCCGATCAGCTGGAATGTTGCAGCATCTCCAGGGTCTTGTGATTTACATTCAGATGCTTGGCAACTGATTCATATTTATGACGTCACAGTGTCCCAGGGTCATGTGAAGTGACCAAAACCTGCTGTAACCACACAGCAGACCCGGGGGTGTGTGAATAAAAACCAAACACCCCACCCCACCCCCGCTGCCAATCCTCAACAGAAATGCTCACAGCAATGAAAACCTCGGACAGGAGGAAGAGCGCCGCAGGGCGGGCAGGCAGGTGTCTTGCTCGGCTGTGGCTTGGGGGGCACTTTTTTCAGTACCATTGTAACTTCGAACAGTCACTAAGTGAACTGTTGTAAGTCGAGGACTACCTGTACTTCCTCACGTTTTTCCTTTTTTTTTTTTTTGGTCATCAAGTTTTTGACATCTTGCTAGGCAACTGGTGGTACTCGGATGTTGCCGTATCCTAAAAGTGGTACAGTGGGTGAAAAAGTTGAAAAGCCCTGCTCTATAGGATTTGAAAACTCATCAAGAATAAATAACCTGCTTCCTGTGAATACTAATGTGCCACTGGAAGCTTTCCTTGACCTCCATCACTGTCCCTGGCACAAAGAGCTCCAACAAAAAATTTTTCCCCAGCATGTCTAAAATTATGGTTAACTACAGCCAGAATTTTGCTTAAAAGCTGTCCTCCTGCACAGAAAAAGATAAGAGATCATTTGAGGTGATAGAACAGGGGTCCCCAACCCTGGTCCGTGGACTGGTACCAGGTCACGGTACGCCAGCAACCGGGCCGCACAAAGAAGCAAAGCCCATCCGCAGGATGCAGTCAGCACACAAAACCACACATACTCCGGCCCGCGGAAAAACCTCTCCCCACGTAACCGGTCCCTGGTGCCCAAAACGTTGGGGACCTCTGTGATAGAGGACATTTCAGAAGACATGAATGTTGGTGGAAAACAAGTTTGCCTTTTGTCAATGTTCTTCTTCTTTGGATGACTATAATAGTTGTCTGTGGATGTGCAAGCTAACCTGCCATAGTCCCATGGAGCAAAGTTGCCTACTATGCAAAGAAGCAGAAGTTTCTTTGGTAGTCTCTCTTAGGTCTCATAGTTTGGGCATGCTTTCTTGAGAAGAGGTGATTAAAATGTGGGACATCTTTCAAAATTTAAGTATACTATATGTGACAGAGGCAAAATATTTGCTTTAACACCTGGCACACCTATTTCTTTTCTTGTAGCTTCATAATTGCCATTGGGACAGAATGTGGGAAGATTCATTTGTACAAATGGAAGCCAGGCAATAAAAAGTTTCCATTTTCCGATTGGTGCAAGTGTGTTGAGACAGATTACAGGTGAGCGACTACATTTGTCTTACGTTTGTAAGTAGCATAAGCAGACTTTATCGGTTTCCAGGATGTAGATTAAATTAGAACAGGGAAGCACCCTGAAACCTTCTGGAAATTTGTATTTCAGTTACCATAATCTCTTGGCACTGTCCGTGTTGACTACCAGTAATGGGATTTGGGCTGGAATATTCCAAGGGCATCAGATCACTTATTTTTCAATGAGAAAGTTAATGTATGTGGGGGGGGGGAAATGCAAATATGTAACAATGTCTATGGAGATTCTTAGTCATTCAGGTCGTGGCTGTCCCAAAGGTGCTTTTTCACAAGGCAACTGGACTGTCTTTTTTCTCTTTGAAGACGTTTTGCTTCTCATCCAAGAAGCTTCTTCAGCTCTTGAAAGAGAAAAAAGAAAGTCCAGTTGCCTCATGAAAAAGTACCTTTGGGACAGATATATAACAAATATTCACAATGTTCTTAGTGCCATGGAATTGATAAACAGAGCATCTACTGAATTATTTTGTAGAACGATTTGAAATATTGTGTGTTGGTATAAGATGAATTCTCCACCCACTGCAGCCCTTCTGTGCCTTCCCAAGGCCTCTGTGAAAGATTGGGGTCCCTGAGAAGGCTTTGAGGACAGGGTAAGGAGTTGAAGCGGGAGAAGGGCATCAGGACAAATAATGGATTAATGTGGCTTGTGTCAAGCAAGCCAAAGTTGGATATAATCTTCTTAATCTCCTCTTCCAAGTCAGTGTTGTCCTATTCGTTCTTGCTTTTCCTCCCAGTTGTCAGATTTGTTCAGGAGCACTTTGACTTCAGGAGGAAAGGGCCAGTAGCAGAATATGTAGGGATGTGATTCCACACAACAGACCGAATGTCAGAATCCATTTATATCACATTCATAAATGTATGTTTAAAACATCCCCCCCCATACGGATTCTGCCATCTCCAGAGGAAGGAGGAGCATACAGTATGTGGATTCAGCCTGCCTTAGGTTATTTCAAAGACCAAGGAAACCTTTTGAACTAGGGGGATCAAAAGGGAGGGGGAGAGGAAGAAGGCAATAACCATAAAGATTCGAAGTTCCTTTCCCCCCCCCACGAAAGAGTTGACACGAAGTAGAAGGATGGGGGCTGACCAAATGGGGTTGAGGGAAGGGGGTTGAACTGGGCACCCTTTATAAAATTTCAATTTGTAAAACAATACTAAGTCCTGTCTTGTATTCCCACAACCAAGCATGTCCTAGTAAAGATTCCTTTTGGACTAGAGCTGACTCCAAGAGTTTTTGTCTTCCTAAGACGTGGTTTGGGGTGGGTCCTGACACCAAATGTGTTCATGTCTGGGTCCCTGTATGGCTGCTCTTGGCCCTTTCCCATTCATGTTTTAAGTACCATTTCCTTGAACGGCATATCAAGCTCACCTAGAATCCTTTGCCTTTTGTCTGTCGTCTTTTCCCCCCATTGATATTCTCCTTAACATTTTTTAAAAAACAGCTGTCTTATTTAGTGGTAATATCGGTAATGTAGTGTAAAAGTGTAATTTTGTTCAGGTTTAGATCAAGTAAATGTCGGCCCCATGGTACTATTGGACTGAGTTTTGGCCGTGTGATAATGTGATGAAGGTAAAGTTGATCAAAATTATACAGTAATATTTCACAGCTTGGTAATGATAGTAATCTCTGCACCCAGACTTTATGATAGAGGCGCTTGCAACTGTAACCGATTTTTGGGAATTCATCTGCCCGACTTCATCTGCCCATATATTTATCCTGAGTAAGAGCTTGAGTAGTGCAGCATGGGAAAGAGAGACAGGTTTTCTTTTGTTTTTTTTCCCCCTACCAAGCGGGCTATCTTCCCAGATTCCCACACAGCAGTTGAAGACTGCAGCAGTCGTTTTCCCAGGTGTGCTTCTCAGCCCTGGAAAAGGGCAAAGAGAGAATTAATAACACACTCGTTCTTTATATAGCACTGTAGGGAATTCAGAGTGCCTTGTGTTACGTTATCTCATTGTAATCCTTTCAGCTATCCTGTAAAATAGGTCAGTATCCTTTCCACATGATTCTTGCACTACAGATGATGGGCAGAGAGAGAAGAAGGAGAGCAAGAAACTAGCGTTAGATCCCCCAACAGAAGATGGCAGAATCTGGAGGCTTCTTGAATTGTGGCCCCTGCTCTGAGTTAACTTCATTAATCTGCACCAAATGCAGGAGATTCTGGCTTACGTCCTGGCTTTTATGTATTCACAGTTCTTTTAATCCGTAGGGGTTATTTTTGAAGTCCCACCTTTCTTTGAGTTAGTAATCAGGATTTCTGTTCAGTTTCTTGAAACTTCAGATTAAAAATAGGTCTAGATTGGGTTTGGCTCTTACGCTCATTTTAAGTTATGTGCCTTTTGAGCTCTGGGTTGTAACTGGAACTGTATAGTAGGGCTGTAAAAGCCTGGTGAGACTTTAAATGTTTGAATTTCTCAGTATGCCATTAACATTTTCATTCATTTAAGTGGGCCCAAATGGCTTACTTGGTGTACCAGAACATCTGTTCCCCTTGTTCCTCCTTCAAGTTGTTTGCCTAGTTTCACGTACATACCAAATCATACTGAGTCCATTTGGGCACCTTCAAGCAATATAAAATAATAACAATCCCAATAATAATTATTATAAAAATACAATAATAAACGCTCCACACTGTAATAGCTAGATTTTGTATAGTTTGGTTGGCACAATGTGAATTCTCTACGTAAATACCAAGTCTAATTTACCGCATCAGTATTGCATTCTGTAATAGTGCAGAGTTCCAGGTTTTTAATTCTAGCTACCTAACTCTGGGATATATTTAGCTACCCCTAGACAAGACTGAACTAAGTTTAATACTTATTTTTAATTGGTTTTCTTTGAGGGAGTTCATATCTGTGAAGAATTTCTGAATAAAATTATTGGTTATTTCTTTCATACCGGTTTCTGGTTACTGTTATTTTTATTGTCCAACTTCGTCTCATGATCTTTTAGCCATTGGGAGAATCCCTAAAAAGCTGCGGTGTGTAGACCTTCTCCAGATTTTTATCATTATTTGTAGTGGCATTTGGGTGCATTGCATGGGGTCAGCTTGCCTTCGGGGCACAATTTGGATTTTTTTTAAAAAAAACACATTTAAAAGCAGTGGTTTAAGAGCAAGATAAAATCTACAGGCTTTTACAGCCATAAAATCTATAGACCTAATGGAAAACGTGATCAATGAAAACCATGGGGGAAAGCAAAAGATAACCTCTGAATCAGGAAAGAAAGAGCACACAAGCCTGCAAGGGAACTCCTGACCACGATTTAGCATTGCATCTGAATCAAGCACTCACTTCAAGCTGCTTATAGTCTTGACTCTTTTTTTTTTTTTTTGGAAATTTCCAGTATGATTCTTAGCCTCCTGGCTAGCAGTATCTTTCTTAATATTGATGCTTGACCTGAAATTGCAGTGAAAATAAGATTCAAGCTGCTTGAATTATTAATGGGATGAAGTGAAGAAATGTCACTTGCACTGATAATAGCTCTGGCATCTTTAATACCTACAGGCAGTGACAAGTTTAGTTTTTCCATTCTGGCAGTGCGGCAAAGGAACACTCTAATTAGATAAATGCTGATGTTTTGAATTGACAAAGTCCAGCTGAGTTTGACATTTGGTGATTATGAGAGATGAGTTGAGTTTCTTTCTACTAATAGCTTCTGTCTTTGTTGCAGCCAAAGCCATACCCTTGCTGTCAAACGACTGCAGTGGAGAAAGCGTGTGGGCAGAGCGGGGCAGGACACAGCCGAGAGCAGCAAGTGGCTGCAGCTGGTGAGCTGCGGGGCAGATCACTGTGTGAAGATCTTCAACATCAATCGGCACAGACTTTAAATGATGGCTTTGAGGCAGACATGCTCCACTTGCCTATCAGCCATTTCCTGAACTGGTTTTCTTAAAAGAAGCGAACGTCGGACGCCCAGCTCTTAGACGAATGCAATCTGACACAAGTATAAACTGGACATACATTGAAGCAGTTTGAAAAATAATATATGGGTCATAGAAGGTCCCTCTGAGCTGAATCCACTGTAATCCTCAGACACCTAGAACAGATATCAAACTGGAGAAAGAGATTACTGTTTCTTGCTTCCCTCTCATTTGTAAAAACACAGTTTGTATTTCTGCTTAAACTCGCAGGATGGCTGTTTTCACAAAAGAGTGCAGGGACTCCATTTTGAAGTCCATTTTTGTGTCTTCCAGAATGGTTGATGGGTGGTTGCACTAAAGACCCTTGTTTTGCAGCCTGCAGACTAGGGATATTTGGGGGGTGGCGGTTAGGGGGAATTGCGGAGTGGAGGAAGGCAACATTTGCAACATTTAGAAGGGAGAAAAAGCAGGAGAATAAACACTGGTTCCTCCAAAGAAATCAGAAATGATCCACACATGTAAGGAAGAGCAAGCAAGTATGACACTGCACAGAGGTGCCCATGGATGAAGATCCTTGGTTGCTGCTATTGGTGGTGGTGCTGGTGGCACAAATTTTTGATACTGTAAATGTCCTTAAAGATTGAGCAGTCGGGAAAAGGAAGCGAGAAAGAAGAACAAATGAGGTAATAATAGGAACAAATGAGATACAG